>NC_138132.1:92923487-93256282 GCF_964188305.1 Podarcis bocagei | reverse complement strand
AATGCTGTATAGATATGGCTATGAATCTGACCTTTGGGGAGTTTGTAAGTAAACCATTTTTAACTTACCAAACACGTGATCTTTTTCTATGCTAGGGAAGAGGGAAACTTTGGAACTCATATTTTAAAGGTCTAATAGTCAATATTGCCACTCTGCATATTTTGTGATTTAAAATCTCTGCTGGGCTTTTCTCACCCAAGAGTAGTTGGCCCAAACCTGGATCTTGGCATCCAGGGAATTCTCCTTTCTATATATCTCTTTTATGTCCTTTGCATCAACGTATTTGCCCTAATGAATCAGTGTCCATGGAAAAGCTCTGAGTAGTCTGGGGAGCTCCAGAACTGTGAGTCACATTTGTTTCAACATGGCAGTAATGGGAGAGTTTCCTGAGGGACTGTGTCCCATACTGATCCGTGGGAAGCAGCAAAGTAATTCCACCCCAGAGGCAGAAGCACTTTCCAGACTGCAGCTCATGTCCCTTAGCCTTATAAAGAAACTGGCAGCATATATATATATTTTCCATGGAGAGTAGAAGCCTTGCTAATTTTCAGTATCTTGAATGCACCTCTGCAATAGAAATCTGCATTCTAGGATTTACAGCATCGTCACAGACACAAAGGTATCTTCGCCTTCAAGTCTTGCACTGTTTTCACTCATTCTTAAGAATGATTTAATGGGTGTTATGTCTCCTTGCGAGGGGAAGGAGACTGACAAAGATTATAAAATAAAGATGAGATAGAGGCCCTTGCACAGCTCAGGCCAAAGCATGACTAATCTTCAAGCTTTCGTCAGGTCATCTCCGCTGGCCTTTCACTGTCCAAAAGGCTTCTCTCCACTGCTTTTGCACTTCCCGCTTTGGCCAAGGGAAAGAGCCCCAAAGCACAGAAAGGGCAGGAAGGGAGAGCAGACAAGAGCCATTTAAAAAGGGGAATACAAAACAGCAGCACAGAGTTGAATAGCAGATCCAGGGGCCACAGAGAACTCAAACAGGATTTAATTCCAGTCTGCATGTTTAAGTGAACCAACTAGATCCACATTTCCTGGTCTAATATGCAGGTTGGAATGCAGTTTTCCTAATTTTGCCGTACAATGTGTAAAAAAATGTGTAATGATACAGAAGCTAGAAGGAACAGACTTAGGAATGAATACCTCTGAAACTGGCAAAGACAGGAAATGGATTGATTAGTTGTCCTTAGTAAGTAAGGACAAGGAGTTTGCACTGCACACAGTATTTGCTTGCCTGAAATGTTCTGCAACCTTCCTGAAAACTCCTGGAATTCCACCCACATTTACTTTCTTTTCATACAACAATTCCAAGAGCTACCAGGAAAGCTACAAAGACCAAACCTCCAGCTATCTGCCCTCAAGAAATCAAAATGGCAAAAAGAGGCACAGCTCTGGTATGACGAGGGGGAGAAAAGCTTCTTTCTCCCTGTCCACCTTCTCAACCCCAGGAAGATGTTTCTCCACTTCTTTCTGAGTGCGAAGTTAGACATTATACAAAAGATGCATGAAGATTCTCCTGCCACAAAGGGACACAGATTAGTGGTCCTCAGATTTGCTCCCTGCTGGTGGTCCTCCTCTTTACATGGGGAAAGGGAAGGGCCGCTTGTGCAATTTATAAGTTGAAGGGTCTGACAATGCTGGGAATTCGGATACAGACCTAGCTGGGTGGCAGGGTTGTGCTTCCAGAGGACCTGTTCACTGAGCATTTAACCCCGATTTGCTTGCAGGAAGATTAGAGGACTTTATGTCAAAACAGGTTCTATCCCACACTTCCCATCATTTCCCCATCACTTTCCTTATTGCAAAAAACCCCCTGATTTTTGGAGGAAGTCATAGAATCTGAGAGCTGGAAGGGATCCCGAGGGTCATCCAGTCCAACCCCCTGCAATGCAGGCATTTCAGCTAAAGCATCCCTGACAGATGACCACCCAAGCTCTGCTTAAAAACCTCCCAAGGGAGACCATTCCACTGTTGAATAACTATTACTGTCAGAAAGTTCTTCCTGATGTTTAGCTGGAATCTCCTTGGTTCGAGTCCTACAAGCATGCTCCCACTTCCACGTGACAGCCCTTGAGATATTTGAAGATAGCTATCATGTCTCCTCTCAGTCTCCTCTTTCCCAGGCTAAACATACCCAGCTCCTTCAACCCTTCCTCATAAGACTTCGTTTCCAGACCCCTGATCATCTTGGTTGCCCTCCTCCGCACACATTCCAGCTTGCCAACATCCTTCTTAAATTGTGGTACCCAGCATCAGACACAGTATTCCAGGTGTGGTCTGACCAAGGCAGAATAGAGTGGTACAATTACCACAAAGGGGTTTGTTGTTCAAGAGTGCAAAATTAGCAATAACTGCATAACCTGAACTTGGCAGTATGTGATGGAATCCCACCCAAAAATAACACCAGCCTGAAAGTGCCCAGAAGAGTCTATGTAATATTTTGTTTTGTTGTTTTTTTTATAAAATTTTTATTGGTTTTACAAAATTTTAGAAAACAAACAAACAAACACTTAAAAGGACAAACATACATGTATAATTTCATCACCTATTTTCATAAACCTCTTTTCTCGGACTTCCCCATACCCCCCCTTTCTGCATCCCAATGTCCATAATTTTATAGCAACTCCCAATTGTTACTTTCCAACCTCTGTCATCTTAGTCCTCTCCATATTCTGACCTTGTATCACTGTATCCCTTTGTTTCTGAGAACCACAACACTTTAACATTCATTAAGTTTATAATAGTCCTTAAGATAACTTTTAAATTTTCTCCATTCTTCTTCCACCGTCTCTATTCGTTGGTCGTGGATTCTGCCTGTCATCTCGGCCAATGTCATATAGTCCATCACTTTCATCTGCCATTCTTCCAGAGTGGGTAGATCTTGTGTCTTCCAATACTTCGCGATAAGTATTCTTGCTGCTGTTGTAGCATACATAAAAAAAGTTCTATCCCTCTTTGACACCAATTGGCCGACAATGCCCCGGAGAAAGGCCTCTGGTTTTTTAGGAAAAGTACATTTAAGTACCTTTTTCATTTCATTATAGATCATTTCCCAGAAAGCCTTAATTTTCGGGCATGTCCACCAAAGGTGGTAGAAAGTACCTTCAGTCTCATTACATTTCCAGCATTTGTTATCGGGCAAATGATAAATTTTTGCCAGCTTGACTGGGGTCATGTACCACCTGTAAACCATTTTCATAATGTTTTCCTTTAAGGCATTACATGCCGTAAATTTGATACCGGTGTTCCATAACCATTCCCAGTCAGCTGACATAATGTTGTGACCAACATCCTGTGCCCACTTAATCATAGCCGATTTGACTGTTTCGTCCTGTGTATTCCATTTCAGCAACAAGTTATACATTCTAGATACATTCTTAGTACTGGGTTCTAACAATTCAGTTTCTAGTTTTGATTTTTCCACCTGGAAGCCAATTTTCCTGTCCTGTTTGAAAAATTCCATTATCTGATGATATTGAAACCAATTTTGTACTTTATGTTTCAATTTCTCATGACTTTGTAATTTGAACTTATCTCCATCCTGTTCCAAAATTTCCCAATACTTCGGCCATCCGACCTCCATATTGAGTTTCTTCACTGCCTTGGCCTCCACTGGTGACACCCATCTAGGGGTTTTGTTTTCCAACAGATCTTTATATCTTATCCAAACATTGAACAATGCTTTTCTAACAATGTGAGTCTATGTAATATTTTGGCCTTGACAGTAAGGCCACAAAACTTAACAGCTCACAACAGCTTCCCATGTAAGTCCCTTGTAGCCGAGGGCTGTAGCTCAGTGGTGGAGCATCTCCTCCACATGCAGAAGCTCCTGGGTTCAATCCCTTTCATCTGCAGGTGAAACCCTGGAGTGCAGACAATACTGAGTTAAAAGGGCCAGCGCTCTGCCTTCTCATAAAGAGAGTTGCTATGATTTTAAAGGAAAAGCAGCTGTGGGAGTTGCCCCTTCTTTCAATGAGGGTGGAGTGTTGGAGCACTTAACCCTCTCACTCCCTATTATTTTCTTCACTCACAATGGCTTGTCCTGGACTGCCACGGTCCTGCATCTTACCCCTTCAAGCTAGGAAACGAGGATTTTTGAGGGATTCATTCATTTGTTTGTTCGTTCATTCATTCATTCATTCATCTATCCATCCATCCCTCCATCCATCCTCACATCTCTATATCCCACCTTTCCTCAATTGACTTGTAAGTGGCATCTATGGCTCTCTCCTTTCCCATTTTATCCTTACAAAACCCTGTAAAGCAAATTAGGCTGAGAGAGAGTGACTGGCCCAAAGTCACCCTACTAACCTTCATGGTTGGGCGAGGATTTGAATCCAGGCCTCCCAGGTCCCAATCCAAGACTCTGGCCACTTAACACCGTGCTGCATCCCCTTTCAGAGTGAAAGCAGCCACATACAGACCTCGCACGGATACTGTTTGCACATCTTGCCTAGTTCAGCTGTCATTCATCAGGGCGTCAAAGCCAGGCAGGATGCAATGATTTAATACAGGGATCACTAATTGTTTTTGTTAGCTATTTGCAGATGGCAGAGGCTCCAACCTGGAGAGATTTATCTGTCTTGCTCCATCAATTACTTTGCTACTTTAATCACATCCTTCCATGCACTCTCCCATTGATTGGCCTGTTTACATCTCACCTCCCTCAACCCATTGCTCTTTCTTGTCAGGGCTGGAGGAATGAGTGAATGCCCCCTCCACCACATGCAGCTAGCTATGGCATCCTCTTTGGGACAGAGACACCCCTGACAGGACTGAGAGATGGGGTAATATTCTAGAGAGAAAGACACCAGACTGTCTTTCTAATGCAACAGCAGAAGTACTACCTATGCACTGGGAGTTTGATAAGGAGGGGGCGAGTTAACGCAGAATGAGCATCTGCACAGTCATTTAAAGAAAATCAGCAGAGGAAAAGCTTCGTTCCAAAATAAGGTCTGCTAGGTGCACGGACCACTTGATGCAATTTTAAGAACAATTTATGGCAGGAACCTCAGACAAAAAAGATATTGGAACCTGAGGCCAGAAGCTTTAGCAGGCTGGCTGTTTTCTGGGATTCTGTTCAAGTCCAGAAAAAGTGAGGAATGTGATATTGGGAGTATAATTCTTGGGAACATCAACCTGGGGGGGGGGACAAATTTCTAGCCTTTGAGGCTGTGAAGAGAGTGGCTGTAATAGTTGCTGTGGTGAACCTTGGCTTGGCCAGTGCCAAAGGAGTCTCCATAACAATTTTTTTGTAAAAGTAAAAATCCCTGCATCTGGAAAGTTGGCATGCTGAAAAGAAGAATTCTGACATGCTAGTGTTTTATGTGCTATAGGGTATTTTTATATCAGGGCATCCTCTTGCAGTCTGGAGTGGGACCCACAATAAATACAGAAGGCCCTCAAATGTTCAAATCATGTCACATGCATATGTTCCCTCCTTCTCATTACAGCAACCCTGTAAAGTAGGTCAGAATTAATGTTTCCATTTCCAGGTGGGGGAGCAGCGGCTAAGAAAGTATTAGACAACCCACTCCAACTATCAACGTCCTCATGAAGATAAGATTTGAACAGCTGTAGCTCAGTCTCCTAGCCACTTTAACTATACCGCTTAGGCCTAAGAGTGCAGAAGACTATGGTGTATCTGGCCAAATCCCAAAAGCTGGAGAAGCAAGGGAGCAGGATTTGCATTTGTCAGGAGGACTGGATCTCAGGGCCCACTCAGAGCAGCAGCAGAATAAGTTCTGCAGGCAAGCAGATACCTGCAAGTCAGCCACATCTGCATCCTTGATTCAGCTCAAAGAATTGCTTCCTTCCAGTGCAGAAACAACGGGCACAGGGAGAGCAGCGCTGCAGCTGCTCCAACCCCAATCTATCCAATCTGGAGTGGCTTTAGATGACACGGCGCCATCTGGTGGCCACTTGAAATGTCACTCCACAACAGCTGTTCCCCCTCCAGAAAGAGAGAGAGACATGAAGCTGCTGGCCATCTTTTCTGTGTCCTTGCTGTGGTACAGCAATCTGTGCAGCCACACCGTGCAACCAGCTGGCTCCCCATGGTCTGACTCAGTATCGGGCAGCTTCCTATGCTCCTGTGTTGCATTTCCTACCATGCCCCTATTTTGCATTTCCCACAATGCACCTGGGTGGCATTTCCCACCATGCCCCAAATGAGCAAACTTCCATGGTATTGTGGGAAATGTAAACAGTGGGCAGCTTTCCAACCCAGCTGCTGTTGTCAGATAAGGCTGCAGCCTTGGACGGCCACTGACAGCACCATCCACCCACATACGCATTGCAATGCCGTCAGACACCACCCTGAGTCGGCTTGGCATCTGGGCTCCCAGCTGTCCTAAGAAGAGGACAAGGGGGGGGCACCTAGTCCAGCAGCTTGCTCTCACAGGGGCCAAGTAGATGCCCAGTGGGAAGCCCCCAAGTGGGGCAGGAGCACAAGAGCAGTGCCCTCCCTACCCATTTCCCCCAGCAATTGATATGCAGAGACATGGAACCATAGGGCTGTAGAGTTGGAAGGGGCTCCGAGGGTCATCTAGTCCAACCCCCCACAGTGCAGGGATCACAGCTAAAGAATCCCTGACTGGTGGTCATCCAACCTTTGTTTGAAAACCTAGAATGAAAAAGAGTCCACCATCTTCCAGTGTAGTCCATTCTACTATCAAACAACTCTTCCCATCAGAAAGTTGTTCCTAAAGTTGAGTCGGAATCTCCTTTCTTGTAATTTCAACCCATTGGTTCAGGTCCTCCAGAGCAGTAGAAAACAAACCAGTTCCCTCTTCCGTGTGACAACCCTTGAGATATATGAAAATCTCTTCTCAGTCTCCTCTTTTCCAGGCTAAACGTCCTCCACTCCCTCAACCATTCCTCATAAGGCTTCTTCCAATCCTGGAGGTACTGTATCACCCATCACAACTAGCAACCATTTTGTGGAAGCGAATTTCCATGGTTTAACCGTGCGCTGTGTGAAGACTTCCCCTCATCTGCTCTGAGTCCCCCACCATTCAGCTCCCTGCCTAGTCCATCTGCAGCGCTTCCACTACAAGGGCAGGGGCAGAAGTTCTACGCTTCAAGGATGCCATCTGGGATGCCCAATGTCAGTCCCTGTCCACCAGGTCCTGCAGAACCCTGGCCCCAGAGCTCCCCAGGACCCAGGCCTGCCAAGCTCAATGCTGACTACACTGGCTGACAGCATCTCTCCGTCTTCTTCAGGCTGGGGACTGAGCCTTTTGCAGGCACGGCTGCTGCTGTCCCCACCCTGTTGGGTGAGGAGGCTTCTGCTGTGCTCCTACTCCCTATCTGTGATTGCTGCGCTACACTTGATCCCTGCAAGCCTCTGGCTAAGTTGGACTGACAAGCCCCTCACCTGACTTGCTGGATCCTGACTCTGGAGGCTAATGATCTGGAGAACTTCCCAGTGGGCTAGATCCTCCCTCCAGATGACCCATTTATTGGGAATTCGCCCCGGTCTGCTTGCACAAGGCTTGAGGGAGAGTTATGCAACATCCACTTTTGTGGGGCATTGGCTTTGTTTCTTATGTATGGGATTTTTACAAAAATGAGTATTCATCTCAAATCGTTTGCATGGAAGTTACATAAGTCTTCCCGTTCATAAACTGTTCATCTCATCATTTGGGGGGCATTTCCCAGACTGTTTCCTAACCACACGAAGCCTCTGGTTTTTTAATGTGTGTTTATTGTGCCTGGACAACAGAGCACTTTAACTGCACAAACCTGTTATGCGACTGAGTTTCCTGTGAAACTCTGGCCGCCCGGAGGTGATGCTGGTACCCAAAATCCATCACCCGGGGCAGGTGCTCCACCCTGCCTCATGCAAGGGATGCCTCGGCAGTGGCAGGCAGCAGGGATACCTTCCATCAGCAGCCATGCCTGCAGGTCAGCCAGGCGGCCTCCTTCTACAGAGAACAGCCCTCTGTTGAAAGGAATCTTCTGCTTGAAGGACTGTCTGGTCCAAGTCCAAAAGATGAAGAACCGTAAAACGGTACAGCAGGAGGATGTTCATGTTGCCCATTAGCATCTGGAGCACAGAAAGAGCAGGTGTGTGGCTCACCTGGCTGAAGTTCAAGGGGACGTGGCTTTTTCAGAAAAGATTCCTGTGCAAGTCAAGGCAATGTGCGCAGGGTAATTTGCATCAGGAAATTTTCAGTTTGCCCTGGTAAATTTCCCAGTGTCATGGGGAGGGATCCTAATTTAGCATGTTCATTCTACTTGTACTCCGCAAGCATTACTGAACGTGCCAAGCTTGCCTCATATTGATTTGTAATTGGTACTGCGTCCCAGTTCACAGTGCAGTGGCTGGACTGCGACCTGGGAGGCCAAGATTCAAATCCCACTCAGCCAGGAAACTGACTGGGCAACCTTGGGCTGCCTCTCAGCCTAATGCACCTCACAGGGTTGTTGTGGAGATAAAGTGGGGTGGGAAAGAACCATGTATACCACACTGAAATGCAGTAGACAAAAAAAAAAAGACTAATCTATAAATAACTTATGAAATGGAAAACATTCCATGGAAAAAATAAATCACTAGAACAATTTCCACTTCATATAACTGCAGTTTTACCCTGCTATGGGGAGGTGTATTGTACGTATAATAAATTAATTCTAAACATGCATCCATTCACATAAATTAGCATATGCAAATAGTATGATGTCCTGTGCCCTCTCTCGTCTTCCTTTCAAGTGATGCACAATTGCCCTCACATCTACCTATCAAGCAGGACACCTGAATTCTATCTGCATCCACAGAAACATGAAGGTTTTGGTTTTTCCTTAAAAGAAAAATACTGAGAAAATACAAAAGTCAAAAGCAATACAAGCCTGCCTCCTGCTTCATTCTGAACTAGCAAGAACACACCACTGGATTCTTGTGAGGTGGAGAGGGGAAACCAGCCTCCTTTTAGGTCAGGGGGGACAGCAGCAGATATCAGCAACAGATCTGTGACCACATCTCAGTAACTATCCATCGCCCACAAACGGCAGGGGCCCAAAACACAAATTCCCAGCAGCCTCTTCTACTTCGCGTGCCCTTTGCTGTGCTTAAAATAATCTGGAGGCCTTACAGGCTGCTTCCACCTCTCCTTGTGTGTGAGGAAAGCCCCAGGGAACAGCCCAGGCTTTGCATCCAACAAAACAAAAATCCCACAAGCATCTCCAGGCCAGCTCTTCTCTCGGTTACACAGCAACCAGGGGAAGATGCTGGCTGGCTTGCTGTTCCTGGCTGGCAAGCAAAGGACAACTAGGTCACTACAGACAGGCAGAGGCATGGTCCCCAGGAAAGACTGGAATGAAAGTGGGGAGGAGAGTCAACTCAGTTTGCATTTAAAGGAGAACATAACCAGGAGCTCAGAGTAACTCACAGGAGGGAGCAGGGCAGAAGCAGCCGTCATGCGCAGGATAGATGCAGATTCCCAGCAGAAACAATCCAGGGCAGGCATGGGGGAGGTGTGGACTCCAACTCCCATCAGCCCCAGCCAGCACAGCCAACAGTCCGGGGTGGTGGAAGTCACAGTCGAGTGACATCTGGAGGGCCACAGGGCAGCCAGCATGACGCTCTTCAGCTGGACCACAACGCCATTGTTAGAAACTCAGATATAGAAGCGAGTCGCCAAATGGGTTTCAGTTGCCTCAATAGAATGTCTAGGTGTCATATCCTTTTGCAAGTTTACAAAGCAAAAAACAAATTGTTTCTCTTGTCAACATTAATATATTTAACAATTCAGTCACACTTTTTACCAGTTAGAGTAAAAAAAAATTCTCAAGACATGTTAACTCTGCATCTTTTGCTGCTGTGCTGCCACATGAGTCAGCCAACTAGTGTAGTGATTCAGCAACAAAAGACACTGCTGCCCACCAGCCAAGGAGATGGCGAAGATGTCAGTCACCAAACCTGGCGACCATAAATCTCCACTTGGTCACAAGTGGATGGTCGTGAGTTACAAAAAGCGACTGGCAACCAGGGAATTTTGAACACTGCACAATTCCCAGGATTCCTGACCCCTGACCCCTGGCCATGCCCCTACAACACCTGGAAGTCATCATGTCGGCCATCTTTGATTCCAGGTGTTTTGGTAGGGGGTAATTTGGCAGTGGAACCAGTGGCCCAAATCCGCCTTGCCCGGGATACCTACATCCTTGCCAGTGAGTCTGAGTCTCTTGCCACACAGATCTTTGGCTGCTTGGATTGTCACCTGCCTCAAGCAAGGCTCACAACTGAGCGACACTGGCACCAAGCATCAGAGGTGCCTGGCGCTGTGCCCAAGGGCAAATCACTTCTTAATTACTGCTTACAGTGCAGGTTCCTGCTTCAGCTTGGGCTGCTGCCAGCCCCGGGGACATGCCAAGCCCTCAGCTCTGCCCGTGGTTAATTGACCCCTGCTATCGATCTGGCTTGAATCCATTGACCCTGTTTGTGACCGGAGAGAGAAAGAGAGGGGTTTGTTTCCTTGCTGGGCGGATGTTCCAAGAGCAGCAGTGACAAAACCCAAAACCTTGTGCAGGGGGGCACTTGATGAGACAGTAGAGGTATCAGTCCTTGGTAGAGCAGACGCTCCAGAAGAGGGGGGGATTCAACTAAAAAGAGGACCCAGAATTGCATGTGCCCATTTATATGTCTCAGCGACATCAGGGTTGCCGGGGAGTGGGCCCCAGCCAACAGAATGGCCGGGGCAGGTTCCATTGGGGGGGGGTGCGCTGGGACACCCGATCTCAGGGATCTCAGGGAGGAGTTATGCTAAGACCAGAACACATCATTACCGAGGAGGCAGGTTTAGACATTGTTTGAAGACTATCCCTGCCTCCGGGTCTGGTCTTGACCGGAAGGATACTGGAATCAACAAAGGAGACCCACATGACCTGAAGGTGCTGCTATGCAATGTCAGGTCAATGATTCATAAGACCACTGCCATCCACAACTTGATCGTGGATTACACACACACACACACACACATATATTATATATATATATATATATATATATATATATATATATATATATATATATAAAATTGTCCAGTAGCACCTTAGAGACCAACTAAGTTTGTTCTTGGTATAAGCTTTCATGTGCATGCACACTTCTTCAGGTGTTGTTGTTATCAAAAGAAACCTGAGGCATCTCCCCTGACGTATGCCAGCAGAGGACAGGCAACTTCAAGACCCCTCCTGCTCTCATAGGAACACAGGAAGCTGCCTTAGAGTGAGTCAGACCACTGCATTGTCTCCCAGTCCCAGCCCTGCCTGGAGAGGCCAAGGATCAAGCCTGCCTGCGGAGTGGACGCTGTCCTCTGCACAGGAGGACACATGGGCATAGCCAGGGGACAAGGGGCACAGCGCCCGCCCCCCCACAAATCAAGTAAATATATAAAAATACTCAACTAACTGATCAATCATGTTGAAGATAGCTCAGTTCTGCCCCCCCAAAAAAGAAAACAACCCTGGCTATGCCCATGGGGGACACAGAAGCACACAATTCTGCTGCACTTGGGAGTTGAGAGGGTGATCTCTCAGGACTGCTCATCACTACCTACAGAAGAACAAGGAGAGCCTGGAGGGGAAAGGAAGCCAAGGGAATGCAGCATGATCAAGAACTTAGGTCAAACTCTGAGCTGTCAGGATGACCCACAGCTAGATGCAGCCTCCGTCAATGGTGCCTTTTTGAGATGGAGGGGCTCCCCGCTGGTCCATGATGCTGCGCGCACACACACACACACACACACACACACACACACACACCGACTGCTCCCAAAGTGCCATTCAGTAGCATCTGTGGGTTCCTGCACCTCCGGCCTTCAACTCTGGAACTGCTTAGCCCTTGAAATAAACGCTTCCCTGGCAGTATCAGGGGCTGGAATCCAATTCATTTCTGATCAATATCCTGGCTACAGCACAGGACAAGGCTGGAACTTCCTCAGCTTGTTACATTTTCTCCAGAGATATGGCAGGCCACTCGGAAATGCTGGCACAGCAAAAATACCCAGGTTTGGTGGCGTGTGAGAGACTTGGGCTCCATTCACACCATACATTTTATTTATTGATTTCATAAAATTTATATACTGCTTACTGGTAAGAAGAAACCTTAAAGGGGTTACAACACTTTAGGATGGGTGGATGATGCCCTGTATGCTTCCTTCCAGCGACTCCTGCCACCAAGATGGTACCAGACGTCTTGCTCCGCTTTCCTTTGGAACACATCAGCGAGGGGAGTCTTGTCGTCTGGGCAGCCCAGGACCCCAGACACGTCGCCCAGCCGTGCACCCTGGTGAATGTCACTTCAGTGCGATGAGCACAACGGTTTGAGTTCACCCCCGAGGCCACTCCATTGTCTCTCGAGACAATGCCACCTTTTCCTCCAATTAGCTCATGGTTCTCCTTGTTCCTCCTCCCCACAACAACCCTGTGAGGTAGGTTAGGCTGAGAGGCAGTGATGTGCCCCAGGTCACCCAGTGAAACCTCATGGCTAAGTTCGATTTGAATCCTGGTCTCCCAAGTGCTAGTCCAGCCCTCTAACACTCCAACTCTCTAACCACTGCACCACACTGGCTCTCTCTGTTTAAAAGAATTAAAAGCATCTAAAACTTTAAAAAACAAAATTTTAAACAAATGTAGTAGAATAGTTTTCAGCAGGCATCTAAAACAGTACAGCAAAGATGTCTGCCTAATGTCAACAGGGATTTAAATAATCATACAGATTTAAAATCAGATGAAGCCCTTTTGAAGCAATTTGCAGGTGTCAAATGACACCTGTCTCAGAGGTCAAAGCCCAGAGGGGAGAGAGAGAGACGGTTACACAACGGCAGCAGCAATACTCGGCTTCTACCTGCCTTTAATTATATCACCACTTAATTCTAAGTGTGCCAGGCAAAAAAAATTATATTCTGCCAGGCCTTTGGCTTTTAAGGATCTGTGTTCTCCTTGACCAGGCAGGATGCTTTAATCCTGCCCTTTAATGCCATGATCACCTTCCAGATTTTTCTGTTTTCCTTTTTGCTGGTTTAAATGTTTGTTGTTGTAAGTCGCTTTGATTGACTTTTACGAATAAAATAAAAAAGTGACCAATAAGTTTAAACAATCACTTGCATCCGGTTGGTGGCTCTAGGGGATTCTAATAGAAAAACAAAGTAGACCCTGAAAAGTTTTGCTTTTTTCTGAAGGGTTAATCTTCATACTATCTGCACATAGTTAGTTTCTGCACTAAACTTACTTCTGCATTTGTGGTTAAGCAGCTAGCTAGACCCACAGTTGCATGCTAAAAACAAACCAGACAGGCTGAGGGGTCGTTTCCTGCCTTGCGCTTCCTGCTTCAGTAATGCAAGATAAGAAAAGACACGTACAAGGGGCTGCTTAGCTAGCAAAAAGACACGTGTACGAAGGAGTGCTTAGCCAGCAGTGCTTAGCCAGCAATATAGATATGCCCTAAAAGGGAATAAGTTGAAAACTTGCCAGCTGAATTGAGGAAGTTTGGGGGAAGTTTGGGAGGTGGGTGAATGCTCTCAAATATAAGAATGCTTGTTGGACAGAGTAAAGTTGCAGCCAGATTTCAGAAGTTATTCTGCTGGTTGTCTCTGTGCACAGATTAGACTCTTTTCTCCAAAGAAGAAACTTTCCTGGTGCTATTTTACTCTTTCTTCGGTCCTGGGGACGCGGGCAAAACGATTCCCTGGCGAAATAAGGCTTCATATTTTTGGTGCATTGGCCGGGAAATCGCCCCACCCCAGAGGACCGGGGAGGGCCAGGCTCGACCTCAGGTGAACAGCTCAGATCGGCGTTCGCATTTCCAGTGCACACCCTGCCAGCTTGTAGGGGGAGATTGCCACACCGTCCTGGAGTGGAGACACCTGGTCGAGGGAGAAAAGAGGACGGCCAAAAGAGGGAATCCGCAGCAGAGAAAAAAAGGTAAGCCCGAAGGAAAGGGCTAGGGGCCTGAGGGAAAGGGCCAGAGGCCTGATCAGCCTCACCTGGTCGTGGCAGTAGAGTGCCCGGCAGTAGAGTGCCGCCAGGAAAGGAACTGGCCATGCAGTAAAAGTGCTGCCAGTAAGGTTGAGGAAAGGGAATGGGGCAGAGGGAATTGAGTGTTTTGTTGGCATGTTGTGTGTCAGATACTCCGGTGGATGAATTATTGAATGAGGGCCAGGGCTTAGTGTCCCCTTGGCCGAGCGATTGTAGGATTGTGCATTTTCTGACAATCTGTAGCATGTGGAGTGTGAGAGAATTTTGAAACCCGGTTAGGAGCGGAATATCTGAAAAATGGGGTCTGGAGCAAGCCAATGTATTCCTCTGGAATGTTTTTTAAATAACTGGAAAACGGCTACGAAGAGTGATGATTGGGGATTCAAAAAAAAAAACACAACAACAACAGAGACTCAGAACTTTATGTGAGGTGGACTTGCCGACCCAGGGAACTGCGTGGCTTTGATTTGCAATTAATCAACCCCCTGTGGCGAATCAACCCCCTGTGGCAAAATATATTAAATGTCCACCCAGACCAGATCCCCTATATCTCTACATGGAAGACCAATGTAGAAAAGAATCTACCATGGCTAAAGTCTTGCCGTGACAGCAACACACAGAACAGGATTTGTACAGTGAAGCCTCTGGTGTTAGAAGACCCAGAAGATGAGGAGGGGGAGTGATTAAGCTACCACCTTACACTCCACCGACAGCCCCTCCAACAACCCCCCAGGCCAAAATCAAGAAGCACAGGGAGGCGCTGGTGTAGGGGGAGGAGGACCTGCGAAGGAGGATAGTGAGACGGAAGAAGAGGAAGATGACGAGGAGTTTAGGAAGACACTAGATGATATGAATCAAGGAAAGAAAATGTGGACAGAAAAACAGAAAGAGAGACTAAAGGAGTTTGTAAAGCCATTTGAGGAAGAAGTAGATGTGTCCCCTCTCTTTCTTGAGGCGGCAAAGTGCAGCGAGAGGCAGTGGCAGAAGTGGCAGAAACAATGGACCAAGGCATGGGACTGGGCGGCCCTCCACAAGAAGGGACAAGAGGAAAGGGAGAAAAGGATAATGCCCCTTCGGAGGGTTTATGATCCGCCAGCCCCTGTCCCAGCTGGACAAGCGGAGGCACCACGGACCTACACGGTCCAGCATATACCCTTTTCAAGTGCAGATGTTTGTAATTGGAGAAATCAAAATCCTTCCTTTGAGGAGAACACAGCGAAGATCATAAAATTGTTTGAAGGGATTTTTAAAACCTATAATCCCACTTATGATGATGTACAATATCTCCTGGACTCACTACTAACTACAGAAGCATTGCTCGGCCCCTGCATGAGTCAACTAGGGGAATAGAGAAGGATCCTTTTATATGGGGCAGGGAACAGCAGCAGGCTTTTCAGGATCTCAAAGTGGCATTACAACAAGCCCCAGCGCTTGGCATCCAAACCCTGAGAAGCCTTTTAATCTGTTCATAGATGAAGACCAGGGGGTAGCCAAGGGAGTCTTATGCCAGAAACTGGAAAATTGGCAGCAACCCGTCGCATACTTGTCAGAGAAGCTAACCCCACCAGAACAGAGGTTGCCCCCCCCCCGTATGAGAGCGGTTGTGGCAGTGGCCACCCTACTCACAAAGGCAGATAAATTCACGTTTGGACAGGACACTACCTGTGTGACTCCACACGCAGTCCCAGCCGTACTTGACATGAAAGGCACCTATTTCCTATCACAAGCGAAAATGAGGAAGTGCCAGATGCTGTTATTACATTCACGCCTGAAGTTTCAGGTTACCACAGCCCTTAACCCAGCTACCTTATTACAGGTAGGAGAAGGTGGACACGGGAGCCGCCCACTCAGTCTTACCTGTGCCTGTAACAAAACCCACAAACCAAGTGGTTAATATAATTGGGGCCACAGGTAAATCACAAAAGGCCCCATTTTTGCAGTCTGTTACCTGCTGCCTAGGCGGCCAAGTAGTCCAGCACAAATTTTTGTATATACCAGAGTGTCCCATTCCTTTATTGGGCCGAGACTTGTTAACAAAATTACAAGCCCAGATTTCCTTCCAACCAACGGGGGAAGTAATGATGACAACTGGACCAGCAGGAGAGTTTTCTTTAGAAATGCCCCTGAGAGACCATTGGTGCTTGATGATGGTAAAAGAAGAGGAGGGAATCCTCCCTGTTAGCCTGCTTCATGATGTTGACCCTGGACTATGGGCGGAGGATAAAAACCAATACCCCATCCCACGACGGGCAGCTGAAGGAGTGTGGGTGCACCTGGAGCGATTGCTTCAACATGGAATCTTGAAACAATGCCAATCACAGTGGAACACCCCACTGTTGCCAGTGAAGAAGGAAGATGGTGGGTACCTCATATAGGCCCCAAAGTTCTGGAAAAGAGGAAAGGATGAACAGGACTTTGAAAAACAATTGACCCAAGAAACAGGGTCTAATTGGGTGACCATGTTGCCCTTGGCTTTGCTTAGAGTCCGTAGTCTCCCATCGAAACGTATTCACTTGTCACCCTTTGAAGTGATGTTTGGGAGACCGGTTCCTTATGTGCGCATGCTTTCACCTATCCCTGCTCAAGATGTGGAATTGAACAATTATGTACAGTCACTCTCTCGAGATTTTCTCTCTCAACAGGTGGACCCAGGCCCGAACTCCTTGCGTGACCAGTTTGAGCCAGGTGACGAGGTGTGGATAAGACTGGTCCCAGGCACCACTGCAACCGTGCTGGAAGGGCCCATCTGCTCTCCACACCCACAGCTGTGAAGGTCGCTGGCGTCACCCCTTGGGTCCACCACATTCGAGTGAAGAAAGCTGCTTCAGATTGAACTGTGTCTCAGCATCCTGAAGATCCCCTCCAGGTGACCATCTCCAGGCGCCTAGCGGACGACCGCCTTGCTGATATTACTCCGGAGGCTGATATCTCTACGCACGGCTGAAGAATTGGATGGGAGGGGCGCCCGCGGGCAGCGCCCCCAACGTAGACACTTGTTCTCCAGCCAATTTAGAGGCACCACCAGGACTTTTGATATTGGGACCAGAACCCCTTGATATAGTCACCCTGTGTGTCAGGCCGTTGCAGGGGTGGATATATTCTTGTGGGTGTAAAGGGAGGGGCCCCTTTTGGGTATAATACCCTCCTGAGAAACCACAGGGGTCCCCACCCATCGGGAATAGTTGGGAAGTTACTCCACGTGGTAGGAGCTTCCGAAGTAAGGTGGAGAGGCACCCCTGAGGCCTGGCAAATAATTGAATACGAATATCAGTGGGCCCTTCAGCAGTAAAGGAATATCAGAAATGACCCCTGAATATTGGTGGGAGGAGCCCTGGCATTCTTGGGGTTGGTGGGTGGGAGTTATCTCAACCGCCCTTGCCATATGGATGTGCATTTTCTTTTGCTGGCATGAGCGTAGCACATTCTGTCAATAAGTCTAAATGTCTAGTATGCACCCTGGCCCCAACAGATGCCTCGAGTGGACTGCCGCTCCTCCCACTGCCACTTAACCGTTCCACCATCCACAATCTTTCCACCCTCCCAGATTCTCACCTCTGGCCTCAGTGGATCCATCCATCACCCCTCCGTTTCCATAGGGTGAATGAGTGGGTCTGTGTGACGCAGAAAAGGGAACCTACCAGTAAAAGAGCAATTGGTGTCTCCCACTGCAATTGCACTTGTGACACCGCAGATGTCACCTCTGTGCAAAGTAAGTTCATATACCCTGGCTGTAATGGCATCTTCCCAGGTGGATGGATGGGGAGGATATTGACTATGCTGGTAGGCCCAATAATGCTTCTATTGCTTTTCTGCTTCTGTATCCCCTGCTTGGTGCAGTGCATGCAAAACATGTTACAGAGAATGATGTCTAGCGTGATGGGACCCCGCGTGATTGCTTTAATGAGAGATTATAGACCCATACCCCAGAACGAACCTAAGTATTAGGTTGTTCATAAGAAGAGTAGGGAGTGAAGGGTTAATCTTCATATTATCTGCACATAGTTAGTTTCTGCACTAAACTTACTTCTGCATTTGTGGTTAAGCAGCTAGCTAGACCCACAGTTGCATGCTAAAAACAAACCAGACAGGCTGAGGGGTCGTTTCCTGCCTTGCGCTTCCTGCTTCAGTAATGCAAGATAAGAAAAGACACGTACAAGGGGCTGCTTAGCTAGCAAAAAGACACGTGTACGAAGGAGTGCTAAGCCACCAGTGCTTAGCCAGCAATATAGATATGCCCTAAAAGGGAATAAGTTGAAAACTTGCCAGCTGAATTGAGGAAGTTTGGGGGAAGTTTGGGAGGTGGGTGAATGCTCTCAAGTATAAGAATGTTTGCTGGACATAGTAAAGTTGCAGCCAGATTTCAGAAGTTATTCTGCTGGTTGTCTCTGTGCACAGATTAGACTCTTTTCTCCAAAGAAGAAACTTTCCTGGTGATATTTTACTCTTTCTTCGGTCCTGGGGACGCGGGCAAAACGATTCCCTGTCCTCATGCAACGCTCTAAGGCAAAGGCGAAGCTCCAAACACTACCCCACGCTGGCTCTTTGCAAAGCATCATCCTGCCGTCAGCCAAGCGTGAGTTGGAGTTATCCCATTTTATCCTCACAACAATCTTGTAAAGTAGGCCAAGCTGAGGGGGAGTGGGGGGGGGCTCCCAGGGAGCTTTGTGGCGGAGCAGAGATCCCAGGCCACCTCTGGTTCCAGACTCTTCTGACAGCCCTGGGCCTGGAGCAAACTTGGGGCTCCTCTCGCCACCACAAGCTGCCTTTGAAGACACTGTTTTGCCATGAGGCATATTAACATCCATGCATAATTAAGCCAACCTGAGGAAACTGGGCACACAGAGGAGAATCCACCTCTTTCATGTTCTCAGCTGCTCTGCCATCTATAATTAAACCACTTAATGCCCTGGGACGTTCTGTGGGTGGCATGCAAGGAGGGGGGAGAGTTTAGGAATGAGCCCCACGGCAGATGCTCCAGTGCCATAAAAACTGCAGTATCTGCAGCAGGGAAATCTAAGCCCTGTTACATGCAGCAGACAAGCGGATGAGAGAGGGTTATCTCTCTCTCTACACAAACACACACACAGTCCATTGCAGCATATATTGTGCTAAAACCCAAGGCATTATTTCGGTGATGATTTCCTTTTTAAGAAATGCCTGTTTCCAGGATTCTGTCACACCCTGGCATGACCGAGTCTCAGATCTCCTGATCGGTCAAAGCTTCTCCTCACGCCTGCTTGCCATGAGGATGATGCTGGCTAACAGCTCACAATTTTGGGAAGGGAAACATTCCAGAAGCCAGAGTGAAATTGCACAACTTCCACTCCAGGGTAATTGCCAAGTTATCTGAGAGAGGAAAGGGGTGAGCCTGCCTCACCTGCGCTCACTCATCAGCACTTACAAGCACTTCAGAGGGGAGGCTGGTGGGAGTTTTTTATTTTTTGTCCAAAGCCTAATTGAATTATGTAAGATGCCTCTGGATGCAGGCAGCAAACTCCTTGGCTTGGATGCAAGTCAGAAAGATGTGTATAATGAACAGCTACGAAGGAGGAAGGCTCACTGGGCCCGTTTTACTTAAAGCAAACGTCAACCCTTTTCGTGCCTGAAAATCTTTTTATTTTTATCTATTTATTTTGGTACTTATACCGTGCCTTTTTCTTCAAGGAGCTCAGGGTGGCATCCATGGTTCTCCCCCTCCTCTTTTAATCGCCACAGCAATCCTGTGCGGGAGGTTAGGCTGAGAGGCAGGGACTGGCCCACAATCACGCAGCAGAGCTTCACGGCCGAGGGGTGTGTGAACTCTAGCCTCCCAAAATCCCAGGCCAAAACTCTTACTACAACACCACACACTCTCCCCTTGAACACCAGCAGAATTAGGGTTTTGTTCTGGCCTCAGCTGCCAGAATGGGTACATTTCCTCAATAAAAATCACACTCGAGTGCGCATCATACGTTTATAGCACTGCAGCACCTCTCACTGCAGCCCTCAGAAGCTCATGACCAGAGCCAAAACAAAACCACACACAGAGGTGACTGGGGGAAGGGGGTTGGGGGGGTGTTTGTAGCAGTGCCCCAAACACCTTCCCCTTTTCAGCAATTTTTCAAAAAGGCCTTGCAAAACTGCTCATGCAATGCCCTCACTTCCCCCACCTTGACTCACCCTCACTGATCTTGAAGAGGCGGCCCAGGAAACAGGCTGTCCTTCATCCCCCTCCCAGTCCGATGGGATGGAAGCAGGAAGAAGAAAAGAGAAGCCGGGAGAATCAAAACCCTCCCCATCATTCCTATCATCATGGGGTGGGGGCGGGGGTTCTATCGCAAATATGAAACCAGGGAATATTTAGTAAGCGCTGGTTCTAACAGGGTTATGTGGCAAGGTTTCTTTGATTTTTATTATTTATTTATTTATCCATCCATCCATCCATCCATCCATCCACCCTGCCCATCTGACTGGGTTGCCCCAGACATTCTGAGTGGCTTCCCATATATATAAAAACATAGTAAAACATTAAACCTTAAAAAGCTTCCCTATACAGGGCTGCCTTCAGATGTTTCCTAAATATTATATAATTACTCATCTCCTTGGCATCTGAAGGGAGGGCGTTCCACAGGGAGGGCGCCACTACCAAGAAGACCCTCTGTCTGGTCCCCTGTAACCTCACTTCTCACGGTGAGGGAACTGCCAGAAGGCCCTTGGAGCTGGACCTCAGTGTCTGGGCTGGACGATGGGGGTGGAGACGCTCCTTCAGGTATACAGAGTTGAGGCTATTTAGGGCTTTAAAGGTCAGCACTGACACTTTGAATTGTGCTGAGAAACATACTGGGAGTCTGTATAGATGATGATGATGATGATGATTTATTTATTCATTCATACATACATACATACATACATACATACATACATACATACCCTGCCCATCTGGCTGGGTTTTCCCAGCCACTCTGGGCGGCTCCCAACAGAAAATTAAAACAGAATAAAACATCAATCATTTAAAACTTCCCTAAGTAGTTTTATGGTCCCAGAGGTTGCTCCCAGTCACCAGTTTAGTTGTAGTTTCCAAATCACCTTGAAAGGTAGCCCCACACAGAACACATTGCAGTAGCCCAAGCACGTGCACTGGATTCTGCGCCACTTTGTGGGTTTCCAGCATGCACGGGTGATGTCACATGGCAGGAAGAGGCCTGATGGGGCCTGTCATAGCCTCAGGAAACCCCAACAAAGGCCCTGCAGTGGAGGCGGAGGCTCAGCTCCAGTTGCCACTGTGGCACCAGAGAGAAGTAAGTGGGTGGGAGCTGAGCACCCACAGATGGTGCCAGTGAGTCCAAGCAAGAGATAATCACTACTTACAGAGTGTGCAGGCAAGCAGGGTCTCAGCCTGCGTACCAGATGGAGCTGGTAGACAACTGCCCTGGACACAGAATGGACCTCCGCCTCCATGGACAGCTGTGAGTCCAGAATGACTCCCAGGGAGCGGGTGTCAGGACTGACGTTCTTTGGGAAGCTCATTGACCAGAGACAAACATTTGTGACAGTTAAAAGAAGAGAAACATAGTGATTCCATTGTTCTCCTTCGCATTTTAAAGGAACAAATATTGACAAAATATCTGAAAAAGGAAACTTTGTTGTTAGATCTGCCTTTAAAAGAAAAGAACAAATAGAAGTTCTTCCCCTAGAGGGAGCCTGTGAAACTGTTACTAAATCTGAATCGGGGAGCTCGGCAGCTGCAACAGATTACAATCATGGGAATAGACTTCTGACCTTGCAGAACAATGTATTCAGAAGCTCTGTTGCGTGCTTTCTATAAAACAAGTGCCCTACTGGAGCAGCTACATGAGAAGACGGACTTGATGACTGCTGCGATCGGAAATTTCGGACAGGTAGTGGGTAATTATATAGAGCCCACCCAGAAATTAAATCAGGAGTGTGCTCTGATAGATCAGATGAGGGAAGAGGATGTTGATGAACCTCGGGCGCCAGAGATGGAGGGAGCTGTGGCCCAGCAGGAACATGAGTTTTGGGATCTGACAAATGAACTTGGAAAAAGCCAGATTTGGAAAGATAAAGTTTGGTTTGGTTTGGAAATGGGGGGTTGGATAGACCCCCCTATGCAGGGATGTTTGGACTTTTCAAGTCTGGCAATGGGCCGTGAGACGTTTGGGGTTGTGGGGGCTCTTAATTCTGGAGGGACTTTGAAACATGTTTTTAAATACCACATGGAGTTTAGTGTGGAGCATGGAAAAGGGATTGATTTGTCGAGAAGGGATAAAAATACTGTCAAGTTGGAGTTCCCACGAGTGAAAGGAGCAGGAGACAAAGTAAAGTACAGGTATAAATATGAAGAAGAGCCGCGGAAGGGACATGGAAGAGACTTAAGGGCCTCGGACATAAGATTACCAGGTTAATGCGCTAGATTGATGGGATAGAAAGGACTGACAAAACCCGGGACCAGGAGGAAGGGACGTTGGATGAAGATTGGATTGTTTTTATTTTCTTTTTATTACTAGGATTGTCTTATAAAATTGATGAATGTTAGAAAAATGTTGGAACGAAATTATTTGGCTTTAGTAAAAATGTTAAAAGAATTATGTAAGAATATGTTATGGTTATGAGAAATTGGTATAAATAAGATCTAAGTTTTAAGTTTTAAGATCTTTTATAGTAAGATAAGGTTAAAATAGATTAAGGTAATGTCATGACAGAATATTATGAAAAATGGAAAGGATTTGCTGTGACTATTAATAACTAGGATACAAAAAAAGGGAGGAGTGAGGAGGTCAAAGAAAGAAGGTAATGACAGTCAAGGATATGAGAATATTGGGTTTGTTTTTAAATTTTTGTGGCTTATTTTTGCTTTTTGATTGTGATCTGTTATGTGCTTTGTTCTTATTTTTTGATTTTGATTTTTATCAATTTGTATTGTTTGATTGTGGTTTGTTTTTCTTCTGTTTTTTTTCTTTTTCTTTTTCTTCTCTGTTTTTTCTGTAACTTTAAAACTCTTAATAAATATCATTAAAAACAAACAAACCAGAATGACTCCCAGCCTGCATACATGGTCCTTCAGGGGCACAGTTACCCCATTCAGGACCAGGGAGTCCTCCACACCAGCCCGCCCCCTGTCCCCCCCCCAAACAGCACTTCTGTCTTGTCAGGATTCAACCTCAATCCATTAACCACCCCCCATCCTCCAACCACCTCCAGACACTCACACAGGACGTTGGCAGGTGCTGCCTTTTGGGCAAGTGCAGCCATTACCTGCCCGCCTCCCAGCATCAAATATGATGTCATGTGTCAGGGAGGTTGGCATGGCTTGCCCCAAACAGCCTTGCAGGCAAAATCGTTAGACCAACTGATCAAGACACAAGGCAAGTAATTCCCAGCAGTATCACCTGAGAAGACCTGAGAAGTCCGTGAATCCATGTCAAGTTTGGCACATGACCAAAGGGCCAGGCACTTGCATAGGATTGGGATGGAAGGGTGATGGGACCATTCTACAATGACAGACTCTCCTTGTGTATGGTGTGCAATTCAAATATTAAACCAGAACAGTTTAACGCTCACCCACTCCAGTTTGCTGTCTCTCTCTTTTCTGCATAATTTCTGGGACTGCTCTCAGAAATTTAGCTTATTCATTGCTTATTCATTTAAATCAGTGGTGCTCACAGTATCCCTCGGAGACTTGATCACGTAGCCAAATTGTATTGTGGGAACTTGCATGATTTTAACACAGCCACTCATCATTTCAGGTGTGGCACTGTGACACCATCCAGTTCCCTATGGGTTCCCTGATCTGCTGAAATCACCTATGTAACGAGTTCAACAAACAGGAAGCAGAAGCACACGGGGGAATATGGGGGGGGTGGTTATTTGCGTAATCTAAAAGTTTGGGGATAAATCATTATTCTCATCCATAATAATCTGTTGAATAATTTCTGTCTCCCTATTTAAAAGTGTATTAACCACTCCAAGAGAGGGACAAAAAGCCTTGCAGGGGTTGAGTCTGGCAGCAGGCTGAGACAATCTCTTCGAAAAACATTTCTGTGCACTGGAGGGTCACCTGGAATTCAGCACTGGAATGCCAAGGAATCCCCCAAGACTTCGAGATCTGTGCATGATCAGCCTGCTTTTCTTGCCCTCTCCACTGCACACAAATCCCATGTCAGTGACGGGAATTGGATCCATTTGTGCAGCAAGCAAGCAGCCTAGCAAGCCCTAGAGGCAAAGTCTCCCGCTAGATGGCGTCTACCGAGCAAGAGGGATGATCAGGGCTTACAGGACACACTCCACTGGAAACAGACACCAGCGACGGGAACAGCTGGGCCAGCTGCCAAGGCGGTTCTGTGATGTGGGAGGTTGCTACGACTGCAGCAGAGGGACGAGCCCGGCTCTGGATGCTCCAAGCCCCTGGCCCATTGCAAGTGCTGGGTGGGACGGGCCCTTCAGCATCTAGGCAGATGGATATCTGCACTGCCCAGTAAACGTTAGGCTCTCCACAGGGAAGGAGGGTCACGGTTTCTGAACCACTGCAAGTGACCATAAGTTGGTGAAAGAAACTATGCTTGCATGTTTGGCCAACATGACCTTGGTGGTAGTGGTGGCCTCCAGCTTGGATGCCTTAAAAAGATGATTAGACAAATTCATGTCAGTTGCTACTAATGCTGACAGATATGTTTCTCATGGCTCCCTCTGAGCCCACTGTTCAGTGTCTTTATTAGTGACTTGGATGAAGGTACTGATGGGACGGTTACCAAATTTGCAGATGACACCAACCTGGGAGGGGTAGCTAATGCCACAGAAGACAGAATGAGGATTCTTAGCAGATTGGAGAACTGGGCACAAGCTAACAAAATGAATTTCAATGGGGACAAATGTAAGGTAGGAAGAACTAGATGCACAAATTTAATACTGGGGGTGGGGGGGTGCCTGGATTTTGAGTAATACATGTGAAAAGGACCTAGGAGTTTTAGTGGATCATAAGTTTACCATAAATCAACAGTGTGATGCAGCAGGAGGAAAAGCTAATGCTATTCCAGGCTGCATCAACAGAAGTCTAGTGTCCCTATCAAGAGCAGTCATAGTCCCACTCTATTCTGCCATGGTCAGAGCACACCTGGAGTTGACAGACTGGAACATGTGCAGAGGAGGGCAACTAAGATGATAAATGGAAACTAAGCCTTACGAGGAGCAGCTGAAGTAGCTGGGCATGTTTAGCCTGGAAAAGAGGAGACTGAGAGAAGATATGATTGACATCTTCAAATACCTCAAGGGTTATCACATGGAAGAGGGAACAAGATTATTATTAGTATTATTAATTTTATTAGTATTAAAATTTATATGCCACCCTATAAAAACAAAAGCAACCCAATAGCCCCCCTCAAACATTTTAAAAGGGCATTGATTTCTCCTGCTCTAGGACCCAATCTAATGGTTTCAAGCAGGGGTTGGACTAGATGATCCCTTGGGATCCCTTCTAACTCTACTGTTCTGTGATTCACACGCAAGGACAACATGTGAGTGTCAGGCAGACAAAGCCTCACTGTGCCCCTGAGACGTGCCTGGAACAAATGAGGCAGGAGATCTGGGGCTGCTCCTTCCCAGACTATGGAGGATGAGGGGGCTCAGAGGCCCAGCCCAGGAGGAGGCTCATCAAGAGAAAAGAGGGGATTCGCTCCCCCAGAATTCACTCCCTCCTCTTCAGGCTAGAAATTCCCATAGTGACTAGAATTCTCACAAGAAACTGAACTTTCTCCATCTGTGCCTAAAAACTTGGCGAGTAGGCAGGGAAACTTTGCAGATCCGGCGTGGTCCTGAAACAGGATGCTGTCCTGCCAAAATAAACGGGAGCAGCACAAGGTCAGACCTCACCTGGAGTACTGTGTCCAGTTCTGGGCACCACAGTTCAAGAAGGACACTGACAAACTGGAACGTGTCCAGAGGAGGGCAACCAAAATGGTCAAAGGCCTGGAAACGATGCCTTATGAGGAACGGCTAAGGGAGCTGGGCATGTTTAGCCTGGAGAAGAGGAGGTTAAGGGGTGATATGATAGCCATATTCAAATATATTCAAATATATAAAAGGATGTCAAGAACTTCCGGGTTGGCGCCATCGCCGAATGGCGGACTCCCTCCGAGCTCCGGAGGGAGTCTGCTCGGCAGGGGCTGGGTCCTACCGCGCCGGCGACGCGGGGACCCTCAAAAACCACGGGCACGGAGCCCGTGGACATAGGGACTCGGCTGGTACCATCAGCGCCCTCCCGACTCGTGAAGGAGCCTTTTTAAAGGCTACGGATCGGGTGCCAGGGAGTGGCGTGGTACTGTGAGTCTATCGCTTCCCCTGCCGAGCGCAGCCGCATGCCATTCGTCGGAGAGCGCTGGCTTCTTCCATTGGAAATTTGGACATTTAACAACAACCCGTGAGTAATTGGGTAACCGGGTACAAAAGGAGAAAAAAAGGAATTTTTTTCGGATTCGGCACGAGCGGGGGGGATCTAAAAAGGAAGTCAGTCCCCTCCCTGATTGTAAACATGCTAAAACAAGGACTGAGAAACCAAGATCGATTCAGAAGTTTATTGCTGACAAAAAATATCAATTCCACGATGGGATACTACAAGAATTGTGCTGGAGGAGAAAAGTTGAGGGTGAGAGGGAAAAGGCAACCCCCCCCCCTGGGAACCGGGGCGATTCGGAGAACCTGGCGGAGAGAGATGGAGAGTTTGACAGCTGTCAAAGTAGCTGTCAAATCTTGAGAATACAAAGAGGACTTTGTTACAAGCATTTTGCTGGTTAATTTTGATACAATTGGATATAAATATGGATACAAAATGTCGGGGGGGGAAAGAAACAACAACTTGACTTTTGGATTAGAGGACATAAAGTTACTGCAACCCCCCTAGAGGGGCTTTGAGACATTACAAGTGGCGTATGTGGAAAACTACTCTGGGATGTGTACTGGTCTTAGCTCCTGGGAAAGTAGCAAAACTGAAATATTGTTTTGTCTACAGAGGTGACAACACAATAGAATCTTTCTATTGAAGTAAGGTAGGAACTGGACATAAGTTTTTGTTCCTGAATAACAAACCTCTGTAGAGATACTAGATTTCAGAATAAGAATGGTTTTGCAGCTGAACAAGACAGAAACCTGAGAAAGTAAGAAACAAAAGAGCAAAGGACCAACTACGCCACGGAAAGAACAATGGGAGGAACAACAATGACCAAGGGAAATTAAAGGCCTCTATTAGACTGGATTTTTGAAATTAAACATTATCAAAACAAGCAAATTCAAAGAATACCGGCAAGATGGATTGAGGAAAATTTGGCTGTGGACTTGAGACCTCCAGGCCGACAACATACAGACTGATGGACATGGGGAATCCAAACCGGGGAAGGGAGGGGGAATTCTAGAATCCAAAGGCTATGTAACCAACTTTTGGAATCTTCTTCTATCTTCTATCTTTTATCTTTCTATATAACTTTGGTATTTTGATTTAACATGTTTTGGAAAAAAAAGGGGGAATTCGTGGAAGGAAACGGGGCTGATCTTGGGGGGAAAATTTTTGTTCTATTTTGTTAAAGATGAGGAGTGTTGTTAAGATTGTAATTTAAATTGGCTAATAGGTACAACATATTAGGTTTAAATTGGGAATGAGAACTTGTGGAATCAACTTAGGGAAAGGGGAATACAGTCGGGAGGGGGAGGAGGGAGTCCCAGAAAGAAGGTTATGAAAATAAGGGTTTAAAATTGGTCTTTCTTTTTCTTTCTTTTCTTTCTTTTCTCTATTTTTTCTATTCTGTTTTTATTGGAAATTTTAATAAATATGATTATAAAATATATATATATATATATAAAAGGATGTCACATAGAGGAGGGAGAAAGGTTGTTTTCTGCTGCTCCAGAGAAGCGGACACGGAGCAATGGATCCAAAATACAAGAAAGAAGATTCCACCTAAACATTAGGAAGAACTTCCTGACAGTAAGAGGTGTTCGACAGTGGAATTTGCTGCCAAGGAGTGTGGTGGAGTCTCCTACTTTGGAGGTCTTTAAGCAGAGGCTTGACAACCATATGTCAGGAGTGCTCTGATGGTGTTTCCTGCTTGGCAGAGGGTTGGACTCGATGGCCCTTGTGGTCTCTTCCAACTCTATGATTCTATGATTCTATGATTCTAAGGACATCCTGGCAGATTGTACTCCGTGTTAGTCAGTGTGAGGGAAGCATTATTTGGATGCTCTTCCCAAGCACCAAAATATCTTCAGCCTGTATCTGCGCCTAGGAGCCAGGGAGCTGTCCTGGAGCAAGGCAGGCAATTTGTTCATCTGGCCCACGGCTGTCTACCTGGACCAGCAGGGTCTCTGGCAGAGAAAACTCTTCCCCATCACCTGGTATCTTCAACCAAGCCTTTGGCTGATTAATATCCTATGGCCTTTTAAATGTATCTGTGGGAAGAGGGGCATTATTGTCTTGTTGTTTTGGTTCAATTGTTTACTTGTGTTTTATTCTGTATTTTATTCTGTGAACTGTCCTGGGATCTCTTTATGAAGGGTGGTATGTATGTATGTATGTATGTATGTATGTATGTATGTATGTATAAACAAAGAAATGTCTGGCATCATGAGTGGTGCAGCTAGGTAATTCTAGACCAGCCTTCGGCAACCCGGTGTATAGGAATGATCGCTGGATGTGGAGCACACACTCCCCCCCCCCCGCAAACAAAGCCACAGCTGTCTGAACATCATGCCCCCTATCTAACCTTTGCACTCTTAGTGGTCTGCCGTGCCCTGTCTGTGACCTTTGCCATACATTGTGCAAGGGGAAAGGGACGTGGTGGAATCAGGTGCCAAAATAACCTGGTACCACCCCACAATCTCGGGATTGGAAGATGTAAAGGTCACAGTCCAAAATGTATCTGTCTGGTTTTGCATATTGTGCCAATAAAAAGGGCCTCGGCAGAGCTAGCTGGCAGCTTGCCTGTGCACAGCTCACCTGCATTACCAACTCCTGCCTCATGTCCTTCACTTCGCCGGTGCCTTCACCAAACTGGTTTGGGCTACAACTCCCAGCCAGCTGGAGCTGATAGGGTTTATAATCCAAACCAGTTTGGTGAAGGCACCAAAATCCAAACAAAATCCAAACACCAAACTTCATGCAGAAATCCAGGTTGCAATGGCCCGCCACCCGGCGTTTTGGTGGAACTAGGAAGCTGTTTTTACTCAGTGAGACTGATCATCCATCAAGCTCAGTATTGCCTACACTGACTGGCAGTAGCCCTACCTGGAGATGCCAGGGATTGAACCCAGGAGCTTTTGCATGCAAAGCAGATGAGCTACAGCCCTTGGCTACAAAGGATTTATTTGTAGCCAAGTTGAAGTTGTTGTGGTCTGTCAAAGCTTTGTGGTCTTATTGGCACAGCCCAAATATTGGACAGACTAGTGTTATTTGCAGGTGGGATTCCATCACATGCCTGCAACTTCATGTTATGGAATTACTGTATAGCAGATTTTGCACTCTTGAACAACAAACCCCTTTCCCCCCAAATTCAGACTTTTTGCAATGAGGAAAGTGACGGGAAAATGATAGGGGAAGTGTGGGATAACCCTCATTTTGCCACAAAGTCATCTAACCTCATACAAGTGAGGGGTGAATGCTCAACGAACTAGTCATCTGGAAGCCCCTCAGGGGCACAACACTGCCACCCAGGCAGACCCACATCTGAATTCCCTTTCGCTGGAGTCTGCAATGCCAGGTTGCAGAACACTTTATCAGCTGCGCCTTTGTATATATTTCCTTGTATATCAAAGAGAAGAGCCAAGAGCAGGGAGCAAAGCAGGAGCCGATATCCTCTCAGCACCAGGGAGGAAAAGAGGCACTTTGCTCTCTGCTCAAGAACCCTGGAGAGCGCGGCAGGCAACAAGGGCACCTTCAGGCGTTGGAAAGGGGACTGCTGAACTGCTTCCCCCATCAAAGGAGCCGCTTCATGTAAGCCTTTCGAGTCCCAGCTTCCCCGGGGCTCTTTGTGAAACAGACACTGTCGCTGCAGCAGCCTCCTTGTTCGTCCCTGTTCCCCATCCTCACTCGTGTGCCAAACAGATGAGCCACTCGCTTTGGTGTGTGGAGCAGCTCCTCTCCCCCGCTCTCCGCAGGCCAAGCCTCACAACTGAATTCACAGAGGAAAACATTTTGGGAAGACCTGGGAGGGGAGGGGAAGAAGATATCCCAACACAACAAAGGGGCAGGCAGGCATCTCCCATTTTTTGGCACAGCCTGAGCCCAAACAGCCCCAGCTTTAAAGTCTCCCCTTCAGGGCCATCCCCACAATGTGGCAGGGTGAGGCCACAGCCCCAAGGGGCTGGTGCTGGGCTGCAGCAAAATCTCTCAGCCCCCCCACCCCGGATCCTCCTGACCTCACCAAGCTGGCTCCCCGGCCTCCAAAAGGAACCTCAGACCCCAAAGAGCATCAGGACAGGAGAGGATGCACACATGGGCCTCCCCAATTTGCTGAGAGGCTGGCTCCAGGTTGGGACAGTACCAGATCTTCCTGGGTCAGTGTTGGACTGGGGCCTGGATTGAACTGAGGGGAGGCACACACAGCCCGAGGAATGACCTCTTAAGAGAAGATGTGCAATGGTCTCCGCAAACCACCATTCTCTGAGAGAAGCCATGATAACAGTTCATTGGTTATAAAATAGAGATCTGCATGTAGCAAGTGATCTCTTGCTCGCTTGTCTCTCTATTAGCACCTAATTGTTTGCACATGTAAAGGTAAAGGGACCCCTGACTATTAGGTCCAGTCGTGGCCGACTCTGGGGTTGCGGTGCTCATCTCGCTTTATTGGCCGAGGGAGCTGGTGTTTGTCCACAGACAGCTTCCGGGTCATGTGGCCAGCATGACTAAACCGCTTCCGGTGAACCAGAGCAGTGCACGGAAACACTGTTTATCATACAAATACCCAAATGCACTATTTCAGATATATGAGTTCAGAACAGAACATGAATTTAGCAGGTTTCTGGTGGTGGTTTTTAAAGTAGTGTTACAAACCACTGCCTCCTGGACAGGAAGCATACCAAACTGCAGAGAGCCAATGCAGTATTATTATTAGCATCAGCTCAGTCCTAGATTCCCCCAGCCAAGCTCTCTAGGCTAAAACTCAAATCCCGCTGTCTCCAGCAGCCACTGAGTGTTCAGAGCCAGCTCCATGCAACAGCTTTCAGAGCAGTCCAAGAAGACGTCGTCCTTGGAAGTGCCTTTGCTGTCCTCCTGGGACAGGACTCAGCTCCACCTCTCAAAGGCAGCGCACACACTGAGCACTGAAGCTGCTCTTGTCAGGGTCCCTGCTTGTGGGAAGCCACAGTGCAATGGGAGAAGGCCTGGGTGGTTTCAGGAGGCAGCAGAGTGGAAGCGCCAGGCAGGATGGACCTAACAGGCTCAGTCCACTGGGAGGTCCTCCAGAGCACACCTTGCTGAAATGAACAGGAGCTGCACACACTTGCACTCAGCTCCTTTTAAGAACAAAACACTAACTGTGCTGGGTGAGGCCTGCCTAGTCCAGCACCCTGCCCTCCAAGTTGCCAGCTGGATGCCTCTGGGAGGCCCACAAGGAGGACTCAAGTCCAGCTGCGCTCTCTCCCCTTGCGAATCTCAGCTGCAGCTCTTCAGAGGCACAGCATTCCCAGGACTGGAGGTAAAGCATGGCTGTTGTGGCTAGGAGCCACAATGTTTATTTCAAGGATGCATGTGCAGGAGATCTTCCCAGTGGATTGAGCTCCATGTGAGATCTTTGCAGATAGGGCAGCACACAGCTATATTCCTGCCTTCAGTTCTTAACCCTGTCATCCCAAAATTTCAAGCTGTTTATAAGTTTGTTTGCTTTTTTTAAAAAAAAAGTATACAAAAATAAACTTCTAAAAATATGGGTGTAAGATTTAAAACCATCAACTACCACCAATCAACCACCTCTGTGCCTCGTCTCACCCCCCCCACCTCACCCCCCAACACCTGCTTGAGAAACTCACTGCCAAGCTTCCCAACCTGATCTGATGGTACAAGCTCTGGGGAATTTTGTCAGAGCAACAGAGAGACTTTGGGAACTCTGCCTGGATGAAGCCAATGCCAGCCTGTGGCAGATGGCCTCAAGGCAGCAGCCCCCACCTCCCAGCTGAGCAGCTTTGCAAACAGAATGAAATTGTTGCTTGCCCACTAGGGGAGAAAGAAAGAAAAATCAGCTGTCCACAGTTCCCAGGTGCCACAGCTAGCTATGAAAACAGTGCGTCCTTCCCACGAGTAACAGTGTTGCAATGCCCACCTATCTGGAAGAAGCGGTGTTTGATTCGAGAAACCATCCTCCAACCACAGAGAAACGGGGATTTCTTGCTTGGCTGATAGGAAGGAACGTAGTCAGACCTTGATCCACCTAGCTTAGATGGTCCACAGCAGGAGCAGGGGATCTGGTGCCCTCCTGGTGTGGTTGGAATGGCCAACAGCATGATGGGACTTGAAGTCCAGTAACATCTGGAGAACCACAAGACTGCGGACTGGCAACAGCTCTCCTGGGGCCTTCTGCATGCGGAACAAGTGTCTTATCATGGAGCTGCACTTCAGACCTGAGCACGGCAAATAAGTTATGAATGACACACAGAGATTATGCTCTTCCCTCTGTGGCTTTGTTTCCTAACACAATTCTAAATTTTGTTTCATACCAGCTACCGCAATTGCCTTAGTTGCCAGCCTTACCTCTTCCCCCACAGTAGTGGGGGCATTTTTAAAAATTAAAAACTTCCCTAAACAGGGCTGCCTTCAGGTGTCTTCTAAAAGTTGCATAGTTACTTGTCTCCTTGATATCTGATGAGAGGGCGTTCCAAAGGGAGAACACCACCACCGAGAAGGCCCTCTGCCTGGTTTCCTTGCAGTGAGGAAACCACCAGAAGGCTCTCAGGGCTAGACCTCAGTGTCCGGGCTGATTGATGGGGTGGAGACACTTCCTCAGGTATACAGGGCCAAGGCTTTAAAGGTCAGCACCAACAGTTTGAATTGTGCTGAGAAACATACTGGGAGCCAGTATATATGGTTATATGTTATATGGTCCTAATGGCAACTCCCAGTCACCAGTTTAGCTGCCACATTCTGGATTAGTTGTAGCTTCTGAGTCACCTTCAAAGGTAGCCCCACGTAGAGTGCATTGCAGTAGTCTAAGTGGAAGATAGCCAGAGAATAAACAAGTCTGGTGACAGTCTGCGGGCATGTAGGGCCTCAGCCTGCATACCAGATGGAGCTGGTAGACAGCTGCCCTGGACAAAGAATTGACCTGCGCCTTGACAGAATTGACAGCTTTGAGTCCAAAATGACTCCCAGGCTGCACACCTGGTCCTTCAGGGGCACAGTTACCCCATTCAGGACCAGGGAGTCCCCCACATCTGCCCTCCCCCTGTCCCCAAAAAACAGTACTTCTGTCTTGTCAGGATTCAACCTCAATCTGTTAGCAGCCATCCATCCTCCAACTGCCTCCAGACAGGACTCACACAGGACCTTCACCACCTTCACTGGTTCTGATTTAAAGGAGAGGTAGAGCTGGGTATCATCCGCATACTGATGATCCCCCAGCATAAACCTCTTGCTGATCTCTCCCAGCGGCTTCATATAGATGTTTAAAAACATGGGGGAGAGGATGGAACCCTGAGGCGCCCCACAAGTGAGAGCCCAGGGGTCTGAACACTCATCCCCCAACACCACTTTCTGAACACGGCCCAGGAGGAAGGAGAGGAACCACTTTAGCACAGCGCCCCCAGCTCCCAAGCCCCCTAGACGTTCCAGAAGGATACCATGGTCAATGGTATCCAAACCACCAAGAGATGTTAGTTAGTTAGTTAGTATACCGCCCTTCATCCGAAGTTCACAGGATGGTTCACAATATAAAAATACAAAATGAGAATACAAAATACATAATAAAACAAAAACAAAAGCAAGCCAATAACCCCTCCCACGAGCACATTTAAAAAGCCATAGAATGTTAATCAGCCCAAGGCCTGGTTATACAGCAGCATCCCCCCACCCCCACACCTAAAGATACGTAATGAAGTCACCAGGTGAGCCTCCCTGGGGAAAGCATTCCACAAATGGGGGGCCACTGCAGAAAAGTCCCCTTCTCCTGTTGCCACCCTCCGGGCCTCTCATGAAGGAGTCACCTGGCTGGACTGCAACAGGGAGAAGGCACCTGTGTTGCCCCTCCCCCTCTGCCTTTGGCGCCCAGCCCACAGGGAAGGTGACCCTTGGGCTGAAAAAATTCCTGGACCATGGACCAGAAAGGCAAGGGAAGAGATGCAAATGGGAGGTGGCGATGCCACGGATTCAGACACTATCCTACAGGCAGAAGCCACTTCAGGATGTGCTAAGGTATGCGGCCTTACCTGAGTCAGACCATTGGACCATCAAGTTCAGTACCACATACACTGACCAGCAGCAGCTCTCAAAGGTGTTAGACCGGAGACATTCCTGGGGCAGGAGGGGCTCTGTTTGCCATCCCCATGAAGATTCATGCTACAGGGCCTTCTCCATGCTGGCACCCTGTTTGCAGAACTGCCTCCCCTTGGAGATGCATTCCTCTTCTTCACTTTACAGATTTAGGCTTCAGCTGAAAACATTTTTGTTTTCTCCTTAGGCATTTATAAATTGAGGCCAGGTTGCTTTAGTACAAACAGCTGCAGATTTTCCGGAAGGGTTTTTGTATGGTTCTAAGCTTTACAGATATTTTACAGTTATAGTGGTTGCTGTTATGTTTAGCTATGATAGGTATGTTGTGGTTTCATATTCTGTGCTACATTGCCCTGGGAGGAAAGGCTATTTGGAAATGTAATGAATGAATAAATAAATAAACAAATTGTGCCCATTAGTTTGCCAACGCCATGATTTCTGTGTTATCACCAACAACTGTTTTGTGAACGACTGCTGTGAATAATGTAATCTCAAGGCTCTGTCTGTATTTCCTACATTTCATTTCTCTCTGACCTCCCCAACCATGTGTGTGTGTGTTAGTAACACAAGATAATGCTTACTGTATTCAAAGCACAAAGCTTATGCCACAATACATTTGTTAGTCTTTAAGGAGTTGTTTTTGTTGCAAGTGACTATTCCCTCTGCAATTTGTGATTTTCTGCTGATTTACAAATATGCAAAAATAGCTTCTAGGAGGCATGCAGAGACCCGAAGAGCAACAGCATTTGAAGGATTTCCAGCTAACTAACAAAAAACAAAAAAAACCTTGCCACTCTCTCTTCTACAGTGGTACCTCTGGTTACGTACTTAATTCGATCCAGAGGTCTGTTCTTAACCTGAAACTGTTCTTAACCTGAAGCACCACTTTAGCTAATGGGGCCTCCTGCTGCTGCTGCGCCATTGCTGCACGATTTCTGTTCTCATCCTGAAGCAAAGTTCTTAACCTGAGGTACTATTTCTGTGTTAGCGGAGTCTGTAACCCGAGGTACCACTGTATTTCCTTTCCCAAGACAAGCTCTCCCCCCCCCCCGCTTCTCCTTCAAGAGGACTGACTTCTGAGCCCACCCTGCATGCAGCCCCCATCATCAGGTGAGAACAGCCAAACTTTGCATCCGCTGGGAAACCTGGAACTACTGCACCAGCCTTCAAGAAGTCTTTCTCAGGGCACTGGGAGGATGGTTGTGTTATTGGTTTCAGAACTCACAGGGTTAAGGAGTTCTGTGTGACGTCTTTTTCCTGAGGCGTGGTCACAAACACTACGGGAGTGGTTTGACTCCGAGTGTTTCAGTCTGTCGCTATGCGAGAGGGAGGATGGGCGAGCTTTCGCCAGGTCTGAATTTATGCTGTTATCCTACATGATTAAAGGCTAAGAAGATAAGGAACGCCTTTGTGTTTGTTCTGCATTATTACTCACACGCTGCAATTGCTTTCTAACTGCTGTGATCGCTCTGCTACCGGCCACGCAGAGAGGCAGAAGGATTTTTGGATCGGCACAGACAACAGCAAAGCTGCGCAAGCGGAAGCGTGCCAGGCTCCATGTTTGGCCTCTCTTGGCACTCTTGGCCGGCATATTAGCATAGGTTATGGGCAGTTTGCCAACACTTTGAAGCTGTTGCACGAACGTCCCACGTGTGGGGGAAGCCAGCAAGCCGGTTGAAAGGTTGCTGGGTCCAGCTGGAGCTCTGGAGCTTTCTTTGAGGCTGGAAGGAGCTCGCTGGGGAGGACCGGTCTGCTGGAGCCGGGAGGCGGAGGAAGCTACTGCCGAGACGTGAGTACGCTTAGCCCCCGGGGGAGGAGATGGCAGACGATCGTGAATCATTCTCCGTTCCCTTCGAAAAATTAAACGGACAAAATTGGGCCGAATGGAGCCGGAAGCTAAAGGCCTGGCTGGTAGCCAAGGGGCTGTGGGAGGCAACCCAGGGGCCCCCTCTACCACCACCTGCAGCAGGAGCAGCGGCGGCGGACATAGCAGCTGCTCACGCGTTGCAGAGAAAGAATCAGAAAGCCCTGGGAGCAATAGTGCTCAGTTTGGAGGGTTCCCAACTTCCTCTGGTTGAGGGGCTTGAAACTGCTCAGGAGGCGTATACAGCTCTTGAGAGGGTGCACCACAGAACCACGGCTGGTGCAAAGATCCACACCACCAGGCGCTTGTTTGAGATGAAGCTGCGTCCCGGTGGGAACATCAGACAGCATGTTACTGAGATGCTCTCTGTTTTCAATGAGTTGAGGCTGTTGCAAGTCAACTTCTCAGAGGAGCTGAAGGTTTATATTTTGCTCAGCTCTCTGGACAGAAGCTATGACAATTTGTGTCTGTCTATGGAATCCATGAGTCCACAGGATTTGACTCTCTCGTACGTGACAGGACGTCTTTCGGACGAACAGGAAAGGCGTGTCAGAGAGGGCAGGTCTGGCGTTGCAGAGGAGGGGGGGCCAAGCCAGATGAGAGCTCTGTTCAGGCTTTTTCCACTCGTCGGTGTTATCTCTGTGGGTCCAACAGCCATTTTAAAAAGGCTTGTCCGCAGAGGAGCAGAGAGGCCGGGCAGGATGTCTCCAAGGTCGTTTCCCATGGGAACCAGTCTCGGAGAGGAGGCCAGCGTGGGAACGCGAAGGAAGGACGTGACTCAGAGAAGGGAGACTGTTATCATCTCACGGCTTCTCTGGCAACTTTAAAAAACAATCTCAGCAGGGACACAGCTGTGCAGTGGGTTGTTGATTCGGGAGCGAGTCATCACCTGATAACGCCATCTGCTGGGGAGCTGCGGAATTGCAGGGCTGTTTCAGCTGGAACGACTGTTACGTTAGCTGATGGGACACAAAAGTCAGTTTCTACTGTTGCAAATGTTTATATTTCTGTTTTGCAGGCGGAGCTGGAGTGCTTCATTGTACCAGGGATGAACTGTTGCCTGTTATCTGTACCAGCTCTTATGACACAAGGGTACAAAATTTGTTTTGAAAATGATGCCTGTTCCATTTTCAGAGGGGGGAGACAACTTGTCAACGTGGCATGCAGAAACAATCTCTTTGTTCTGGAAACACCTCTGGGGGGTGGGGGGAATGCCGGAAAAGCAAAGGCACAGTGTGCTAGTGTTCCCAGCCATGATTCATGTGTTCATATATGGCACAAGAGAATGTCTCATGCTTGTTTGGAAGATGTTAAGAGGTTGCCAGGCTGCACCAAAGGTTGTAAAATCACACCATGTGAGGGATCCCTAGAGTGCAGGGCATGCAAGAAGGTTCAAAGGTGCAGTTTTCCCGGGGTAAAGAGGGTAACCACAAAACCTTTTGAGTTGGTTCACACAGACCTTGCAGGACCCATGAAGTGTGAGAGTCTTGGTGGGGCCAGGTTTGTTCTGACGATGGCAGATGATTTTTCTCAGAATTTATGGTGTTTCTCTCTCAAATCGCAGGGGGAGGCGGCGCAACTTATCCAGGATTGGGTTGCGGAGGTGGAACTAAGGTTCTCCACCAAAGTGCAAGGGTTCAGGAGCGACCGTGGGTCACAGTTCACTGGGTCTGCTCTGAAGGAGTTTTTCAAGCAAAAGGGAATTCGTCACCAGGTGACGGGTGCAAAGTCTCCTCAAGAGAGAGGCGTGGCAGAGCACAGGAGTGAAACACTGGCTGAAGCTGTCAGGGTTTTGCTGTGTGACTCTGGGCTGCCTCAGAGCTTTTGGAGTGAGGCTTGGAAATTTGCCAGCTTTGTTTTTAACAGGTCCTACAATCACGATGTAGGTGACACACCGTTTTTCCTGTTGCACAAGAGGAAGCCAAAGGTACATTTCTTCCGTTCGTTTGGTTCCAGGGCTTCAGTGCCAATACCAACAGCGCAACGGAAGGAGGGTGGTCCAAGGTACCAGGACATGATCTTCTGTGGGTATGATCCTGCAACAAATGGGTGGAAGTTTGCATACCCAGAGGGTGATCAGACCAAGCTGCTGGTCAGCAAGCATGCTGAGTTCTTTGAGCAGGGTGGTTGGTCACGGCCTAGGGTTGGTTCTGATGTTCTCTCAGAATGCTTGTCCGATTCTTAAGGGGAGGAAGGAGAGGCAGAGGCGGAGCCTGTTGCTGAAGACCAGGTCTCTGATGAGGGTCAAGCACAGGGGTGGGTTTCTCCACAGGTTAAGAGGGAACCCAAGAGCGAGCCTTCATCTCCTGTTAGCCAAGTGCAGGAGGCCCGAAGACGCAGCAAGTCAGAGGGGGGGTCTTCAGTGCTAGAAGGCACACTTGCTGATCCCAGTGGGTCAGGAGGAGCGCCCGAGGTTGTGCTCCGGCGGTCAACTCGGACCACAAAGGGGGTTCCGCCTGAGAGGTTTCAGGTCACCAGTGCGTGGGTTGGTTTCGCACAGTGTGATTCTGGGAGTGTGGAAGGGATTCAACAATTGCCTGGGGTAGATGCCAGTGGGAGGCAAAAGGCAATGGGAGGTGAGTTGAACTCAAAGAGGTCTGTAAATAGGGGTTCTCAGTTTCCCTCAGGATGCAAGACGAGAGGGGGTGTTATTGGTTTCAGAACTCACAGGGTTAAGGAGTTCTGTGTGACGTCTTTTTCCTGAGGCGTGGTCACAAACACTACGGGAGTGGTTTGACTCCGAGTGTTTCAGTCTGTCACTATGCGAGAGGGAGGATGGGCGAGCTTTCGCCAGGTCTGAATTTATGCTGTTATTCTACATGATTAAAGGCTAAGAAGATAAGGAACGCCTTTGTGTTTGTTCTGCATTATTACTCACACGCTGCAATTGCTTTCTAACTGCTGTGATCGCTCTGCCACCGGCCACGCAGAGAGGCAGAAGGATTTTTGGATCGGCACGGACAACAGCAAAGCTGCGCAAGCGGAAGCGTGCCAGGCTCCATGTTTGGCCTCTCTTGGCACTCTTGGCCGGCATATTAGCATAGGTTGTACCCTGGGTGCAGCTTGGCCTGTCAACCGTGGGTGCCCATGGGCCAAAATTTGTGGGTGCCTGGCCCCTTCATGGGGAATTTTGTGGGTGCTTAGGCACCCAGGACCGCAGCGGCTTCTTCATTCCTTGAAAACAATGACACAAGCTTGAAAACTCCCAGTTCTCTCTATTGCCTCAGATTGTTCCAACGCCCAGTCACTTAGCTGCCTTGAACAAAGCCAATGGTCTTCACTCCAACTCCTTGGAAGCCTGAACCCCTCTTCCTTTGTCCTTAGCCGAACCCTGGCTGCATACAGATCATACAATTTAAGCACGCGCACACCCCGGAAAAGGAATCCTGGGAAATGCAGTCTGCTAAAAGTGCTGGGAATTGTAGCTTTGCAGGGGCCAAACGACAGTTCCCAGGATTCTTGGGTGCGTTAAATGTGCTTTGATTACGTGGTGTGTACGAAGCGTCTGTTGTGCTGCTGGCATTTGCCCTGACCAGTGTTTTTCCTCATCTGCTCTTTTTCATCCGCACTGGCACCCAGAGAAGACAAGGAGCTGTTGTCTCCCGCATCAGAAAGGAGCCCTCTGGGGAAAGCGCACCAGACGCGCCATGCTTCTGTCCCTGACTTGGGCCGGTGCACGAGCGCAGTCTTGCTCCTGAGTCCTGTCCCAAATCCCGACCGCCGCTTGCTGTCGGAGGCGGATTGGGGGGGGGGGTGTCAGGCCAGCAGTCTTCCTGCTTCCCAGCGCATGAGCAATACTCCAAGAAAGAGGTTTCGTGGCCGCTGCAGCAACTGCGCGCCCCGCACCCGCTTGAGCCGCCTCACTGCAGCGCTTTGCTGCTTCTGCTGGAGCCCACGAAATTACCTGGATGCAGTCCCACTTCAGCGCACACAAAAACGCAGCTGCCTGCACAGATGGACAAGATCCTGTCCCGTTTTTCTAGCTGCTGCCCCCCGCCCCCCAACTCTGCCTGTGCCCTCCTGAACACTCCTTCCCCGCCCGCCCGCCCGCCCGCCACACACACCCCGTTGTTTTTGCTCCTCGCTTTAGCGTGTGTTACGTTTCCGTAGTAAAGACGAGAACTGCAGAGCTTCCAAGTCCCAGATTTAAAAAACACGGCCCCGTTTCTCCTCCATGGATATTTATGGATCTCGCTCTCTGCGTTTTGGCTACTCATCATTTTATTTTATTTATTTTTGCCAGCCTCCAAAATAGGATAGTGCAGTTGGAGGACGCTGTAACCTAATTATACGATGCAAAACGAAACCCCGAAGAACAAGAACTGCTATGGACCCCCGCCCCCAGTTGCCTCCCTTTGGCTCTCAAACCGGTGTGCTGCAGTTTGCAAGAAGGAAGGCCCACTCCGCAGCCGCTTATCGGGACAGGGCTGTGTAGCAGCGGCAACAGCCGGCGCCAACCTGGTGCCCTCCAAGCCAATTCATGGTTTCTTTTAAGATGATAAATTGATTTGTTAAATCTAAACAAGATCGCTCGGGGGACAAACCCTCAACAGGAGTGCACTGAAGTCAATGCAAGATGTTGCGCTTTACCTGTACATGATCTCAGACATCCTTCCAACAACCCTGTAAGGTAGACTGATTATTATTGATTCTGTTGCAGCTGCTCTCCCGCGTTTCGCAGCCACACCAGGAGCTGCCGGGGAATGAACTGGGAACCCTTTTCATTCAAAGCAGATAGGAAGCCAGGCCAGGGGCCCATCTAGCTGAGATCTAGCAGTCTCCAGGGTTCCAAGCAAGGATATTCCCAGATGCCGGTCCTGCAATAAAAGCAGGTGCCCTAACACTGAACTGAGGCCCTTCCCCCAACTTGCCTGCTATTTCTCAGGGCAGGTGACCTGACTAGGAAGGGAATACAGTCGCTCTGTCGAGACTGCCAGCTGAGAGGAAGGGAGAAAGGAGGTAACATTTAGTAGACTCCTGCAGGGCCACAGAGTGGGCCGCAGCGCAGGAGCCGAGCTGCATTGCTGCTCTGCAGGCTGTTAAATTATTCAGGTGCTCCTGCACGAAGGCTGCATGAAAGAAGGTGACTGAGGTGGTTTCAGGAAACTTCATTTGGCAGCCAAGTTCCTCCTGCCCAAGTAGGCAATTGCCCTCCTTTGGCAGGGGCTGAAGCAGGGGCTGCCAACCTTTGGGGGGCCTGCAAGCACATTTTGCAAACTGCAGAAACTGTCATAGGCACACACCCCATAGCCTATTCCATGGGTTGTGGGAGAATGCTTCTTTCAAACCTAATTTGGGCAGTGGGGGGGCACCACGTTGGCAACTCTGGGTGTAAAAGTTTCCTTCTGTACTCCAGAAGTCTCATGGAGCAAGCTGGCTCAGTCTTTGCACAGTCTGAAAGGAAGCTCCCGGGTTTCAGACCTGGAAAGGGCTGTGCCCTGAAACCCAGGAGAGAGACCTCCAACAGGTGTAGGCAATGCTGATCCCAGATGGGTCAGTGGTCTGACCTCTGTTCCCTTTTGAGGCTGAAACAGAAATGCCGCTGGTTCAACAGCTCCCTACAGGATCTTTCTCAGCATGAGAATCACACTCCTTTCTGAGCTGCCTTCTGGGAGCCAGGTCCTCATGGTGGACAGACCAATAGCTGAAAATATTTTCCTTTACCAGCTGTTGTTGGACTATAACTCCCCTCATCCCTAGCTAGCAGGACCAGGGGTCAGGGATGAGGGGAGCTGTACTCCTGCAACAGCTGGGGACCCCATTTCAGAAACATTGTTTGGACAGTAGGCTAGTTTCTACACCCACTCGCATGCCCCTGTAGCCCACCCCCCCAGGTGAGCAAGAGGCACCACCCGCCTGAGTCCACCTGACTTCTGGGGAGAGTCCTGAGAGCCAGATAGAGAGCACTGGAGGGCCACATTAGACACCTCATTCCTGTCCTAAACAAATGGAGTCTCACAAAGAGGGGAGACACAGAGGCGCCAATGCTGCCCTTATATATATAGGGAAGAATGGTATTTTAAAGATTCTGTGCCTCTCTTCAGTTTAAAAATCTCCTAGGGTAGCTACTAAGGGATGTAAATAGAATAAAATGTAAGCATATAAATACCGTATTAGCCTGAATATAAGCGTCACTTTTCCCCCAAATTCAGACCGTGAAAAGTTAAAATGTGGCTTACGGTATATTCATGATTTATTGATGAAAAGGCAGTTGATTAATCAAGGTGAGGTTTTATCTGAAGCATTTATATCCTGCCTCTTTCTCCCCTTGCTCAGCACATCTCAACATCCAGTTCCTCCCTGACAACCTCAAAGTCCAAAAACAGTTACTAAAATCAGCACCTTCAAGAACATTAAAGAAAATGTTGTTACCCAAACCTAAATGTGACTGCCTTTCTGAGACACTGCAGGACGTGTGAGCTAACTCATAATTTAATAAAGAAAGACGTTTTGCTGCCTTCTAAAGCAGCATGAAAGAACAAAAACAAAATAGAAACTATAAACAAGTGCTGACTTAACTCACAGTTCCATTGATTAAAACTGGCCTCAGCGAGCCAGTCAACCAAAGTTTCAAGTTGATGACTCTATCACTTAATGTCTCCACTCCTACATAAAACACATTAGGACTGTGAAGCACAGATGCTTCCAGTGTGGGCCAGCCATGCTAATCTAATGAAAACAGTCAAAGGTTAACCAAGAGTAGCATGGGGGGGGGGGGCTTTAAAAGCCTTGACCTGAAGTCAAGCTACACTCAGCTGTTCCTGAAAGCTCAGGACAATGGACAGACCCTACAGCCTCAAATAGGGGCCCCTAAAAGCTATCTTTATTATTTGTTTCACTTATGAATCAGTTCTTAATGAAGCACCTTGAAACACTTTCAGTTATAAAAACAGTTTAAAAATGGTATTCATGTATAAAACTAAAAGGATTACATACGTAAAATCAATCACATCTATGAAAACAATTTCACACAAGGCTGCTGTACACAAATCCCCACAAATCCTAAGAGATGAAGACTCACATTGCTGAGCGCTCAAGGCACATGAAAAAGAATTCTTCTGATACCCAGAAAGCTAACATGCCAGAGTCAAGTCCCTGATAGACTCATTTTGCAAGTTCAAGGATTCTTTTGTGTGAGAAAGCGGATGAGCACTCAGGTTTGTGAACTCCATCCCTGCACTGTGAAGTGAAGCAGCCCAAATACAGAAGAGAGGAGCCCAGTGAACTCAGCCAAAGACTTCTGTACTTGGCCATGAGAAAAGCTACTCTTCTTAGACAAGAAGGCCCCTTTAAATATCTTCTCATTCCTTATTACAACCACAGACCAGAAACAAAGCAGTTTCAAGAGGTGTGCCCTAACTTTGCAGCCACACTGGTGAAAGTCAGTAGTTTCCTGGGTCGTCTCCCTCCACCCCCCTTTTTGAAGATGGGGACAACATTTGCCCACCTCCAGTCTGTAGGGACCTCACCGGTTCTGCAAGAATTCTCAAAGATCAAAGACTCTGAGATTACACCTGCAAGCTCCTTTATTACCCTTGGATGCAGCTTATCATGCCCTGGAGATTTGAATTCATTTTAAGTAAGTAGATGTTCCCTTTTCCTATCTTGGGCTGCAGCTCCCTCCTTATATCACCAGGTTGAGCATTGCTTTCCTTATGGGTGAAGGCAGAGGCAAAGTAAGTGTTGAGTAATTCCGCCTTTTCTCTGTCACCCAACAGCATCTCTTCATCTTCTCCATGCAGAGGACCTACCACTTGCTTATTCTTCGAGTATTTTGACATCTCCATTCAGAGCACATTCAGTGTGTCTGGAAAAGTCACAAGACAGTATCATATTTTAATTCTGGGCTACAGATAAGGTTCTCATCTCTTCATGAATTCTAGTCTGAAACTAACCTATGACCGACTGTTGGCAGAAGCCCACTTTGGGCCACCTCTGTGTTCACAGAGGCAGAGACACAGCTGCCCTGAATGCTGGGTGCAGACCAGAATCCATCTTCGTCATACCATCTTCAATGGGCCTCATCTCAAACATACAGCAACTCAGCTAAACACCACCTTTGGCTCAGTGTGCAACCAAGTCATGTGACCTATGCACGACACAGGGGTGGTCTATGGTGCAATCACAGCTTTGCTGCTTGCACACAGGTGCCACCCAGACAGAACTTTAATACCTGTCAAGTTTTGCTTTGGGGGCTGTTGGCAGATCAGAGAGATTCAAAACCAACATCTGGGTAGGTGGGTGGGGGGTGAATTCTAACCAATCAGTTATTGCCATTTGTGTGCATATGCATTTTACCACAGTGTACACATATGCACTAAGGCAGCATACAATCCCCGGATGTATCTGTGGTGCAGAATATGTGTGCACACTGTAAACTACACAAAAAACTTCTTCCTGAGCCTCCACTCCTTAAGCAGCATGGATGTGTCTGGGGTGAGGGGTCCCATTCATAGCACAGGCAACCAAGCCAACTCAAAGTGGAAGTCAAGCCTCTCTTGATACTTTAGAAAGACTCAGTGGCCAATCTACTTCAGCGTTGTCTGCATTGACTGGCAGCAACTCTCTCCATAGTTTTTGGCAAGAGAATCTCTCCCAGCCCTACCTGGCAATGCCGGAGACTGATCCTGGTGCCCACAGCTTGCATGGCAGATGTTCCACCGCCCTTCCCCTCATTCTTCCCCCTAGGCTGCCTCTCAAGCAGCCCAGCTGGGGGCGTGTGTGCAGGTTACATCTTCCGCAGCACACTGAGTCTCCTGAAATGCAAGGAAACATTTTTCCTATTCAAAGGAAAGTCACTTTGCCTTGCTCAGAAGCATTCTGCATTAGGAATCAAAGCAGACACTCTAGCAGAGGCAGCCTTGCAACTGTCCCCTATGCACAGGCCTCATTGAAGGCTATATCTATAGTGCCATTCTCTACCCAGTCTACTCTCATTCATCTGCCACAGCTTTTCGGAAGGATGGAACCTTCCTTCATGTGTTTCATGTGTTTACTTGTCAGAGTGAATCTGGAAAGCAAGAGGGAGAACCCTGGGACAGTTTAACATGCAGCCTATTAAGAGTGCCATATATAAATAGCAGCACTGTTTAAGAATGGGTTTTCCTGCATCTATTTGACTGCCAAATTAAGCATTTGGCCGACGAGTTTCCAGCACGAGTTTCTCTCCCTTTCTTTTTGCAAACTCACTTCCAGGCAATAAAAATAGATACACAAAAACTTGTTCCTAAATGACATTTGTGTCAGGGGGGAGAGAGTCTATCCCTGGAGACCCCCTCCCCTTTATCTTCTGCCCCCGACTCTCCAACTCACTGCTAATCAGGCTGGTCCTGAACCTGGAGGAGCATCAGGTGGGCATTGAACTTGCTTAGCACAGAGCAGCACAGCAGCCAAGGCAGCCATGCAGCCACCAGGCGCAGCGCTTGCCCTCCTGCTTGAGCCGGCACAACTCATCAAGGGGCACAGGCCAGACTCCCCCTCCTCCTTCCCCAGTCTGGCTCACAGAAATGTTAAGGGTGCGGCTGCCCTTAAAGACAGCTCAGAAACTTCATCGGGTCCAAATGCAGTGGCCAGATTATTGGCCAGGGTTGTTTTTAGAACTCACGTAACCCCACTTCTCAAGCAGCTTCATCAGATGCCAGCACATTTCCAAACCCAATTTAAAGTGCTCACATTAGCATCCCAAGCCCTCGATGACTTAGGCCCCCAGTACTTGACAGTCTCCTTCCTTACAGACCCCCACCCCGAGTATTAGGATCAACGGAGGGAGAGCTCTTGGCAGTTTCAACCCCCTCAGAAGTTTTTTTTTTGGGGGGGGGAGGGGTGGCCCAGGAGAGGACATTCTCTGTGGAGCCCCTAAGTTGTGGAATGCTCTCCCCAGAGAGGCGCATCTGGATTCTCCACAGCTTCCGGAGAATGCTGAAGACGCATCTCTTTGCCACCTTGGCCACCCAAGATGTGTGTTTTCGGGACCCATCCTGTTCTTGTGAATGTGATAAATATTATAACTATTTTTAATTCTCAAATTGCTGCAACCCACCCTGGGACCTTATTGGTGAAGGGCATGTCATAAATTTAAATAAAAATAGTAATGGTAATATAATAGCAATACATTTCCCCTATCCTTCCCTCTTCTTCTGCTATTCTCTTTGAAGAGAGCAGTTTGTACTGTCTGCTACTGGATCCATGTTCTGCAATGATGGAGTCTGGGGTGCGGAGTTTCAGGGCGAAAGAGGGGAAAGTGGGGAGCAGAATTCATCTCATGTGCATACACTAAACCATGTTGCCTGTGGATTCTACTAGGTTTCCCCCTCAGAATTGCAAGATCCACCAAGCAGAGCCAGGTATAAGCCACACATGAAGAATTAGGGGAATTCTGAGCCCAGGACTTTGAGGTCTTTCCATTCAAAAACTCGTCTGTGAGTAACTCCAAGCTGTCCTCCTTTCCACAGTATAATCTGCACTGCATAAGAGAGCAGGGGGTCATTTTGTTGCTGCCATTGTTAAGCAAACTAGGAGCCAGAAACCCTTATTGATCTGCTGTGAATCTCCTGGTAGGTCCAGATTTAACTTCTGCCCACACCTGCACTAAATGCACAAAGAACCCCACTGAGTGCCCCCCCATCCCCACCCACCTGCCCCCACACCAGTGCTGCCCCACAACACACTCACATTACCAAGAGGCAATACAGGGTCCTGATCCCCCTGGAGTGCCCACAAAGTGAAACATCTCCATGCACACCACCAAATGCGCATGGGCAATATTTTTCACACATTCCCCTTGAATGCACATGTGCTGGGGGCAGGGGGGGAGAAGGCCAATGCAGCAATGTCAGGGGGAAACACAGCCGCACCCCGGGCATTTAGCATGTGCATGGAGTCACGCACAAAGAGGGTTTGGGGACACAGAAACAACTTTTGCTATGCTCTTCTATTAAACGAGGCATGTAACTATCATACCAACTTAACTTCAAAGCTTAAAAGAAGAAGAAAATGCTCCCGTTGTGTGGCTTGGGCAGCCGGAGCCGGTCATGCAAATTACTCAGTTGCAAAAAATAAATGGAGGAGTTGGCCAGGGTTCATAAAAATGTTGCTGATTCACAAGGAAATTCTGTTCCTCCTGCATTTTCCACGACTCTTGGGACTTGTCTGGTGCCTTAATAGCTTCACTGCCATTCTTTCAAAGCCCTCGGATGGCTCTGCCCACCAGATGCCTCACTTTAACACACAAAAGATGGGCTTCCAGCCAGGTGCGTGACCCAGCTCTTGTCAAGCTGGGGAGGGGGGAAAGTGCCATGGCACCTCATGTAAATAAGAAGCGCACAGGGCAAGGGGACTTGTGCCACGGACTCAAGACTCTGGACATGCAGGAGAGAAGGTGGGTCAAGAAATACTGATAAATTTGCAAAGCACTCATCCCAGTTCCAGGAATGGTACAAGCAAGCAATGTAGCAACTGCATGGGGCCCTAGCCATCTCCAGATGTGTTGTGCTACAGGTGGGTGCCAGGTTGGAGACGTCTGGTTTATTCTAGCTGGGTGGGAAGGGCTCTCTAAGGACTCAGGGAGCAGATCATGCCCAGCCAGGCTTCCTGTACCAGAGATGCCAAACACTGAACCTGGGACCTTCTGCATGCCAAGCACAGTCTCTATGACTATCTATCAGTTATGAGTAACCATGATAGCTCTGCAGAAGCTCCTGTTTCAGAAGCAGTCTACCTTTGAATACCAGCTGTTTGGAAGGAAGCAACAGGCGAGAACTGTTTCTTTATGCTCTACTTCAGGGATTCCTAGACACACCTTGCTGGCTAAACAGAAAGCTGGATGAGAAGGAAGAGCCTCAGCTCAGAGGAGGAGCCCGTGCTCTGCTGGCTGGGAGGGACCCCTGCCTGAAGCTCTGGAGGGAGGCGGCCAGTCTGTGAGGACAATACGGAAGGAGATGGACCAACGGAGTAACTCAGCAGGAGGCTGCTTCCTCTCTTCTATGGACCTAGGTAATGATGTTCTTATAGGTACACTTACAAGTCAGAACCCTCCTGATCATGGGAGTCAGGTGATTCCCAAGAGCCAAGCCCATATCATTACCTACTGCGTGCCTATAAAGTCTCTAACATTTCCTCAGCCTGGGGAAGGCAAAGGGGGGCCAACCTGCTGTTGCTTCAGACATTGTGGGGCTCCAGCTCCCAGAATTCCTGACCATTGGCCTGTCTAGCTGGGGCTGATGGGAGCTGGAGTTCCCCACCCTTGCACTAAGGGAATACTTGTTCTCTCTCTGCCCATCCCCTTGCCATCTGCCTCTATGACACCTCCTCTGTGCCGGGTACTTGGCAGCTCTTCCTTGGCTGGCACCTGAGCATGGGCATGACTCAGGCCTGGGCAACTAGCAAGTTTTAGCCTCAACTAAGGGGGCCAAAGCAACATGAAAATTAAGGTGGAGAGAGATCAGGAAGCAGATTGCAGCTCTCCATAGGAATGGCCTGTGCCAGCCCTAGGGGCCTCCAAATATTATTGGACTGCAACTTCCATCAGCACCAGGCAGCATGGCCAATCATCAGGGGTGGTGGGAGTTGTAGTGTACTTTGGCTCTGCTGCCTATGGCTGGAGGAGGTGGTAGCCCAACAAAGCCAGGAGGGTGTGAGAAGCCTGATTCGGCAAATCTCACTGCACACATCACCAAAAGACTGCGCTTGCCTCTTTCTGCCCAACCTCCTGGAAGCCAGACTAAAATAACTGTCTCAGAAACTCTTCTGGGTTCTAATCTGCTGGGAATCATTTATTCTGTGCCAGGGGAACCAGTAGTTCCCTGTGCTCTACTTCACCTTCAGAATGCCCTCTGACAAGGCAACCTTGTCATCCCATTTTTTTACCAGCATCACCCCTTCCAGCTGCTCATGATTTTAATAGGGCTTCTTGATAACAATGTTTTATTGCCAATGCCAGTAGCTATAAGTTGAACCCACAGAGAGATCTGCTCTCTCTCACGAAGCTCTCTGGAACCCATGACATGGATTTAATTCCTACAAATGGGCGGGGGGGGTGGATTCAACATGCTGCCTCTGGCTGCATTGCAGCCCAGCTCCAGAGAGTTGCTGGCCTAGTTAGGAGTCACCTGAGTGCCCAGGATTTGCAGCACATCTCAAACACCAAAGGCCATGCCAATGTGGTGTAGTGGTTAAGAGCGGTAGTCTCGTAATCTGGGGAACCGGGTTCGCGTCTCCGCTGCTGGGTGACCTTGGGCCAGTCACACTTCTCTGAAGTCTCTCAGCCTCACTCACCTCACAGAGTGTTTGTTGTGGGGGAGGAAGGGAAAGGAGAATGTTAGCCGCTTTGAGACTCCTTAAAGGGAGTGAAAGGCGGGATATCAAATCCAAACTCTTCTTCTTCTTCAACTCTCACAGCCACTTATTAGTGCTTAACATGCAGAAGGAAAACAGGCCTTTCCCTTCAGATCTGTTGCTGAATGAGTGGAGAACTTTCTTGGCCTGGTCTTTATCTGCTGGGGACCAACTTTGGCAGATGGACGGGACTACCACCTGTCAGTCACCAGTCATATGTCAGGACCAAGCAACCAAGCAGCTTGTTCCAATGGAATCGTGGACTAGCCCACCTGCCAACAAATGCATTTAGCCATTTGCAGCACACTGGTAGCCTAAATGGGAGGAAAACAGACCACCCCTCTTCCAACTTACAGAAGTTTCCATGTCTGCATATCACAGTCCCCTGGCAGCACCAAGTTCCAGGACATCCACTACGGGGTCAGTTTTCTCAATGAGAAGACTGCTCTTGAGATTTATGGGATTTCTGTGTGACAGCAGTCATCTTCAAAACAGCATCAGCCCAGATCAAACAGAATATACCGTATTTTTGCACCATAACACTCACTTTTTTCCTCCTAGAAAGTAAGGGGAAATGTCTGTGCGTGTTATGGAGCGAATGCCTATGGATGACAGGGGGATCTGTTGCAGTCGTGAGCAGAGGATCCATGGTTACAGCCTGCACCAAAAAAATCACGCACCCACTGTTGCCTGGGGCCACAATGGTGCAAAAACATGGTTACAAAGCATGGATCCACATGGATCCTCAGGATTTTTGCATTGGGCCACCCCAAACTCACCGTCAGATCACATGTCTGTGGCTGCAGCATGAACCACAAAAATCATACATCCACTGTTTCGTTTAGAATATTTTTTTTCTTGTTTTCCTCCTCTCAAAACTATGTGCGTGTTATGGTCAGGTGCGTGTTATAGAACGAAAAATACGGTACTTGACAGTTGCAAAACTGCAGATTTCTTTTTGCCAAACCAGTGTTCAAAATTAGCCAGGTACCAGGTATATTTTGCACCTGCCTATTGGCCACTTGTGACCAAGTGAAGCTGCTTGGGCGCTGCCAAGATGGTGCCTGACATCACCACCATCTGGAAGTGCATACCTGGGAATCTTTGGGTCATAACTGTTTTCACACACTAATGCCACATCTTGTAGAATTCTATCAGTTACATTTTATCTGCACAATCAGAATGAATTTCTGGAACCAAAATGCTTTTTCTGTGCAGCCTGAGCAGGAGTTATAGCTAATTGTCTCAGCTTGTCTTCACTTACCCCACCCCACTGCCCTGCTCACAGTTGTGAAGAATATACCTATGTTATGAATGGTCTGTGTCACTATTAAGAAAAACAGGTTGGAATAGGCCAACACACACACAAACATACACACAAACACACACAAACAAACAAACACACACAAACAGTCCCTGGATCAAATGTCCCTGAACTGAAAATGGATATTGGGTCTTCTGATGGAGGTAAGAACCTGCTTAGCCACAAACAAGCACAGAACCTGAAATCAGAACTCTTGCAATCGTGGGTCTCCTGGGGTTGCTTTAGGGTGTGTGGAGGACCATTAGAAACATATTGCCCTTTCTCCAGTTTCCAGAGAAATCCTGTGAGAAGCAGGATTTCTCTGACATTCACACAGCTTCAGGCTGACTTGTTCCCATTCTGCAGAGAAGCCCGCAGGTCAACTGGCCCAGAAGCAGGGAGAGTGCCTAGCCACCCACTTGCTCCAACAAGGATTAGAAGAAAACTGAAGTCTTGGGAGCCTCTGCCTCCAGTCTGCCTCTCTGAGGCTACACCTGTTTGGGAAACTGAAGTCTCCTTGGTGTGTGGAGTGCCGCAGGGCGCAATTCTCTCCCCAATGCTTTTTAACATCTTTATGCGCCCTCTTGCCCAGATTATCCGGAGCTTTGGGCTGGGCTGTCATCAATATGCTGATGACACTCAGCTCTATCTACTGATGGATGGCCACACCAACTCGGCCCCTTACACACTGACCAGATGCTTGGAAGCTGTGGCTGGATGGTTTCGTGGGAGCCGATTGAAACTAAATCCTTCGAAGACAGAGGTCCTATGGCTAGGTCGGGATAGCATGGGGATGAGGGACCAACTCCCTTCTCTTGCGGGGGCCCAATTAGTGCCATTGCCTTCCGTTAAGAGTTTGGGTGTAATCCTTGACGCCTCCCTTTCCATGGAGGCGCAAGTCACAGCAACAGCCAAGGCGACATTTTTCCACCTTCGCCGCATCAAGCAGTTGGTCCCTTACCTTTCCCGCCCCGACCTGGCCACAGTGATCCATGCAACAGTCATCTCCAGGCTTGACTACTGTAACTCGCTCTACGCGGGGCTGCCCTTGAAGCTGTCCCAGAAACTCCAGCGGGTACAAAATGCTGCAGCGAGGCTCCTCACAGGGTCTCTACCATGGGAGCATATTCATCCAGTGCTTTTCAAGCTGCACTGGCTCCCGGTGGAGTACAGGGTCAGATTTAAGGTGCTGCTTTTGACCTTTAAAGCCCTTCACGGCCTAGGACCCTCGTACCTACGGGACCGCCTCGCCTGGTATGCCCCACGGAGAGCCTCAAGGTCCATAAATAACAACACCCTAGTGGTCCCAGGCCCTAAGGAAGTTAGATTGGCTTCAACCAGAGCCAGGGCCTTTTCAGCACTGGCCCCAACTTGGTGGAACGCTCTGTCTCATGAGACCAGGGCCCTGCAGGATCTGATCTCTTTCCGCAGGGCCTGTAAGACAGAGTTGTTCCGCCTGGCCTTTAGATTGGAGCCAATTTGATTCCCTCCGCCCCCTTTTTCTTTTTTCTTTTCCTTCTCCTACAATGAGGCTCCATTTTAATATTTTAATGTTCCATTATTTTAATGTTGTATTTTATTTTTGTTTTTAAGTTGTAATCACTCATCTTGTTTTTATTATTGCTTGTAAGCCGCTCTGAGCCCGGCCTTGGCTGGGGAGGGCGGGGTATAAATAAAAAATTATTATTATTATTATTATTAAAGGCCAGCCCTCTGACTGGAGATGGACACTTCTCCTGTGCTCTGTAGCCTCCTGCCTGGTGTGCTCCCAGGGAAGACAGTAGGATGCACCTGGTTCCCCAGGGCAAGGCACTTACTGTATGAGAGTCTTGGCTCCTGGTTCACAGGGTGTTCCTGCCTGCCAGCCTCGGGTTCAGTGGCCCCCTATCCACCAGCCCAGCTCCTTAGCCTCCAATCTGATGCCCTGCTCACTGCTGGACTCCAGAATCATGAAACAGATTGCAGTCAACTTACTTTGACCCACATTGATCCTACTCCCAGCAGCTTCTGGCCTTTGTCTCTTAATTATGGAGCAGGTGGAATGTTTTAAACCTCCCTTAAAAAAATATATATTTGTTTATATACTGAAAGTAGTTTTGAGTTACCTTGGTAAAAAAAAAAGAGCAATCAATATATTTAATTAATAATGAAGGCTGCACAAATGCAATGTTTTAAAATTTACTTCCAATACATGCTGGAAAGTGATGCTGTCCACTCACACATCAGTTTTTAATTTTTTTCAGTTGACATGTCAACATAATTATCTTCTCAGTACCGGGTTAAATAATTTCTGCTTTGCCCAGATATCCTAAAGAGGCTGTATTTGATTTTTCTCTGTCACCTTATGATGGCTTATACTTTGCTTTTATCGTATTTTATTATTGATATTATTCTACACACTGCCCTGGAGAACAGTTTAGACATTTTAAAAATAAATAATTCCAAGCCATTGGCTTCAGCAAGTCTGATCTAGTGAAAGTCCTTAATTATGAATCACAGCCTCCTGCAGAAAAGTTGAGCCCAGAATAAAGTTTGTAACTTGAGCATGTAGCAACGAATTCACATGAACAAAAACACACACATGCACACACACACAAAATGACTGAAACACTGGTTGTGCGAATCTGCTTTTAATCAACAGAAGGAATGCAGCTCTTAGAAGCTACCCAACTGGTAGTCCTGGTGGTTAGAGCCAACGGTCCATCTAACTATACTTAATATGCACTAGAAATCAGGCTTTTAGTGTTGCAGCTCCAGCCCTCTGGAATCAGTTACCAACTGAAATTAGGCAAGTGCCTAGTGATCTAGAAGCCTATTGGAGACATTTGCATTTAAGAGGGCTTTCCCTGAAGTGTGACCAGTCATTTTAGGGAATAATTATTGAAATGGGTTTACCGCTGTTAGTTCACTGCGTTTTGAATCTTTTTTATTTTATCTCATTTTATTGTACACCAATTTGGTAACTTTCAGTTGTGAAACAGTTTACATATCTGCAAATAAATAAAATAAAAATAACCACTGCCTACTCCAACCAGCGACCGACCAGCTGTTTATGCGAAGCTCACATGCAGTAGCCTCTTGGCAATTCTTTCACCCAGCAAATGGTAGAGTGGATCTGATCATGGAAGCTCTATTTAGATACCATGGCTAAAATCAGCTACTCTAGACCAGCCCTCCTATATGTCATTTAAATTTCTCTTCTGTTCATCAATTTACTTAGGTGAGTTCTAAAGCAATGGAAGAGTCTTTCCCACCACATCTGCTTTGTGCTTTCTCTACACTATTCCCAATCTGTTAATGAAAAATTGTGGTCTTTCTTAACTGTTCTTTTTCTACACCTACATCAACTGTATGTATGGAACACTGCCCAGCAGAGAAGTGGATGCTGTGCTTCCTTCCCTCTTAAGACTCATAGAACAAAATGGAAAAGAAGGAACAGTGTAACAGTGATTGGGAAATTAGTCACTGGAACTCATAGCAACAAGACAGAAGCAAAGACGAGAACTTCAAAGAACCCAGAAGCTGGCAGGAGTCAAATAAGCTTTGCTATGGCCCTCCAAAAACCTGCCTCCACACCAAGGCATTGTTTGTCAATAGACATAAGCAAGGAACGTGCTCCAACCCAAAATGAGGTGGTGGCCTCAGGTAAGTGGTTGGGTGTCATGAAATGGCAGCAAAATTTTAGAAATTTATATTAGTTATAGGAAATAATAATATGGTGATGGTGATGCTGTTGAGAGGCACTTGTAGGGTGTTCTGCCTCAAGTTGCTAAAGCAGCCTGACCCACCTTAAGACCCAGGCACCTGGATCTGGTTGGTGGGGAGAAACAAGCTGCAATTCTGCCTCAGGCAGCAAAATTTCCTGGGCAAACCCTGACATGGAGCCTAGGAAGCCGCCTCAATCCTCAGGGAGAGCATTGATCCACTGAGCCCAGGACTGCCGACCCACCTGGGGCTTCTGCAGGCAGCGCAGGTGCTCAGCACTTGCTGAGCTGTGGCCTTTCCTATGTGTGGTGCCCAAGAATGGAGATCAGGATGTAGATCTTCTTTCCCATGTTTTCGTATTCTATTTTGCATTAAAGACCAATTTGTGTGTCTGGTTTAAGTCCAAAGACTCAAGCCAGCCAAGTCAGCGTGTTGCATAGGCTGCTAATACTAAATATAATATAACATGAATATATGGCAAGAGGATATAAATTAACATTCATCTTCCGGGTTAGCGCCTCCGGTAATGGATGAATTCCTCTGATCGGGAGGAATTCGCTTCGTGGAAATTAGGGTCTGGCCGCCACGGCAAAGGCGGGGAGCCACAAAAAAATCACAGGCGGGAGAAGCCTGTGAACGTGGGATTCGGCTGGCACCTTTTGCGCCTCCCCTACTCGCGGGGAAACCTGGTTTCGGGGATCCAGAGCGACGTGGGGTGAGTGGCGCGGTGCTTCGAATTGACTGCTTCTTTCACGGAGTGAAGCCGCACTGCTGTTGCCGGAGAGCACTGACTTTTTCCTGTGGACAATTTGATTTTAAAACAACTACCCGTGAGTAGAACGGAAAATTGGATTTTTAAAAGTCTTAATTTGGTACCGAAATGGGGATGTTTCAAACAGGAAGTCCGCCTCCCCCTTTTGTAAATAGACTGAAGCAAAAAGGCTGCAAGCTAAAGTCTTGGAAAGCTTTTCATAAAGGATTAAACTTCCATCGGCTAAAATCATCAAACCCCCCTTGGAAGCAGGAGGAGAGGGGGGGAATTTTTAGACCACGTAAGCCTGCAGGAGAGAGTGAAGAAAGTCAAATTACCACCGCTCTGAACCTGGAAACGGGCTGCTAGTAAGACTGAAGTTTTGGATATGCACATTGACTGTGAATAGATTGTTTGTTGACAGTAAGTTAAAGAAGAGAAATACATTGTTTCCATTGTCTCCTTCTGCGTTTAAAAAGGAGTAAATGTAATTGAAAATTGAAACTAACTTTATTGTTTGAACTGTGCTTAAAAGGATTGATACAAATAGAAATTGTTTCCCCCTAGAGGAAGCCTTTGAAATTGTTACATGAGCTGAGCTGGGGGAATTTCCAGCTGTAAGATAAGACCGTGAGAATCTGGGATTGACCTTGGACCGCTAAGAATGTTGACAGAAGAAGCCTTAGTGGTTGCATTATGTAAGATTAATGACTCACTGGAACAGCTCCATAGGAAGACGGATGTGATGATTATAAAAATTGATAACTTGGAACAAAAAGTGACTAACTTGGGACAAAAAGTGAATATTAATACAGAAACTATTCAGGAATCGATACAGGGATCTACTTTGACATGGCAAATTGAGGAGAAGGCGGGGGAGAAAGTTGTTAGAGCCCCAGCCTCACAGATGCAATTTGATGACTATAAGTTGATGCCTTTTATGACTGAATTTAGAGAAAGCCAGACTGTGAGGATTGGAGCCCCGCTTGGACTGGAGAAGGAAAGTTGGATAGATCCCTTCATGCAGGGATTTATTGACCTTTGGGACCTGGACTTGGGTCAGGAGGAGACTGGAGTTGTGGGGACCGTCAGACTTGGAGGAACTTTGAAATACGACTGGAAATATCTTGTGAATTTTAGTTTTAACTATGGAGCTTTGGCTGATTTGTCGAGAAGGAATAAAAACATCGTTAGGTGGGAATTTCCCCGAGATTTACTTTTCAGCATCAAAGGAAGGAAAATAAGAACAAGATCAGGAGAAGACAAAATAAAGTGCATGTATAAACATGAAGAAGACTCGCAGAAGGGACTTGGAAAAGAGTTAAGAGCCTCGGACAGAAGATCACCAGGTTGATGGACTATATGGAATTGACAGAAAGGACTGGCAGAATCTGAGACCAGGGAGAAGAGACGGTGGAAGAATATTGGAAAAAGTTTAAAATCTATATATGGAAATAATGTAAAATGAATGAGTGTTAGAAAAATGTTGGAAGGAAATTATATGGCTTTAGTAGAAATGTTTTAAGGAATTAAGTATAAATAAGTATTATAGTCTTAATGGAAAATAAGGTTAAAATATGTTAAGATAATTATATGACAGAAAATAGAGAAAGATGGAAAGGATTTGCTGAAATAATTAATAGAAATGGAATACAAAAAGGGAGGTGAGAGGAGGTCGATGAAACAAGGGAATGAAAGAGAGGATATTGAGATGGTATGATGTGTGTTTTTTGAACTGTTTTTGCTTTTGTTTTGTTTAATGTGTTATTGTTGTGTTGTGTATTGTTTATATATTGTACTGTATGTTTTTTCTTTTTTCTTTTCTTTTCTTCTTTTTGTAAGGTTTAAAAGTAATAAATATTATTTTAAAAAAAATATAAATTAACATTCATGTTCCTATATTATGTATGATTTATAACCTAAAAAATTAAACCTGAAAACTGACTAACGTGCTCCAACCCAAAATGGCACAAAATGAAGAAAAGAGTACATTTGTTTCCTCAACATTAACCCTCTGAATAAACTAACCAAGCTAATCTGCAGCATCCAAAAGGGCTTTCTGTCTGCACCTGTGTGCCTGCCTTTGGCAAACCTGTTTTAGGGGATTGCTTTTGATCTTGACCAAATTTTTGTTCTGGATTTTTGTACCTCCAGGCAGGATGGGTTTTATTAATTTAGTGCTGGCTTTTATTATTTATTTCAAATGTAAGATTGCAGTGGATTTAATCACATATGCTTGCTTCAGGTTGACTTTTTGCCCCTAAAAGTGACATTAAAATATTTTAAATAAAATAAAGAGAGGAGCAGGCTGAATAAAGGAGCCCAGAGGGAGAAAATAATCTCCCTACCCTTTACTGACACGATGAACTATTTATCCAAGATGTTTCACATTTTCTCAGGCAGCATCTAATTGCTGGAGGAAGTCTATAATGCAATACTGCAGAGGATGGATGAAACGGTTTTCATCCTCAAAACATGCATGGACACATTGATGGAAACACACATATCACCTGATTTCTCACTACTTGGCTATTTGCCACTGGCTGTGTGAACAGACTCCTTTAAAAGCACACATGAGATGGTAATGAAAGTTCTGTGGGTGGTCTTTGACTGCGACGGACCATTCTTTTTGCAAAAAGGCTGCTCGATGCTGCAGGCCTCAGGTGTTAAGCATGAATGAAAGAACTGGGTGAAATGAGGTTCCAGGCCCTCTAGACTCCAAAACGTGGGACCTAGTGAAACAAAGAAAACCAACTGTAACCTTTCTCCCTTTCTGTATGTATGCTCCATGCAAAGACCTCCAGGCATCTCTCTTCTGGGTTCAGCGTGATGCTTGCATGTGGGCTGACATTTCAGTTGGTCATTGCCTGTACAACTACAAAACTGCTGCTAGCATATAGGGTTTGTTTTATTCCTAGCCTGTTTGCCCACACACACCCATTAGCCATTTGCAATGTATCACCAGGTAGAAAGAGACTGATTTCTTTGCCATTAAAAAAAAAGTCTGTTTGCCTGTATAAGGTTATGACTCCCATAGGTGACCAGGAGACGGTGTATATAGAAACTTGCTATAATACAGCTTGTTCACACAAATTATCCTCATAGACTTCTGATGCATATAAACACTGAATTCAAAGCCCTGTCTTCATCCAGAGTATTTCATTCTTAAAGTAACTTTGATAGATTCCTGCTATGATCAAAATGAGATAGCTGTGTTGACCCACGATGCCCAAAATCAGTGTGATTTAAAATACTTTTAATAAGAATCAACCAGTACTCACACTATGGGATGCAAGCTTCGGATTACAAAAAATTCATCCTCTTCCTGGATGATCTCAAAAAGAGAGGGAGGCGGGAATGGATGTTTCCCAGCAAGGATAAGACCATCTTAAGACTGAAACAAATTTCAGGCAAAGATTGCATCCTCCTTTTCCCCACATCCACTCTCTTCAGGCCGAGGAACAATTCTGTGCAACTCAAAAGCTCATGCTCTGCAAGGGTCAGGCTAAGGCATCAGCTGGAAATTCAAATGGCATCAGCCTCACATACTAATTAGCATGGATCATAATCCACCCAGAAACTGAAAGGAACAGGAGCAGCTCCTGTTCATTTATATATAAACCTGTGTGGCACAGAGATGGACCTTTGGTCCATCTAACTTAGATTGTCTAGACCCCTACAATGGCTGCTGGCATCAGCTTTCCAGAATCTCAAGGCCATGAATGGATGCATCTGGGACCTTCTGTGTGTAGAGCAAATGCTCGGCCATTGAGCTACGCCCCCCCCATGACACCTGCACATGGAAACGGGGGGGGGGGTATTCTAATAACAACACCTAAAATCCATTGCCCCAGGCGGCCACCTCATCTCACCTCTGAATACTGCATTATGAACATCAGCTGGCCCTTTAAAGGGGGCGGAACTATCATTTCACTTCCCCTCCAAAAGAAGGGAATTCAATCTCCTTAAGCTGAAACGGGAAGAACAGCTTCCTACAAAGGGAAAGGGAAAGAAGTGCAGTCTCAGGTTTAATCATGGGATACCTGGCATTTGGAGCCCCCAGCAAAAGCCCTCCCCGCCCCTATTGCCATATAATTAGGAGTAAGTAAGTTTGTGAATGAGAAACACATAAAGCTATCTATTAGCCAATAATAGTTCAATGGAGCTTCAGTGCACAGAGGAAGTATACCATTGAAGACCAGAGGCCAAGGGGGGGTTAAGCTGCCTGATTCATGCTGCAGGAGAAGGGCTGGAGCTCAGAGGCAGAAGGTCCCAGGGTCAATTCCTAGCGGGCATTTCCAGGTATTGCTGGGAAACCCTGAAGAGCTGCTGCCAGTCTGTGTCGGAAATACTGAGCTAGATGGACCAATGGTCTGATGCCGTCTCAGGCGACTTTCGGGCGGCCACTGAAAGAACAACAGGCGAGCAGGTCTTGCCTTGCATCCTTATCCCCATGCAAAGAGGCAGCCAGCAGAACACCGCCCCGTGCCCAGGCGAACAAAGGACTCCAGGCAAACCTGTGGACCTCCAGACGGTGCGGGACTCCAGCTCCCATCAGCCCCAGTCAGACCAGCCAATGGTCAGCACGATGGGAAGTGGAGTCCGGCACCATTTGGAGAGGCACTAGTCTCGCCAGTTCCCGCCCCTGGACTAGAGAGTCCTGCAAAACAGCAGCGTCTGGAAATATACGAACGAGCAGGAAGGGGCAGGAGGAGAAGCACAACATCCAGCGCGGGCAAAATGGACCAAAGCCGGGTGGAGTCCAGAACCTGCCAAAGGAACTACGGGGAAGGGTCCCCAAGCTGCTTTATGGCTCCTGGGACCTGGCCCCCGCCCCCTCCCCTCAGCCCCCGCCAGCTGGAGGGCACCAGGCTGGGGAAGGCTGGACTAGTCCGTCTGCAGCCTCCCAAGTCGGAAAGGGAAGGAGGAGCCCCTAGGAGCTGCAGCGCAGGCCCCGCGCTTGGCGGGAGATGGGGACCTCTAAGCTGTGGGTACCTTGCCCACTGGACGCCAGACTAGAGGCAACAGAAGGCTAGATGTTCGGACAGGCGGGTGGAGGGCGGAGAGGTCCCCACCACCGCAGCCCCTCTTCTACCCCAGCCAGGACCTTCCCGGGGCTCCACTGTCCGGCGCGCCTGGAAACTCCAGCGCGGCCAGGGAGAGGCGGCGGATCAAAAGCCAGTGCGCGCTCGGAAAACACCGCCACGCCAAAGAAACTTGCCCAGGAGAAGCTACTCCCCCCGGGCCCATCCCCAGAGCGCAGACCCATCCGCCCCCCGGGATCTGCAGGAGGGGGTTCCTCCTGCCCCAGCCCGCCCCGCGCGCGCCCGGGCCCTGCGCACCTTTTTCTTGCGGTCCCGCGAGCGGTTCCTGCGCTTGCGGTTGGACTCCTCCTTCTCCTTCTGCTCCTGCAAGGCCTGCGCCTCGATGTCTTTGATCTTCTTGAGCTGCTTGGCCGCCTGCGCCATGGCGAGCAGCCGCCGCACCAGCCCCGCACGCGGCCCCAGACCAGGACCAGGGCGGCCCCAGACGACGACGACGCGGCGGCGGCCACTGCAGTCCCGCCGCCCCGCGCCCGAGCAGCTGCGCCGCGGCCGCGCGGGAGGGGAAGCGGCGCCGCGGCCGGAGGAGAGGCTGCTGCTGCTGCTGCTGCGGCAGGAGGCGGGCGCGGCGCGCCAGGAGCTCGGGAGGCGAGGGGCAAGGCGGCCCGGGCGCGGAGGATGGCGCGCAGCGGGGCGCGAGGGCTGGGCTTCAGTGCGCGCTTCCCGGCGGCCCGCCCGGCGAGCTGGCCCCCGGCATGCCGGCTCCGGCGAGGCGGCGGCTCCGACGGGCCACCTGCGCAGGCGAAGCGAGGCGGGCTGCCGGCAGGTAGGGCGCCTCCGCCTCCGCCGCTGCAGTGGGGGGGTTGCTGCCGCTGCTGATGCCGCTGCGGTGGCGCGTCTGCCCAGCTCAGATGCTCCCCGCGCGGCCACTAACCGCTCAGCAGCGGCGGGAGGGGGCGGCGGGATGGGATCTGAATCGATGCAGATGCGGCTCTGCCTGGGCTAAGCAGGGGACGGCTCCTGCCCACCACCACCTGCCCACCTGGCAGGGGCTCTCTCTGTGCTCGCCGCCGGGGAGAGAGGAGGAGGGGCCCCCTCGGCTGCCCGCCCCCTAAGCATCTCTTTTCAATGAATGGGCTCAACTCTGGAACATCGTGAAGAAAAGAGGGGGTCCCTGAGCAGGTGCAGAGTTCTGCTGCTTTCAACAGGCAAGGCTGGGGGCAGAGAGCCCCCCTGCTTTCAGATTGTAGAGGGGATGGAATGCTAAAAGGCATGCCTGTTTTGTTTTTCTTTTGTAGAAATTTAGAAGTGCACAGAAGCCACAGTCAGGAAAGACCCAAAATGCCTTGCAGAGTATTCCAGTTCCTCCCTAGGAAGGAAATTGTTCTCTGTGTGTGAAGAGGGCACTGGGCACATGATCCAAGGCCAAACCCAGTTGGGCGACAGGGAGCGGGGAAGGGAGACAGTGGCTTTGGTCCTTAGCACACGTCTAGTGTAGGGGAGGCTGGGATCCCAAGCATAGTCACTGGAGAGTAACTCAGCAGGACTTGTTTGTGAGTTGAAATGCGTCAGATTGGGCAGCATCAGCATGCCGTGACCCAGGCTGAAATCGCATCAGAGCTCACCTGGATGATGCAACAAGCAGCTGTTCCATTATCCTCAGCACCTGCCTTCCAACACGGGGATAATAAATGCTTGCTACCCTTTCATGACTAAAATCAGCTGTCTCTCTTTGCCTAGTAGTCAGACTGGCCATCTTACAGGGTGTTTGATCAACCAAGCCAACCATTTCTCTTCCCTTCACAAACCAGACTGGAATCCAGTGACTGTCAAAAGCACCATCACTCCAGAGGGGAGGGATCTGGGTGATCACTTGGAGAACAGGATGTGGGACTGGATGGGCCAGCAGGCTCTACTGATGCAAGAAAGGATGCTGGGAGTTGTAGTCCAGCAACATCTGGAGGACCACAGGTGCCCCATTCCAGGTGTAGACAATACTGAGCTAGATAGATCAATGGTCTGCCTCCGTATAAGGCAGCTTCCTGCCTTGCTGTGCCAGTCTGCGCAAGCCATTTGCCCACCAAGCTAAACAGAAACCACAAGCATATGGGGCATGAGAAGTCTGCAGAGTATTTGCTAGCTACCTCAGACTGCCAAAATAGGCTGGAAGGTTAAAAGCAACTGGGAGGTTGGGGGGGGCAGCTATTTATGGGATGTAATCCACTGGGAGCAGTCAAATACAACAGTCCTTGTTTTGCTAGAGTGGAGATGGAAGGGAATGTTTGGTCCAGCCAGTCGCAATTTCCTGTTCCTCCTGGCCTGGAGCATCCTTCCTTGCATGGGACTAGTGGGTGAGCATGACCTTTCCAGACCTGATAAAAGGCCAAGGCATGCTGCCACTCTCTCCCTTTCTTCCATCTTCTTTTCATCCTGTGAACTTCCTGGAATGAGCTGCTGGCTACCAGCCAAGCAGTCCCCCAGGTCATCTGTCTTATGGGATAAACCTGTTAGTATAAGTTTGTAACTTTAAGCCAAAAGTCTGCCTTCAGGGATCATGCTGTGCTCTGCCTGATCGTGAGTAAACTTTATTTTTATTGAGTATGAATAAGACTGTGGTGTATTTATTCTTTTACGAGGGATTCAAAAGGGGATCTTACCAGGAACATACAATTCAATCTGAGGGAGATTGAATTGCATAATAGTAAGAGGTTCTAACAAGTCTGCAACCAGATTTCTGCTGTGCGTGAGAAGGGGAATGTAAAGTCTGCTAAGTAAAGGAACTTGCTAGCACAAGTTAGAAAGGATATTAATAAACAATATTACTTCTCCTGCCACTCTGAACATTCCCACACTATTTACATCTTCCATTGGACAGTGTTTGGCTGGCCTTGCTAAAACACAGGTGGGGGAGCTTTGGAAAGAGCAAGCAGCATCACCCCACTTTGGATTCCGTCTTCCATGCACACAGACTTGGGTCTGCCTCTCACACATGTCGTGTTGGAGATCCTTTCCAGAACTGTCAGCAAGTTATTTGTGGGGCAGGAGAGAAGTGCCCTGCCTGGGGCAAAGCTTAAAAGGGCTCCTTGTCTTTATTTTGGCTTTGTTTTTAATTGGAATTCATCATGGCTACTCCTTGCCACAAATATCTTGGCTTCAGTATTTGCACCCGAGGGCTGTGGAGTCCTTTCCAGGAGCAGCCAGCTGGCAAGGGAGAGAGGGTGTGGCTGACTGCTGGAGAGGCAGAGGCAGCCGTAATGGGAGGCCATCTGCCCTACTCTGTGCCCTTAAGAGCGGGAGGGTGAGAGGTAGCTGGAGGTGGCCCAGGGGTCACGCAGCCCCCCAGCTGGGGGGAGAAGGGGAAGCCCACAATGGGATTGGGTGAAATGTCATTTTTCAGCTTTCTTTCCCTCCTTTCTCCCAGGAATGCAAGGTGGTGTGTGTGGCCTTTCCCCCACCCTCAGTGAAAAATGGACCTTGTTGCTCCCAGGAGTTTCTGAACTATAGCTCCCATCAGTCTTGACCATTGGTGTCATGGACTGGCTGGAGGCAAGGTGGGAGGACCCTGCTGGGGAACCCCCAATGGAAGAAAGCTCAGAACCTGTGGAGTGGTGGTGGGACAACAATGAGTGCTTAGAGAAAGAAGACTGGGAAGAGGAGGTGTTGGAGGCTGGAGAGGTAACAGGGTTTAGTGAGCTGGGAGAGTCTGTGGCAGAAATAAGTCCAGACTCAGAGGCAGAAGCTGAAGCAGGAGAGGTGGATGAGGGAGGCCAAGAGGCAGACATGAGCCAGGCTGGTGAAGAGTCATGGGTGTCTCCCCCTCCTGACAAGACATTGGATTCACACAGGCACAATCTCTGATTGCTTGGGGAAAACCCAGGGGAGGTGGGACTTTCAGTCTTGGCAACTGAACCATGGGGTATGGTAGCTGAGCCTACCAGGTATGAGCTACTGTGCTCATTAGGCTTGATACTAAGCCAAGTCAGTGCAGATTGTGTTCTTGATAATAAAGAGTTAACTCCAACACTTAACACCAGCTTGTGATTTACTGCCAGCTCACTCCTGTCAATTGGCTACACTGGCTGGAGCCCCCCTTGTAGTGTAGGAGCAGACAATTGGAAGAGCCCAGGATGCATGATTACCACATAGGAAATTCACCCAAACATGGGAGGGGCACAGGATCTTCACCTTTGGTGTAGGCTGAGAGTTGGCTCAATGTCACCCAATAAGCTTTATGGCTGAAGGGGAATTTGAACCTGAGCCTCCTAAGCCCTTGTCCAGCCTTCGAACCATCCCATGAGGGATCCCCAATGTGGTGCCCTCCAGCCATTGTCAAATTCCAGCCAGCCTAGTGCGCTTTCTGTAAGGAGGGCCCTCGGTGAAGGGCCTCAGCCGAAGAGAGGAACACCACTAGTCCACCCTGCTCAGAACTGGGAGCAGCATTGGCTGGGAGCAGCTTTCCAGGGGTTCCAGCAGCCTGGAGATGACAGGGATTGAGCCTGGGACCTTCAGCAGGCAAAGCAGATTCTCTGCCACTGAGCTATGGAGAAAAAGCTCACCGTCTCTTGGAGCTGTCCAGGGTCTGACCTGGTGAGAGACTGGCCTACTTTTCGTCTGGGGTTGGAAATCTTGATATCTTGGCTCAGTTGGGTCCCTTTTTCCTGGCATGCTAGCTTTCTGCAGGATATTATTTGGGCATGAAGTGGTCTGAACATGAGCTTCACCTGGAGGGCGGCTGCCAGGCAATGTAAATAATAGGGAGCTAGATGGAACAGTAGTGTGATTGCATAGGGGGCAGCTTCATAGAATCATAGAGTTGGAAGAGACCACAAGGGCCATCGAGTCCAACCCCCTGCCAAGCAGGAAACACCATCAGAGCACTCCTGACATATGGTTGTCAAGCCTCTGCTTAAAGACCTCCAAAGAAGGAGACTCCACTACACTCCTTGGCAGCAAATTCCACTGTCGAACAGCCCTTACTGTCAGGAAGTTCTTCCTAATGTTTAGGTGGAATCTTCTTTCTTGTAGTTTGGATCCATTGCTCCGTGTCCGCTTATCTGGAGCAGCAGAAAAGAACCTTTCTCCCTCCTCTATGTGACATCCTTTTATATACAGTGGTGCCTCGCAAGACGAAAAGAATCCGTTCTGTGATTCTCTTCGTCTAGCGGTTTTTTCGTCTTGCGAAGCAAGCCCATCGACGGATTAGCGGATTAGCGCTATTAGCGGCTTTTAGCAGCTTATCTGCTGATCGGATCAGCTGATAAGCGGCTTAGCGGCTTAGAAAAAGGGGGGGGAACCAGCAGGAACTCGCAAGACATTGTCGAAGCAAGCCCATAGGAAATTCATTTTGCGAAGCACCTCCAAAACGGAAAACTCTTTCGTCTAGCGAGTTTTCCGTCTTGCGAGGCATTCGTCTTGCGGGGCACCACTGTATTTGAACATGGCTATCATATCACCCCTTAACCTCCTCTTCTCCAGGCTAAACATGCCCAGCTCCCTTAGCCGTTCCTCATAAGGCATCGTTTCCAGGCATCGTTCCAGTTTGTCAGTGTCCTCCTTGAATTGTGGTGCCCAGAACTGGACACAGTACTCTAGGTGAGGTCTGACCAGAGCAGAATACAGTGGCACTATTACTTCCCTTGATCTAGATGCTCTACTCCTATTGATGCAGCCCAGAATTGCATTGGCTTTTTTAGCTGCCGCGTCACACTGTTGACTCATGTCAAGTTTGTGGTCAACCAAGACTCCTAGATCCTTTTCACTGCTCTCAAGCCAGGTGTCACCCATCTTGTATTTGTGCCTCTCATTTTTTTATTTTATTTTTTGCCCAAGTGCAATACTTTACATTTCTCCCTGTTAAAGTTCATCTTGTTTGTTTTGGCCCAGTTGTCTAATCTGTCAAGGTCGTTTTGAAGTGTGATCCTGTCCTCTGGGGTGTTAGCCACCCCTCCCAGTTTGGTGTCATCTGCAAATTTGATCAGGATGCCCTTGAGTCCATCATCCAAGTCGTTGATAAAGATGTTGAATAAGACCGGGCCCAAGACAGAACCCTGTGGCACCCCACTAGTCACTCTTCTCCAGGATGAAGAGGAACCATTGATGAGCACCCTTTGGGTTTGGTCAGTCAGCCAGTTACAAATCCACTGAGTGGTAGCATAGTCAAGACCACATTTTACCAGCTTCTTTACAAGAATATCATGGGGCACCTTGTCGAAAGCCTTGCTGAAATCAAGGTAGGCTACATCCACTGCGTTCCCTTCATCTACCAGGCTTGTAATTCTGTCAAAAAACGAGATCAGGTTAGTCTGACATGACTTATTTTTCAGAAATCCATGCTGACTATTGATGATCACAGCATTCCTTTCTAGGTGCTCACAGACTGTTTGCTTAATGATCTGCTCCAGAATCTTCCCTGGTATTGATGTCAGACTGACTGGGTGGTAATTATTTGGGTCCTCTCTTTTCCCCTTTTTGAAAATAGGGACAACATTTGCCCTCCTCCAGTCTGCCGGGACTTCGCCTGTTCTCCAGGAATTCTCTCTTTTTTTTTAAAAAAAAAATAATCTTTATTAAAGTTTCAAAAGGTTACAAACAGCAAAACAATAAAAAACCAAAAGAAAACACAAAAAACAACAAAAAATTCCACCTTTTAGATCTTATTTTCAATAACTTCTTTTCATGACTTCCCCACGCCTCCCCTTATTGTATTCCAACTCCAATTGTTTGTTCAAACAAGTTTTTTCCTTAGTGTCCTAAACATAGTTGTCAGGGGTTCAGAAGCAGAGACGCAGAGAAGGGAGGAGACAGAGAGCGAGGGGGAGGAATACGAAGGAAAGATGAGTGGGGATGACGAACCGAGATCGCCGAGCTTATCCAGTGAGTCCGAGGATTCCCAGAAGGGAGCGCCAGCAGTCAGAGCAAGGGGGGAAAGCAGGGGGACACCCCAGGAAGAAGGGTCCAGAGAGGAATCAGAGAGCAGCAGTTGGAGATCGGGACCCACGTACCCAGACGGGAACAGCGGGGAGAAAGGGGACCAGATATCGGGTTCCGGAGGCTTTCAGAAGGAGGGAGGGCATGAGTCAGGAGTAGTCACGCCCACCTCGGGGAGCGACGAAACGATCAAGAGGAAGGTTGAGAGTTGGGCGCGCGCGCCAAGTTCAAATGTAGCGGAAGCTGGCGCAGTAAGCAGCCCAGAGAGTGAACCAGGTCCCAAAGCCCGCCGCAAGGAGGCGGAAGGGTCAGGGGGGTCCGCGTCAGAAGAGAGTAGGAAAAAGGAGACCCCGGGGGGCAGAAGGACCCAGAGACGGAGGGAAAGGCGCAGGAGGTGGAGCAAGGCTAGGGTATTAAGCTGGTGTGCTAGAGGCGGAGACTCAGACGGGTCTTCGCCGGTCTGACCTAGAAGAAGTAGGGCTGCATATTGCAGTTTGGAAATGGAAGCTGTAATCCAATAAAGACTCTTTTAACCTGAACGCTGGCTAACGTGGTCCTATGTGAGCTGGGACTGAGTGGCAGCCCTGACAGTAAGACCCGTCTGCTTTAAGCTTCGGACACCTGATATCTCGCAGCGGAGGCAGAAGCAGCGAGAGGAGGAAATTGGTGTTTGGGAGCGAGCTCACAACGGTTGGCAGAGATGACGGAAGCAGAGAAAATTTCAGCGCTGCAACAGGCAGTGACCCAATTGAACGCGGAGGTACAGGCATCCAAGAAAAGGGAGGAGGATGCGGCAGCCGCCTACAGAGATCTCCACGCCAGGTTTGAAGCATTGGTTAAGCATGGGCAGCCAGGACCCAGACCGGAGGGGGTTGGGTTGGCACGGAGAGCAGGAGGGCTTGTGGCTCACTTCGATGGGAATTTACAACAGTACCCCAATTTTCGAGCAGACGTAATGTGCGCACTGCAACTGCTGGCGAAAGACTTTAGGGATGAGGAAGAGAAAGTGGGGTTTATACTATCCCATTTGCATGGGGATGCTAAAGCGTGGCTACGCAATTTGTGGAGGGATAAAGATCCGGCGCTTCAGAATGCAGATGCCTTTATCAAAGCGATGGATGCGTGCTTTTTATCTACCATTGACGTGGATCTTGCCCGACGGGAGATTCATGGACTGAAACAAGGGAGGGCGAGCGTACGCCAGTATCACGCCCGCTTTTTTGCGCTGGTCAGTGCCTTGGAATGGGACCGGGATTCGCCCCCAGTCAGAGACCTATTCTGGGAGGGTTTAAGCAGTGCTGTTAAAGACGAAATTGCGAGGGGGGAGAGGCCCCGGAGCACGCAGGAGGTGGTCCAAAGGGCGCTGACTGTGGGGGTGAGGCTGGAAGAACGTCCGTGGTGCAGAGACGAAGGACGTGGAGGGCGCGAAGCAGCGAGAAGTTTCTCTTTCGTTCCCAGGGACGCTACGCGTGCGCAATCTACACCTCCGCCAGGAGGGGGAGTGGAACCTATGGAGGTGGGAGGAGCCAGGGCTCAGTCAGCTACCAGAGCCCCTGCACCGGCGGCAGTCAAGACTAAACCTCCTAGAGGGACCAGGAAGTGTTATATATGCGACAGCTCTCAACACTTGGCGAAAGAGTGTCCCCAGAGGAGCTCCAAGCACACTGCAGCCTCCGCAACGGTGAAAGCGGCCACGCAACACAGCGAACACCAGCAGGGAAACGACGATGCCTGGCTGGAGACAGAGGCACTGGGGCCCAGCCAGACGCATCACTGAAGCAGTCCCCAGCGATCTTGCAACCCACAGACCCCCTCCCACCCAAACCAGTAGTGCAACTCACAGCATCTCTCCAGCTGCCCGATGGCGTCACTATCGAAGTCCCGCTTTCTGTGGATTCTGGAAGCAACGCAGACTTTATAGCACAGGATTTTGTGGAGCAGCACGCTATACAGCTATTACCGGCCACTCTGCCCCTGCAAGTCGTCACAGTGGATGGCAGAGAGTTGCTGGGGGGGCAGGTGGTGAAGCAAACGCCGCCAATGGTGATGCGCCTTGGCAACCACAGGGAAGTCATCAGTTTTAACGTCACACGACTGTCGGACACACCCATTGTGTTGGGCATGAGTTGGCTGGACAGGCACAGTCCGACACTGGCTTGGTACCAGCGACAGCTGATCTTCGGCTCCTCTTACTGCGCAGAACACTGCATCCTGCCCGGACAGGAGGGAGAGGAGGAGGAATCACAACTGCAGTTGGGAACGTTGCAAGCAGTCCCCCACAAATACGCAGACTTTCTGGAGGTCTTCTGCGAGAAGGAGGCAGACAAGTTACCACCGCACAGGCAATATGACTGCAAGATTGACCTCCTACCAGGGGCGACGCTACCGAAGGGGAAGCTGTATTCCATGTCTGAGGATGAACTACAGGAACTCAAACAGTTCATAGATCACAATTTGGAGCGCGGTTTCATCCGGGAGTCCAGGGCAGTAGGGGGCAGTCCTGTTTTCTTTGTGAAGAAGAAGGACACGCCCCAAAAGAGGCTGGTGGTGGATTTTCGCCTCTTGAACAAGATGACCAAGCCCTCTGATTTCCCCATGCCCAGGATTGACGACCTACTGGCGACGGTGCGCAAGGGACGCGTGTTTACCAAGTTGGACCTGCGAGGGGCGTACAATCTCATCCGCATGAGGGAGGGCGATGAGTGGAAGACAGCCATGTTCACGCCTCTGGGCACCTACGAGTACAGAGTGATGCCGTTTGGATTGCAAAACGGTGCTCACTGTTTTCAAGCTTTCATGCATCATGTGTTGGCGGGACTCCTCTACAAGAAGTGCGTCTGCTTTCTGGATGACATCCTGATATTCTCCAAGTCGCAGCAAGCGCATGACCAAGACGTTCGGGAGGTGCTGGAGAGGTTGCAGCAGCATAGACTGTACGCCAAACTGGAGAAGTGCCAGTTCGACACGACGGAGGTGGATTTCTTGGGTTACAAGTTGTCGGACAAGGGGCTAGCCATGGACAGCGCCAAGGTGCGAGCGGTGTTGGATTGGAAGAGCCCGTGCAACCGGAAGGAGGTCCAGCGGTTTGTCGGCTTCGCCAACTTCTATCGCAAGTTTATCAAAGGGTTCGCGATGCAGACGGCGGCTATTACGGACACGCTAAGCTCCAAGAAAAAGAAATTCATCTGGACGGAGCAGGCAGAGCAGTCCTTTCAGGCACTCAAGCGTCTCTTCGCGTCGGAAGAGCAACTGCTGCATATCGACCCCAGCAGACCGATGCGGGTAGAGACAGACGCGTCCGATAGAGCAGTGGGAGCTGTCCTGCTGCAGAGGGACCCACAGGGGGTCTGGAGACCGGGAGCGTTCTACTCCAGAAAGCTCAGCAAGTCGGAGCAGAACTACACCATCTGGGACAGGGAGTTGCTTGCCATTCATGCAGCATTCAAAGCATGGAGGCACTTCCTGATCGGCGCCAAGCACACGGTGCAGGTCTGCACGGACCACAAGAATCTGGAGCACTGGCGCACGGCGAAGTTCCTGAACCAGAGGCAGATACGTTGGGCGGAGTTCTTTGCTGACTTCGATTTCCGAATAGAGTACGTCCCAGGCGACACCAACATCATGGCGGATGCACTGTCCCGAAAACCGCAATACCTCGAAGAGGCGACGCCAGCGGCAGCCATGCACATCTTCGCGCCAACAGCGTGGGCGTGCGCTTCAGCCACAGTAGACCTGGATGCGGTGCGGCGGGCGTTGCAGGACGACTCATTCGCGCAGGCGAAGATGGCCGAGGTGCACAAGGGCACGGCGAAGAGCGACGAGTTCCAGATACGGGACGGCTTGCTCTTACGTAAAGGGGCCATCTACGTGCCGGGAGATGAACTTCGCGCCAAGGTACTGCAGCAGTTGCACGACGCACCCACGGCCGGGCACTTTGGCACGGAAAAAACGGTGGAATTAGTCGCAAGGGACTTTTGGTGGCCCAGACTGAGAGGGGAAGTCGCGGACTACGTCGCGAGGTGCGACACCTGCCAGAGGGCCAAGCCGGTGCACAAACCACCGGCGGGACTGCTCGAACCGCTGCAAACGCCGTTTGAACCGTGGGAGAGGGTGGCCCTGGACTTTGTCACGGATCTACCCAGCTCGAGAGGCAAGACGGCTGTACTAGTGGTGGTGGACTTGTTCACCAAGATGGCACACTTCATACCGTGTGCGAAGGTGGCCACGGCAGAACAAACAGCCAAACTGTTCATAGATCACGTGTTCAAAGTGCACGGGCTGCCGCGGTCTATACTGTCCGACCGCGGTCGCCAGTTCATCTCGAATTTCTGGCAGAAGCTGATGGGCTTCCTGAACGTCAAAATCAACCTGACATCAGCGAGACACCCGCAGACCAACGGGCAAGCGGAGAGGGTCAATGCCATCATGCAGCAGTACCTGAGATGCTATGCCAATCAACAGCCTGCGACGTGGGTGGATTACCTGCCGCTCGCCGAGTTCGCCTACAACAACACGAAGCACGTGTCCACAGGGGTGACACCGTTCTTCGCCAACAATGGGAGGAATCCCAGAACCTTCCCGGGACTGGACAGAGTGGGGGAAGGGGAACCGCAGACGGCGGACGCTTTCGCGTCTGAGTTGCAGGAGGTCCACGATCAACTCCGACGGCAGCTGGAGCTAGCGAAGCACGCATACAAGGTGCAAGCGGACAAGCACAGGCGGGTTGGCGAAGAGATCCGAGTGGGAGACTGGGTCTGGTTGGCAGCCCACGCAGTGCCGACCAGATCGTTAGCCAAAAAGAAGTTGGGGCACAAGCAACTCGGTCCATACCAAGTCGAAGCGCAGATCAACCCAGTAGCTTTCAGGCTGGTGCTCCCGGAGGGTTCCAGGATGCATCCGGTGTTCCACAGGTCGGTGCTCACTCCCTACAGGACACCTCACAGGTTCCAGGAACCAGGAACAGCACCGAGTCCGTCTCAGGAGCGGTCGGAGGCGGGAAGATTGCCACAGCAGGACCCCATCAACGAAGTCACGGAGATTTTGGACTCCAGATGGGGGGAAGACGGAGTGGAATACCTCCTAGCCAGAGAGGGCACCCGGGCTAGTGCTAATAGCTGGGTGCCAGACTACGCTTTGGAGGAACCCCTGCTCAAGGACGAGTTTCATGCCCTTTTCCCACACAGACCCATGCCAGCAGGCTTCTTCGACGACTGGTTGTTCACGCCCACACTTTCCTCCAGCACGTTCCATGGCTTCGACTCGGACGGGGAGCCCGCACAGCGCACACATTCCCCAGAGGGGTCACCGGAGGGTTCGGCGTCCGACACCTCGTATTGGTGGGACGATCGGCCAGAGGAGCAGTGGCGCCGGAGGTGGCTGGAGATGCCAGGTCAAGCGACCGACGCAGAGACTGACATGGACGTGTGCGGGGAGGATCTCGGTTTCGAGCACGGCGGCACTGAAATGGAGGCGGAGCAGCTCACCGTTGACGAACGCGAGGAGGAAGACTCGGAGGTCTTCAGTTGGCGGCCAGCAACGAGGAGCGAACTGTATCCGGCATTCACTCCTGTGATGATGGAGCACCCTGCAACCACCCTTGAAAGTGGGGAGGGGGGAAGGGGGGGCTTCGAGGGGGGGATGGATGTCAGGGGTTCAGAAGCAGAGACGCAGAGAAGGGAGGAGACAGAGAGCGAGGGGGAGGAATACGAAGGAAAGATGAGTGGGGATGACGAACCGAGATCGCCGAGCTTATCCAGTGAGTCCGAGGATTCCCAGAAGGGAGCGCCAGCAGTCAGAGCAAGGGGGGAAAGCAGGGGGACACCCCAGGAAGAAGAGTCCAGAGAGGAATCAGAGAGCAGCAGTTGGAGATCGGGACCCACGTACCCAGACGGGAACAGCGGGGAGAAAGGGGACCAGATATCGGGTTCCGGAGGCTTTCAGAAGGAGGGAGGGCATGAGTCAGGAGTAGTCACGCCCACCTCGGGGAGCGACGAAACGATCAAGAGGAAGGTTGAGAGTTGGGCGCGCGCGCCAAGTTCAAATGTAGCGGAAGCTGGCGCAGTAAGCAGCCCAGAGAGTGAACCAGGTCCCAAAGCCCGCCGCAAGGAGGCGGAAGGGTCAGGGGGGTCCGCGTCAGAAGAGAGTAGGAAAAAGGAGACCCCGGGGGGCAGAAGGACCCAGAGACGGAGGGAAAGGCGCAGGAGGTGGAGCAAGGCTAGGGTATTAAGCTGGTGTGCTAGAGGCGGAGACTCAGACGGGTCTTCGCCGGTCTGACCTAGAAGAAGTAGGGCTGCATATTGCAGTTTGGAAATGGAAGCTGTAATCCAATAAAGACTCTTTTAACCTGAACGCTGGCTAACGTGGTCCTATGTGAGCTGGGACTGAGTGGCAGCCCTGACAATAGTTTATTAATTCACTTAACCATAATTTATTAATATAATTCTTCATAGTAGATTTAAGCCTTAGTTCATTATTATACCTTGGTTTAATTTAATTAGCATTTTTTTAAAATATATACCTTAACCCTATATAAAGAGAGAAAAAGAAGATATAGAAACAAAATCAGCAATACCTTTCCTAAGGTTGACCCTAATTCCCATCCACGGATTCCCTATTCTTATAATAATAAAGAACATATAATTTTTACACTGCAAAATAAAAATCAGACCCCCTTTGGACTTCTAAACCCCACGCTTCTCTTCCCGGTTTCAATCCCAACCAAAGTCCAGTTAGTCCATCTTTTTAGCCTGGTGACCTTACGTCCGAGGCTCTCAAATCTCTCTCAGTCCCTTTCAGCCGGCTTCTTCGAAAGTCTCTCATACTAAACACCCAAGATCGGAGAAGTACTTTCTCAATGCTGACCATGGTTCTTCCAGCGAGGCCTACTTGTTTAAAGGTGGAGCTCCAGCTCAATTTCTTAAGTCCATATGTCCCAAATAGTCCAGCTTTCACCTTGGTCAAATTAGAGTTCTTCTTGGCAAGTCTCCAGCTCTTTTTTATCTTCTGTGTCATTTCAGCCATCCCTTCTTTCTGCTCCTCCTGTTCAGCGGTTGTCTTTTCCTCCTCAGTATTTGATTTCTTTTCTTGTCCAGTTGCCTGTGTTTTGGGCATCAAGTCCCTATCCAGCTCAGTAGTTATGTTTTCTATTAGCATCGGTTTTGTAGGGCTCATAGACAAAACATGGCCTTGTTCGGTCATCTCTCGCAGCTTTCCCACGAGAAAGATCAGCTCTTTCAAGCCAGCTCGTATTTCCTGAATTCCCTGTCTTAGTTCCATTCTTGTAATGTCCAAGAATCCCCTCTAGAGGGATTCTGGTTACTTAATATTCTTTTCCCTTCTGATCCAAAAGTCAGGTTTGTTTGTAACAATCTTTCTTTACTTTCAATATTTTGTAACAGTATAACCGGTTAGAGTTTAATCTGACAGCTAATTTGACAGCTGTCAAAAGTTTTCTGTAGATCGTCAGCAGGCTCTTTTCACGGGTTACTCCCGGGCTTGAGAAAAGTGGTACTTAATCCAAACAAGTAAACTCTTGTCCTCCAGCACATTAGCTTAGTCCTTTAGATCCGTGGAATTTATATCTTTTACCTAATCACAACAATTCTTCTAGCAACCTTAGTTGACAAATCCTTGCTTTAAACTGTTTACAATAGGGGGGAGACGGACTTCCCTTTTTTTCACCTCCCCCGCTCGTGCCAAATCCAAAACCGAATTATTTGTAATCCAATTTCCAAATTACTCACGGGTTGTTGTTCTTGATTTTTAGTCCAAATTTTAGCAGGAAGAAGTCAGCGCTCTCCGACAAATGGCATGCGGCTTCGCTCGGCAGGGGAAGCAGAAGACTCACAGCACCACGCCGCTCCCCGGCACCCGTTCCGTAGCCTTTAAAAAGGCTCCTTCATGAGTCGGGAGGGCGCTAACGGTGCCCGCCGAGTCACCATGTCCACGGGCTCCATGCCCGTGGTTTTTAAGGGTCCCCGCGTCGCCAGCACGGCAAGACCCAGCCCCCTGTCAAGCCGATTCCCTCCGGAGCTCGGAGGGAATCCGCCATTAGCCGGTCGCGCCAACCCGGAAGTCGCCTGTTCTCCAGGAATCCTCAAAGATGGTTCTGAGATCACATCTGCCAGTTCTTTTAATACTCTTGGATGCAGTTCATCTGGCCCTGGAGACTTGAATACATCTAAACTAGCCAAGTATTCTTGTACTATCTCCTTAGTTATTCTGGGCTGTGTTTCCTCTGCTGAATCATTTGCTCCAAATTCTTCAGGTCGGGCATTGTTTTCTTTATCGGAGAAGACTGAGGCAAAGAAGGCATTGAGGAGTTCAGCCCTTTCTGTGTCCCCTGTTTGCATTTCACCATCTTCTCCTCTGAGTGACCCCACTGTTTCTTTGTTCTTCCTTTTGCTACGGACATACCCATAAAAGCCTTTTTTGTTGCTTTTAACCTCTCTAGCAAGCCTGAGTTCATTCTGTGCTTTAGCTTTTCTGACTTTGTGTCTACACGTGCTGGCTATTTGTTTGAATTCCTCTTTGGTGGTTTCCCCCCTTTTCCATTTTTTGTACACATCCTTTTTTAATCTTAACTCAGTTAAAAGTTCTTTAGATAGCCACCCTGGCTTCTTTAGGCACCTTCCATGTTTCCGTCTCATTGGTATTGCCTGATGTTGTGCTTTTACTATCTCCCTCTTAACAAACTCCCAGCCATCATGAACTCCCTTTCCTTTTAGTATTACTGTCCATGGGATCTCACCCAGCACTTCCCTAAGTTTTATGAAGTCAGCTTTGTTAAAGTCAAGAAATTGAGTCCTAGTATGCTTGGCTGCTCCTTTCCGCTGTATAGTAAACTTCAGAAGAGTATGATCACTCGCGCCTAATGATCCTTCCACTTCTACCCCACTAACCAGGTCATCAACATTGGTTAGGACCAGATCTAAAATGGCTGTTCCTCGTTGCTTCTCCCACTTTCTGGACAATGAAGTTGTCTGCAAGGCCAGTGAGGAATCTGTTTGACCTTATGCTCTTGGCTGAGTTTGACATCCAACAAATATCCGGGTAATTGAAGTCCCCCATTACTACTATCTCCCTTCCTTTTGCATGCTTGGCCATCTGTTCCAGGAAGGCATCATCTATGTCCTCCATTTGGCTTGGGGATCTATAGTAAACTCCCACAATGAGGTCTCTGTTATTCTTCTCTCCCTTAATTTTGACCCAAATGCTCTCACTTCCTATGTTCTGTCTTCTGCTGAGGCCCTTCTCAGAGCGCCTCCCTTAGCAGAGTTGCACTACTCGTTTAATTCAATCTAAAAAAAAGTAGTATAAACACCAACAATTGGAAAACACTTGCCTGCGAGTGCTTCAATTGGAGAACAGCCTTTACCAAAGGTGTCATGGGCTTTGAAGACACTCAAACTCAGGACTCAAGGGAGAAAGGTGCTAAGAGGAAGGCACATTTGGCAAACTCTCACCATGATCAACTCCCGCCCAGAAACCAATGTCTCCACTGTGAAAGGACGTGTGGATCCAGAATTGGCCTCCACAATCACTTACGGCCTTATTGTTAAAACCGTGTTTATGGAAGACAATCTTACTTGGCTACGAGTGATCGCCAAATAAGAAGACTCATATAGTTAATAAAAAATTATTTACCATTTGATTGTAAAAAACCAAAAACCTCCAAGCAGAATAAATCAAAATTATCAGTAAAAACAGAAAATTAAAACTTTCAAATAACAATTAAAATCAGCAGCAAGCTGAAGACTGATTAAGGCACATATAATATGTATGTATGTATGTATGTATGTATGTATGTATGTATGTACAAAGGAGAGAGCCATATCTGTGGTGGTTCCCCAAACTAGAGGAGGCATTGCAACCTTTTTGGCTCCAGGTTAAGACGTGTTTATTACCCCAGCCATTTTAAAGGGTTATGTTGCCTCAGTCTGCTTTTAGCTTCTATAGAGTTTGCTTAAGCAGAGCACATCTAAAGTTACCGTCCAGTTTATAGGTTGGGAACAACTTCCGTAGTTGTATTGCCCCAAATTAGGCTGACGACAATTGTCACAAAAGTTGTCAGCATGTTGACTCAATCGATTGCATTGGTGCAGGTTTGGGCTGCCAAAAATTGATTAGCTCATGAGACGCCACCATGGAGCAAAACTTCATTTGTATTCCATTGTTAAATGATAATCACAACCTGAAATCTTTAATCTAAAAAGCTCAAAAGATTTTTGTTGCAATTTTCCGAATAGCTGATGCTGGAAATTTTAATTGGAAACAGTCTTCACCTCCTCCTGTTGCAAAAGGTTTCTTTAGTGGTGTCAGGGAGAAGGCAGATTGGGATCTACAGTGGTACCTCTGGTTACGTACTTAATTCATCCCGGAGGTCTGTTCTTAACCTGAAACTGTTCTTAACCTGAAGCACCACTTTAGCTAATGGGGCCTCCCGCTGCCACCAGAGCACGATTTCTGTTCTCATCCTGAAGCAAAGTTCTTAACCCGAGGTATTATATCTGGGTTAGCGGAGTCTGTAACCTGAAGTGTCTGTAACCACTGTATTGGGAGATCGCTGGGTGATTTGAAGTACCGTAGATCTGCAAAGTTTTCTTATTTCCAACTGTTTGATAATGGCAAGAACAAAATGATTCCCCCACCCCAAAAGAATTTATACTATTGAAATGAAGAAAGTGGAGGGTGGGGGCTGGGATAATAATAATAATAATAATAATAATAATAATAATAATAATAATAATTTATTTTATTATTACAAATGTAACCCTAGTTCAGTTCAGGTATAAAAACAAATTTGGGGGATCAGAAATATTTTATTCCATGTCTCTTTTGCACCTGGATCCTGTTTGTGAAAGCATAAGAATATCCTGTGTTTCTGCATATCATTCTGAGCATGAACCCCATTTCATAAGTAAGTGCCAAAAACTGGCTCATGTAGAGATACAACAGGCAAGCACTGGCAACAAAGCGGAAATTGCTAAACCACATACAAGGGAGAATGAGGTCTAATATCTCTCTGTATACAGCTTACACAAAAACTGAGAGCCACGAAGTGCTCTTGTCCAGTTTGCCCTATCTACTGCAAGCCCAGCCCAGGGACTCGTGTGGGATGCCACAGAACAACCATACGCACTGCAGTGATGTGGCAAAAGGACCAGCTTTCCAGTGGATATTGATTAGGAAGAGGAATGTCCAAAGCAGTGACTCACACAGGGTTGCAACGGGGGCCTCCTCCTCTCTGGGTAGTTGCTTTTGGCTCAACGAAGCCAAATTATTTCATCAGTGCCTTCCTCAAAACATATTTTGGGAATGATTCTATTATCGGGGCAAAGCAAATTTTGTAATGGATATGGGGGGGGTGACGTTTCTTAAGAAAAGTCATTCCTGGATTGAACCTTTCTATATTTTGAAGTGCTCTCTAATTATGTATCACGGATCAATAACGGTAAGCCACCTGTTGATTCTTTGCTGTGTTCTACTGCATTGTATAATGTTTTCATTACTCAACAAAGTCTTTTCTTTAAAAGATAAAGAGTGATTTCAGTTATTTTCATCCAAACTGGAGCTAATAAAAACATCTGCATAATATTTGCAGAAATATTAAAACCCTCCTAAGGCAAAAACTGCCATCAAAATCTGCAAGCCTGTACTAATTTTCCTGGGAGTAAGCCCTGCTAAACTGAATGGGACTTACTTCTGAGAAGGCATGTATAAAATTGTGCCGTGCTAGCACCTGCTGAAACTTGAGAGAAAGTACATTAATGATATGATAGTCATCTTCAACTGTCTGAAGAGCTGTCACATGGAGGGTGGTGCAGCCTTGTTTTCTGCTGCTCCAGAGAGTAGAAGCCAAATCAATGGATTCAAATTACAAGAAAGGAAGTTCCAACTAAACAGTGGAACGGTCTCCCTCAGAAAGTGGTGGTTTTTAAGCAGAGGCTGGATGGCCATCTGACATGGATGCTTTGGCTGAGATCCCTGCATCGCAGGGGGTTGGGCTACATGGCCATTTGCGTCCTTCCCAGCTCTGCAATTCTATGATTCAACATATTGAGACTTGTTCTAGTTGCCAGTGCCCTAGAGCCATAAACCGTTCCAAAATTCCTGAGTTTCCAATCAAGGAAGTGAAACTAAGCTCTGCCCTCCATCAGTTTTCAGATAGGTCTGTCTGAAAATCATGTCATCAAAATTGTTGTTATGTTTATCATCATCATCATCATCATCATCATCATCATCATCATCAATATTATTTAAATAAATTGAAATATTCTTTTAAAAAAATCAGTCGCCATATACATTACTACGTTTTCCTTGCCCTGTTAAAGGAGTCATTCCTATACAGTGGTACCTCGGGTTAAGTACTTAATTCTTTCCGGAGGTCCATTCTTAACCTGAAACTGTTCTTAACCTGAAGCACCACTTTAGCTAATGGGGCCTCTGGCTGCTGCTGCGCCGCTGGAGCACAATTTCTGTTCTCACCCTGAAGCAAAGTTCTTAACCTGAAGCACTATTTCTGGGTTAGCCGAGTCTGTTACCTGAAGCGTATGTAACCTGATGTACCACTGTACTGTGTTATGAGGAATGAACTGGTGGAATAACTTCGCTCCTGTGAGCCAAAAGCTCCAGAGAGGAGGAGGCTCCCTGGAATCACAGAATTGTAGAGTTAGAAGGGATCCCCAAAGGGTCATCTAGTCCAACCCCCTGAAACGCCATCATTGCAACTCTATGTGAGTCATCTCTTCCCAGTCAGTCTCCGCAGCCTCCCTGTTCTGGTCTTGTTTTCCCAAAGAAGATGTAGGTATCCCAGACTGGAGAAGAACACTTTGCCACTTTCAATTTGTATCCCACCTTCCCTCCCAATGGAGCCCAGGGCATCAAACACATCAATAACAATATCATTAAAGGCATTCCAGAAACAAATCCCATCCTCTCAGCTGCTGATTTCATGGATGCCGACAAGAGTATCTTTCAGCCAGTATATTTTGCGATGAGGAGGGGCCTAGTCGAGAGGCAGAGCGCCTGCCTCAGCACAAAGGAATGGGAAAGATCCTTTTCTGGAGAATCACTGCCCGGCAATGCAGGCAGTACTGAGATAGCTGGACCAATGGCCTGGCTTGAAATAAGGCAGCTCCAGATGATGTGGAGCAGCCCACACCAACAGATTTTGGACTACAAATCCCATCAGCCCCAACCAGCACATGTTGATTGGGGTTGTAGCCCAACCCATCAGAAGGCAGAGAAGGTGGCTGTCTAGGGTGGCTCACAGCCTTGTGGGAGGGTATGCAGAAGGTCCTAGGTTCAACTCTTGGCAGCGTCTCCCATTATAAAGGCCCACATAGCGGAGGATGAGCAAGATCTCTGGCTGAGATGCTAGAGAGGCACTGCCCAATAGAGTGGATGATCCTGGCTTGAAAAGGCATGTAGGCTTACCCAGAGCATAGGATCATTTGACCACGGTCCTAAAGCCATTGCATTCTACAATGATTGACCCCACCCCAGCTGCAACCAATTATACAATGGCATCATGGGTGCCTACATGCTGTTGGAATCCATCTGTCTGGAGAGACCATGGTGTACGCCTCCGGAATGAAGCCACACCGCTGAAATAGCAGCACCGAAGGGACCTCCCCAGGGCGCAAGACTGGGCAGTATGCTTGGGGGTCCTGGGCTGCCCAGACCCTGCTCTCGGCACTGCTGGTTTTTCCAAGGGAAAGTAGAGCAAGACATTTGGCACCATCTTGGCTGCGGAAGTTGCTGGAAGGAGGCAGACATGGTGCCACCCAACCCTCTTAGGGACTCTACTCCAGATTTGTGTAGGGTTTATTCCATAGCCTTTTCATCTCACAAAGATACCTTGCAAGACAGAGGAAGTTTAGTTTCAGAATTTTCCTTCTTCTAGACAGGCTACCATCCCAGCATGACAAGCTCTTGTTGTTGTTGTTTACTCGTCTTAGTCGTGTTCAACTCTCCAAGACCCCAAGAGCATGCCTTGGAAACTCTCACTTTCTTCTCAAAGCTTCTCCTTTTTATGTCCATGGAGTTTTCCTGGCAAAATACTGGAGTGGTTTGCCAGTTCCTTCTCCAGGTGGATCACATTTAGTCTAAACTCTTGACTATGACCTGTCCGTCTTTTGTGGCCCTGAACGGCATGGCGCACAGCTTCTCAGAGTTATTCAAGCCCCTTCGCCATGACAAGGCAGGGATCCATGAAGGGGATGACAAGCCCTATCTGCCCCTAACTTCCCTCTACACTACAGCATGTGCAGAAACTGCCTTCTTGACCGTTAGATCCACTCTTGGCCTCGTGCCCTTGATTTGCCTGAGCCTGTCTTTGCAGGCAGGGGAAGTCCCTCACTCATGGAGGGTTTGGTCGCCTAACATCATCTGGTTTAGCCAGCCAGTTGAAGCTGTGCCCAGTGTGTGATTGCTGTCCCCTGCTGACAGCTTCTTGCAGCCACAGGGTTTAGTAAGCAGAAAGAGGCAGCCGGAGAGGGACCAGCAGACAAAGAGGCAGGCTGCTGAAGAATCTGGGGGGTCTCCTCCTCCTGCTGTGACCAGCTCCTGTCCCCCCCTGGTCTCCCAGGACCAGAAAAGGCAAGAAGATGGCAGAGCAGAGACACCTGGACAGAGTCTCAGATTGCTTGAGAAGGACCCAAGGGAGGAGGAGACTTAGAGAGCGGCGGGAAGGCAGGAACCGGCAGTCCTCGCAACTGTCTCACTGGGGCAAGACCTACTGGGAAGGGTTGCTGTGACCTCTAGGACTGAGCTGTTTTGTTTATTTGAATAAAGAGTTAACTTCACTGACATCAGGTGCTTTGTTGTTTTATTACTGAACTATGCCTAACAACCTAGCAGTTCGAAAGCACGTCAAAGTGCCAGTAGATAAATAGGTACTGCTCTGGCAGGATGGTAAACAGCGTTTCCGTGCGCTGCTCTGGTTCGCCAGAAGCGGCTTAGTCTTGCTGGCCACATGACCCGGAAGCTGTACACCGGCTCCCTCAGCCAGTAAAGCGGGATGAGCGCCACAACCCCAGAGCGCCACAACCCCAGAGTGGGCCACAACTGGACCTAATGGTCAGGGGTCTCTTTACTTTTTTTAATGTCTAACAGTATGTGTAAAGCTGCTGATTTTTGTGTGTTTGGAATGTAGCCTATTGTACAAAGCTAAGAGTCACATTTGTTGCTCCACCCACTTTTGCCTCTGGCTACACCCACCACTGGTGTGCAGCCCCCAGAAAGTTGCCCATGAAGGAAGATATGCCTGTGGGGCTCAAGACAGCTCCTCACTCCTGCTATTGTAGGGGAAATACTGGGGGAATATCCATTCATGCACTCAGTTGGGAAGGACAGGCAGGTATTCACTGCTTAATGTCAATGTTATTGTTTTCTTGCTTGCTTGCCTGCCTGCCTCTTAAATTTCTATCCCGTCCTTCTCCCAGATGATCCCAGGGCAGCAAACATAAGAGTGATAAAACAATGGAAAAATATTAAATCAATTCCAATACAGGTGCAGACTGGGAAAGATCTCTACAGAAAAGGTTTGTGGGAAGAGGAAGGTCTTCAGCAGGTGCTGAAAAGGCAACAGAGGCAGCGCCTGCCTAATCTCCAAGGGGAGGGTGTTCCAAAGGGCAGATGCCACAACACTCAGGGCCCAAGTCCTGAATTTTGTGGAACAGACCGCCTGATAAGTTGGTACAGTGGTACCTTGGTTCTCAAACTTAATCCAATCCGGAAGTCCATTCCAAAACCAAATCGTTCCAAAACCAAGGTGCGGTTTCCCATAGAAAGTAATACAAAATGGATTAATCTGTTCTAGACTTTTAAAAACAACCCCTAAAACAGCAATTTAACATGAATTTTACTATCTAACAAGACCACTGATCCATAAAATGAAAGCAATAAGCAACGTACTGCAGTCACACAATCAATCAGTAGCTGAACTGGGTTCTACACAGTCACAAAAACAAAACAAAAAAAAGCCGCAAAGACAATAGCGCAAAATAAATAGCAAAAACAGACAGAACTCAGTGTAACACTCAAAATGGAAGTGTGGCACTCAAATTGGAGCACGTTCAGCTTCCGAAAAAAGTTCGCAAACTGGAACACTTACTTCCAGGTTTGCAGTGTTTGGGTTCCAAGTTGTTTGAGTACCAAGGTACCACTGTACCAGCAGGAGACCTTCCCACCTCCAGAGGTATATGTGTGGTGAGATGACCTTTCAGGTATCTTGGTCCCAAGTTGTCTAGGGCTTTATGCAGCAGAGTCAGAACTTGTTGGTTGGCTGGTTTGTAGCATTTGTACTCCACTCTTCAGCAAAAAAGGCTTCCAGAGTGGCTTAGCTACAATCCATTAAAACAAGACAGTGCCTGCCCACAGCCTTACAATCTAAAAAGACACAACACACCAGGGAAAAGGGATAGGGAGAAAAGCAGAGTGGGGATCAAATGCAGGCACAATTTTTTAAGCTCTTATACTGGCTATCTGGCACAGTTCAGTGGGCGAAGGTGCCTGATGGAGCTGGTCTTTTGGCAAAGTTGAAGGCATGAGCCCTGCTTCCCACCTCTCCTGCTGATGGCAGGACTTGGCCCAGTTGCTCAGTGCTGCCACCCCACCAAGGCATCTGCATGTTAAGAACGGGTCCAGGGCAGCTTGCCAGCAGCCACTAGAGAAATATGAGAAAGCATAACATGAGCATAACAGAAGACAGATTGTCTCTGAAGGAAGCTCAGTCTATGAGCTGATGGGACAGGCCCCTCTCAGCAGCGTGGTGGAACTGGCTCCACATCCCAACCTGCCAACCTTTACCACTACATGCATTTGGAAAGGTGTGTGAGGCTTTCATGTTCCTGCACATTTTTGAGGATGTGCCTTAATTTGCTAGTCTCTCCTCTCTGTTACCTACTTTATTATTGTTTGATTATATTTAATTGTTTAATATTGCAGGTTTGTGTTTAGATTTTACTGTTCAATGGAAATAGCTTTAGATTTTTTTAAAAAAATATTGAAAATATTTTGGTTAAACAAGATAAAGTGAAAAAAAGGAAAAGGGAAACCAAAGTTGCATAGAAAATGAAGCGGCTTTAGATTTGTCAGTAAGCTATTTTGAACCTTTAAAAACAGGTATTTTTTAAAGAAAGAAAGATTTTGTGCTGTTTCCACACATATGGAAGGCCAGCGGCTGTTATTTATAGCTTTGTAAGTACAGAAACCATTCGGCAATAGACAATGCAACCTAGGAAGGTTGTGTGATGTCTTTTCATTTGAGAGCTGGTTCACACATGAGCTGACCAATCACTGACCCATCAAGGAATGACCTACCATCACAGAATCACAGAACTGTCATGTTGGAAGGGACTACGAGGCTCATCTTGTCCAATGCCCTGAATTGCAGGAAACCTTTGCCCAACGTGGGCCTCAAACATGTGTGAATGACACAATACAGATGAATCATTAGAGACGTATGTTTTCCTATCAACTGAGCAAATAGATAAGTTAGTTTTTTTAAGGCCTTGGAACCAAATGTAGCCTTCTACCTGGCCCTCAAGACTCTTCCCAGGCTACATTCCTTCCTGAGCTGCACCCCTCCCAAGCCCTGCTTCCTTGAGTGTTTTTGCCTGGCTGCAAATCTGATCATGCTTTAGGCCTCATTCACACTATATTAATTTAAGCCAGTATTATCCCACTTTAAACAGTCATGGCTTCCAAAATCCTGGGGATTGCATTGTCATTAAGGCTGCTGAGAGTTGAGTTAGCCGGGGACTTCCGGGGTGGCGCCATCAGTAATGGCGGATTCCCTCTGACTTGGAGGGAACTGGCTCTATGGAAATCGGGTCTTTACCGCTACGGCGCAGCGGGGACCCTTCAAAAATCACAGGCGGGTGAAGCCTGTGACCGTGGGACTCGGCGGGCACTGTTTGTGCCCCCCCCCAATTGGCAAAGGAGCCCGGCAATGGGCTCCAGAGCGGAGCGGGGAATTGGCGCAGTGCTGTGAGTCATCTGCTGTTACCGGAGAGCGCTGCCTTTTTCCTGGGACAATTTGGCTGTAAAACAACAATCCGTGAGTAGGCTAACTTCACAATTAAAGGAACTTTACAAATTTTATGAATAATTTGGCACCGAAGCGGAGAGGCATAAACAGGAAGTCTGCCTTCCGTTCTTGTAAATGGAGTAAAGCAATGAACTTGAAAGCAGAAGCTTTAAAAGACGTTGGAAAAGGATAATAATTTCGAGCATCAAAACAGTGATTTCCCCCCTTAAAAGAAGGGGAGGAGGGGGGAGAAGATTGGAACGCTATTTCCCTGCAAAAAAAGAGGAAGAGGAGCTAAAATCCACCGCTTAAAACCCTGGAACGGTTCCGAGTGACAGTAAGAAAGCCGTATTGAGAATTGTGCTGCTCCTGAAAGTTCTCTTTGACAGTTAACTCTGCATCTGAGATACAACTAAGATACAATATTGCTGACAGGCTTCTTCTGGTTTTAAAGTAACAGGATATAACTGAGATAGAAACTGTTGTCTTTTTGGTGAACTGGGGGGCCAAAGGGAGAAGTTAATTACTTTAAGACATTCTTGATTGTTACTGTGTCCCCCTAGAGGAAATTTGAAACTGTTACAACTGCAGCTGGGCTAAGGGGATTTTCCACTTCAAAACAACTCTGACTCTGATCGTGAGATTGACCTTGGGCTATATCTTGAGGGTTATGGCAGATGGGAAAGAGAAGATAGATTTGTTACAAGCAACGAGGTCTGGCAGAGTATTTCGCAGACGGTGGGCTGCAAAGAAGGGCTTTGACATCTGGCCCTTCTGGTTTACCAACAGTAACCTCATCGGCACAACCTAAATCCAAAGGTATGGCAGCTGACGATGCCCTGGCTCAGGCACTAGGAAAAATAAATGAATCTTTGGAAAGAATAAGTAAACAAGTAGCCGAGGCATCGGGCAAAATTGATCAAAATACCACAAGTATTAATAATTTGGGACAGAAGGTAAATACCAATACAGAAACTATCCAGAAATTACTGCAGGAATCCACCTCGACACGAAAGACAGCCGAAGAGGCTAAGGAAATTGCAACTGCTACAGCCACTGTTGTAGAAGAGAAGATACCACCGTTGCACAAACAACTTGAAGACCACAAGTCAATACTGTCTATGATTGAGTTGAAGGAGAAACAAGCGAATTTAAGGGTCAGGGCCGTACCTGAATTGGAGAAAGACAATTTGATTGAATTTCTTACGCAGGAATTTGCAGACTTTTGGAACCCAGATTTGGGGAAGGATAGTTTCAAGATAGTGAGCGCTTTCAGGCTTGGAAAAGGAGGGAGGAAGAACAGGGTGAGAGACTGTTTGATCACCCTCCGAACAAAAGAGGAGAGAGACAAAATCTTGAGTCTGCACCTCCAGAAGACCTTGGAAATACATCAGTCAAAAGTGGAAATATTTAAGGATATTCCGAAACATCTTTTGGACCTTAGGTCCAATTATAGAGATTTGGTCGCCCTGTTGAGAAGCAACGGAATCATTTTTAGGTGGGAATTCCCCCAAGGCCTATCCTTCAGTTATAAAGGGAAGAAGATAAAAATAAGATCAGAAGATGACAAAGATAAATTTTGGAGAGACCACGGAGAAGACCTGCAGAAGAAAGCTACAGGAGAGCTAAGAGCACTTGTAAGTGAAACTTTAGACATACCAGATTTACCTCCGGAACTAAAAGACCGCCTGAAGAAGGTGATACCACCGACAGAACAGGAACAGGCACTGGGTGCAGTTGGAGGAGAAGTAAAGTAACTACATCATGGCTCTGCAACTATTAAGTTGGAATTGTAATGGTTTGAACTCCCCTCAGAAAAGGAGATCTGTGTTTCATTTATTAAAAAAGGAACAATTGGACTTGATTTGTTTACAAGAAACACATATAACAAGGTTACACAGGAAACTACTGATTAATAAAAGACTTGGTCAGGAGTTCATTTCATCGGACAAGGTTAAAAAAAGAGGGGTTGTGATTTATGCAAAGGACAGATTATTACTGAAATTTATCTTTAAAGATGACCAAGGAAGATTTGTGGCAATTGAAATTCAAATACAAGGAGAAAAACTTTTGATAGTAGGAATTTATGCACCAAATGAGGGGAAATCCGATTTTTTTAAAAAGTTGCATGAGACCCTGATGGACTATCTGGATTATAATGTGATTTTGATGGGAGACATGAATGGAGTGGTATCTACACATATGGACAAGGCACAAAGACAGGTAGTCACTAAGGATGGTAGACTACCGAAAACTTTCTTTGAGATGACAGACAACTTGGACTTAGTTGATATTTGGAGAACAAAGAACCCCATGGCTAAAGAAGGAACCTTCTTTTCTGAAGCCAATACGACATGGACAAGAATTGACCAAATATGGGTAACTAGAGGAATGGCACCAAAGACAAGAAAAGTGGAAATCTACCCCAAAACCTGCTCCGACCATAATGCTGTTAAGATGGAAATGAAACTAATACCAACTGGCTCCTTTAGATGGAGGATGAATGACACCTTATTTAGAGATGAAGAAGTGCTTAAGAAGGCCCAAAAAAACCTTGAGAGACTATTTTGAGATAAATATGAACACCAATGTGGAAAAAAGACTAATCTGGGATGCAAGTAAAGCGGTTATGAGAGGGTTCCTGATACAACAGAATGCATTAAAGAAGAGAATCCAAAATGGGAAGAAGGATAAAATTTTGGAGAAAATAAAGGAAAGTGAAAAAAAAATTGAGAGCAAAACCAAAGTCTCAAGAGATTTTGAGAGAAATAAAGTTATATCAAGTGCAATATATGAAAATGATGAATCAGGAGATAGAATGGAAAATTAAACAAATAAGACAAAAGACATTCGAGTCGGCTAATAAATGTGGGAAATTGCTGGCTTGGCAAATGAAAAAAAGACAAAAATTAAATACAGTTACAAATTTAGAAGTGGAAGGAAGGAATATACAGAACCCAGCTGAGATTAGAAATTGTTTCCAGAGATATTTTAAACAACTATATACACAAGGGCCACAGAAAGAAACTGACGTAGATCGATTTTTGAAAACAAATGGATTACAAAAAATCTCTCAAGAAAATAAATTAATGTTGAATTACAAAATAACTGAACAGGAGATAAGAGGTGCCATTCAGAATATGCAATTGGGTAAATCTCCAGGACCGGATGGACTGACTTCTAGATACTACAGATCTTTAAAAGAATGGCTAGTACAACCTTTGAAAAAGGTCTGTAATGAAATAATGGAGGGGAAAAGGGCACCAGAGTCGTGGAAAGAAGCATATATCACACTTGTACCAAAAATAGAGACTGAAAAGATGCAGCTTAAGAACTATCGCCCCATATCATTGCTTAATGTGGATTACAAAATTTTTGCAGATATTTTAGCTAAAAGACTAAAAAGAGTGTTAGTGGAAGAGATACATAAGGACCAAGCAGGCTTTCTCCCAGGAAGACATCTATCTGATAATTTGACAAACATAATTAATATTTTAGAAAAATTACAAGTGAATATAAACACTAAGGCAGTTTTAATCTTTGTGGACGCGGAGAAAGCCTTTGACAACATTTCTTGGATTTTTATGATTCTGTTTGGGTATGGGGGTAGGCCAAGGCTTTGAAAATGGTATAAGTGCAATATATTCTGAACAAAAGGCTAAACTGATTGTAAATAATGTGGTGATGGAGGAAGTTAAGATAGAAAAAGGGACACGACAAGGTTGCCCAATCTCCCCATTGCTTTTTATATCAGTCCTGGAGGTTTTGCTGAATATGATAAGAAGGGACCAGTTGGTTAAAGGTATACAGGTCGGAGCCAACAGTACAAATTGAGAGCATTTGCAGATGACTTAGTACTGACGTTACAGGAGCCAGAATCTAGTACTAAAAGAGTTTTAGAACTGATTCAAGAATTTGGTCAGGTTGCAGGGTTTAAACTGAATAAGTCAAAAACCAAGGTTTTAGAGAAAAATTTAACACCAATTGAGAGAGAGAGGTTTCAGAATGAGACAGGTTTAACAGTGGTTAAGAAAGTCAAATACTTTGGGATTAACATGCCAGCAAAAAATGGGAATTTATTTAAAGACAATTATGAAAAATGCTGGGTTGAAGTGAAAAAAGATTTAGAAATTTGGTCAAATTTGAAGCTTTCACTGCTAGGCCGTATTGCTGCGATAAAAATGAATGTATTGCCTAGAATGTTGTTTTTGTTTCAAGCATTGCAAATTGTGGACAAAATGGACTGTTTCAAGAAGTGGCAGAGAGATATTTCTAGACTTGTCTGGCAGGGCAAGAAGCCTAGAATAAAATTTAAAATACTAACAGATGCAAAGGAAAGAGGTGGATTTGCCCTGCCAGACTTGAAACTTTACTATGAATCAGCAGCTTTTTGCTGGTTGAAAGAATGGCTGCTTCTTGAAAACGCAGACATTTTGGATTTAGAAGGTTTTAACAACGTATTTGGATGGGATGCATATTTGTGGTATGATAAGGTCAAAGCGCATAAAACATTTAAAAACCATATTGTCAGGAAAGCATTGTTTAATGTTTGGATAAGATACAAGGACTTATTGGAAAATAAAACCCCAAAGTGGCTGTCACCGATCGAAGCAAAAGCTCTGAAAAAGCTCAATATGGAGGTCAAATGGCCGAAATATTGGGAAATTTTGGAACAAGATGGAGATAGATTGAAATTGCAGAGTTTTGAAAAACTAAAAAACAAAGTGCGTGATTGGCTTCATTATTATCAGATAATGGAGGCATACAATTTGGATAAGAAAATCGGCTTCCAGGTGGAAAAATCAAAATTAGAAACAGAAAATTAGAAACCCAAAACTAAGACTTTGTCAAAGACGTATAACTTGCTGTTGAAATGGAATACTCAGGATGAAACGGTGAAATCTGCGATGATTAAATGGGCACAAGACGTTGGACATAACATAATGATGGCTGACTGGGAACAGTTATGGACCACAGGTATGAAGTTTACGGCATGCAATGCCTTAAGAGAGAATATTATGAAAATGATATACAGGTGGTACATAACCCCAGTCAAGCTTGCCCGATAACAAATGTTGGAAATGTAAAGAAACTGAAGGTACATTCTTTCACCTTTGGTGGACGTGCCCAAGGATTAAGGCTTTCTGGGAGATGATATATAATGAATTGAAAAAGGTATTTAAATATACCTTCTTGAAGAAACCAGAGGCCTTTCTCCTGGGCATAGTCGGCCAATCGGTGTTAAAGAAGGACAGAACTTTCTTTATGTATGCTACAACAGCAGCAAGAATACTTATTGCAAAGTATTGGAAGACACAAGACTTACCCACTCTGGAAGAATGGCAGATGAAAATGATGGACTACATGGAATTGGCGGAAATGACTGGCAGAATCCGAGACCAGGGAGAAGAGTCGGTGGAAGAAGATTGGAAGAAATTTAAAGACTATTTACAGAAATACTGCAAAATTAATGAATGTCAGAATGATGTTTGATTGAAGTTAAGTGGTTTCTAGCTGTAATGGTATAAAAGAATATGGAAAAATTGGATTTTTAATAGGTAAAAATTTAATGTTACAATATATTAAGATTAAAGATCAGGATAATAAGGAGGGAAAGGAATTGCTGAACTAATAAATTGAACTGGAATACAAAAAAGGGAGGTATGAGGAGGTCCGGGAAACAAGTAAATGAAAGATAAGTGACGAAAAGATGGAATTATTTTTAACTGTTTTTTATTTTGTATTTTTTCTTTTTCATTATGTAATACTGTGAAAACTTTAATAAATATTTATTTTAAAAAAAGAGAGTTGAGTTAGCCGTGTCTATTAATTTCAGTCAATCTACTTTAAGTAGGACTATCACGAGACATAACCCATAAGTGGAAAATGAAACAAAATACAACCAAGCAAATTAAAAGATGATTAAATACTGACATCCCAAAACAGAAGAAGTCAAACATCAGGGCTCAATAGTCATTGAAAGCCTACTAGAACTGGGTTTGGGCATGGGGGGGGTTACACCCCCCCCCATCCAGCAAGGAAATCAGAGGGGCCAAACATACATCTGGAGAAAACATCTGCAGAGAAAGCCCAATCCTATGGAGCCACCAACTTACCTTCAATGGCAGGGAATGATCAGACTCTGCCAGCCCCCCCCCCATTAAAATGGGCAGAAAGTATCATAAAACTGTCCTTCAGATACCCTGGACATGTGGGATTTAAGAAATGCAACCATCACTTTGAATTGGAATCAGAAATGTGCTTATGCAAAGACTCCGAAAGAAGAGAGTGGAAAATGTTGTAAAAAAGTAATGAGGAATGTTCAGTTATTGAAATGTTGCCTCCACCTAGTGTTTAAAAGTGTTGCTTTGCAGTTCAGTTTGTTCTCTCATCTGGGTTGCTCACTGGCTGAGGTTGCTTTCAGTTGCCAAGCCTAATATTTTTAGGCCAACCCTGTTTGCACGTTGATCATGTGTGTGGCTTTAAGCACCGTACAGAACAGAGCTAGCCATTTGCTAGGCGTAGTTCCATGGGTTTTTTTATTCTTTCGTCTAAGCCAGGAATGGCTATTTCTCCTCCTCTCCAGTGTGAATTTTAGTAACATGGATGGAGCCACAAATCATGCTGCCCCTCCAGAGCTATGCTTATTCTGCCATTCTGTGGTGGAACAGTATGAAAATGGGCATCAATATTCGTACTTGGAACTGGCCAGATCAAGAGTCGGCCCGCAGACTTCTGCTTTGCCCATAGTAGGCGCCAGCAACAGGTCGTGCCAACTAATCTAGCTTGGTCCCCATCTGTCTTCTGCTGAGCTCTAAAAGGGCAATGTGAAGAAACTGGGAGGGGTTGCCAATGCTCCAGAAGACGGAATCAGAATTCAAAATGACCTTAACAGATTGGAAAACTGGGCACAAGCCAACAAAATGAATTCCAGTAGGGACAAATGTCAGGTTCTGCACTTAGGCAGGAAGAACCAGATGCACAAATATAGGATGGGAGACACTAGCTGTACCTGTGAAAAGGTTCCACGAGCTTAACATGAGTCAACAGTGTGATGCAGCAGCAGCACAAAAACCTAACACTATTCTAGGCTGCATCAACAGACATATAGTGTTCAGATAAAGGGAAGCAATAGTCCCACTCTATTCTGCCTTCCCTCAGGAGGTTGTGAACTCTCCTCCCTTGGAGGTTTTTGAACAGAGGTTGGATGGCCTTCTGTTATGGATGCTTTAGCCGAGATCCCTGCATTGCAGGGGACTGGACTAGATGACCCTTGGATCCCTTCTATGTCTAACCCCATGCCTTGCTGGAGAAAGGAACAGGTGAGACTCTTGCCTTCTTGGCACAGGATTCTAAAGGTGAGAGCTTACTTCTCAGAGATAGGACAGATGTCCTATCCCTGACTTTGTGCTCTGCTTGCTCCAGATCTTTCCCCACCTCCCTCCTCTTTTCAGTGTGGGCCTGTAGCACACGGTTATTCCCACTCTCTAGGCTTTGGGTTACAGATTATATTTATTCTCTAGATCTAATGTGCAAGTATGCTTAATGGATGAATTGCTGCCCCCATACCGGCAAGTTCGCAGTCTGAAGCAGCCAACGTTTACGCCTTCTCCAATTCATGTAATAAACCAATGCTTCATTTCTTGCATGTGAACTTCTGTATCAGGCATAAGGTGAAGGGCAAACCTCTGTACATAAAAGACACATGTACAGACACCACATAAGAAGTTCTGGTTCTTTCTGAGCTGTAGGCTGAATACTCGGGCAGAGTACATGCATGTATATAGTTGAACATGGCTATCATATCACCCCTTAACCTCCTCTTCTCCAGGCTAAACATGCCCAGCTCCCTTAGCCGTTCCTCATAAGGCATCGTTTCCAGGCCTTGGACCATTTTGGTTGCCCTCCTCTGGACAGGTTCCAGTTTGTCAGTGTCCTTCTTGAACTGTGGTGCCCAGAACTGGACACAGTACTCCAGGTGAGGTCTGACCAGAGCAGAATACAGTGGCACTATTACAGTGGTGCCCCGCAAGACGAATGCCTCGCAAGACGGAAAACTCGCTAGACGAAAGAATTTTCCGTTTTGGAGGTGCTTCGCAAAACGAATCTCCTATGGGCTTGTCTTGCGAGTTCCTGCGGGTTTTTTTCCTCCCCCCCCTTTTTCTAAGCCGCTAAGCCGCTTATAAGCTGATCCGATAAGCTGATAAGCCGCTAAAAGCCGCTAATAGCGCTAATCCGCTAACCCGTCAATGGGCTTGCTTCGCAAGACGAAAAAACTGCTAGACGAAGAAAATCACACAACGGATTCTTTTCGTCTTGCGAGGCACCACTGTACTTCCCTTGATCTAGGTGCTATACTCCTACTGATGCAGCCCAGAATTGCATTGGCTTTTTTAGCTGCCGCGTCACACTGTTGACTCATGTCAAGTTTGTGGTCAACCAAGACTCCTAGATCCTTTTCACACGTACTGCTCTCAAGCCAGGTGTCACCCATCTTGTATTTGTGCCTCTTATTTTTTTTGCCTAAGTGCAAGACTTTACATTTATTCCTGTTAAAATTCATCTTGTTTGTTTTGGCCCAGTTTTCTAATCTGTCAAGGTCGTTTTGAAGTGTGATCCTGTCCTCTGGGGTGTTAGCCATCCCTCCCAGTTTGGTGTCATCTGCAAATTTGATCAGGATGCCCTTGAGTCCATCATCCAAGTCATTGATAAAGATGTTGAATAAGACCGGGCCCAAGACAGAACCCTGTGGCACCCCACTAGTCACTCTTCTCCAGGATGAAGAGGAACCATTGATGAGCACCCTTTGGGTTCGGTCAGTCAGCCAGTTACAAATCCACTGAGTGGTAGCAGAGTCAAGACCGCATTTTACCAGCTTCTTTACAAGAATATCATGGGGCACCTTGTCAAATGCCTTGCTGAAATCAAGGTAGGCTACATCCACTGCATTCCCTTCATCTACGAGGCTTGTAATTCTGTCAAAAAATGAGATCAGGTTAGTCTGACATGACTTATTTTTCAGAAATCCATGCTGACTATTGGTGATCACAGCATTCCTTTCTAGGTGCTCACAGATTGTTTGCTTAATGATCTGCTCCAGAATCTTCCCTGGTATTGATGTCAGACTGACTGGGCGATAATTATTTGGGTCCTCTCTTTCCCCCTTTTTGAAAATAGGGACAACATTTGCCCTCCTCCAGTCTGCCGGGACTTCCCGTTCTCCAGGAATTCTCAAAGATGACTGCCAGTGGTTCTGAGATCACATCTGCCAGTTCTTTTAATACTCTTGGATGCAGTTCATCTGGCCCTGGAGACTTGAATACATCTAAACTAGCCAAGTATTCTTGTACTATCTCCTTAGTTATTCTGGGCTGTGTTTGCTTTGCTGAATCATTTGCTCCAAATTCTTCAGGTCGGGCATTGTTTTCTTTATCGGAGAAGACTGAGGCAAAGAAGGCATTGAGGAGTTCAGCCCTTTCTGTGTCCCCTGTTTGCATTTCACCATCTTCTCCTCTGAGTGACCCCACTGTTTCTTTGTTCTTCCCTTTGCTACGGACATACCCATAAAAGCCTTTTTTGTTGCTTTTAACCTCTCTAGCAAGCCTGAGTTCATTCTGTGCTTTAGCTTTTCTGACTTTGTGTCTACATGTGCTGGCTATTTGTTTGAATTCCTCTTTGGTGGTTCCCCCCTTTTCCATTTTTTGTACACATCCTTTTTTAATCTTAACTCAGTTAAAAGTTCTTTAGATAGCCACCCTGGCTTCTTTAGGCACCTTCCATGTTTCCGTCTCATTGGTATTGCCTGAAGTTGTGCTTTTACTATCTCCCTCTTAACAAACTCCCAGCCATCATGAACTCCCTTTCCTTTTAGTATTACTGTCCATGGGATCTCACCCAGCACTTCCCTAAGTTTTATGAAGTCGGCTTTCTTAAAGTCAAGAAATTGAGTCCTAGTATGCTTGGCTGCTCCTTTCCGCTGTATAGTAAACTTCAGAAGAGCATGATCACTTGCGCCTAATGATCCTTCCACTTCTACCCCACTAACCAGGTCATCAACATTGGTTAGGACCAGATCTAAAATGGCTGTTCCTCTTGTTGCTTCTCCCACTTTCTGGACAATGAAGTTGTCTGCAAGGCCAGTGAGGAATCTGTTTGACCTTATGCTCTTGGCTGAGTTTGACATCCAACAAATATCCGGGTAACTGAAGTCCCCCATTACTACTGTCTCCCTTCCTTTTGCATGCTTGGCCATCTGTTCCAGGAAGGCATCATCTATGTCCTCTGTTTGGCTTGGGGATCTATAGTAAACTCCCACAATGAGGTCTCTGTTATTCTTCTCTCCCTTAATTTTGACCCAAATGCTCTCACTTTGGCTTTGAGGTTCTAAATCTTGGATCTCTTCACAGGTATACACATCCCTGACATATAACGCCACTCCTCCTCCTTTCTTGTCTGGTCTGTTTCTCTGAAATAGATCAGTGTTACCCAACCTTTTTTGGGCAAAGGCACACTTGTTTGATGAAAAAAATCTCGAGGCACACCACCATTACAGCCCCGTGACGTCAGCGCGCAGCGTCACGCCGGGAGGGACGCACGAAAGTGTAAGTTTCAATTTTTCCCCTCCCCCTTGCCGGGGAACCTCCAAGCTTTGGGGGTGGGGGGGAGGAGGCAGCAAAGCGAGGCAGGAAGGAGAGCGCGGCTTGGCTGGGTGAGCTTTGGCAGGGGCAGGGAATGAGAGCCGCGAGGCGGGCGCTGCGGACGGAGGCGCTGCCCGCCGAGCTCGCAGGCAGCCAGGCAGGCAGACAGCGAGAGCCCCGCGCTGGGCGGCCTCTCCTCGCCGCCGCCGCCCCGCCTCTCGTCGCCCGACTCGCCCGCCTCCCTCCAGGCAACATCTCGCGGCACACCAGGCAACATCTTGCGGCACACTAGTGTGCCGCGGAACAGTGGTTGGGAAACACTGAAATAGATTGTATCCCTCCATTATTACATTCCAATCGTGGGACTTATCCCACCAGGTTTCAGTGATGCCCATTATGTCATATTTAGTTTGCTGTACCAAGAGCTCAAGCTCATCTTGTTTATTTCCCATGCTTTGCGCATTAGTGTACAGACATTGAAGTCCATTAATCATTCCCCCGTGTCTCTTATTTAAGGATTTTTCCTCCCACCACTAGGTCTGCGTGCTGTTTGCTCCATTTGGTCTATGACATTTGGATGATCATCTTCATCAATTGATAGACTCCTGCATTCAGGAGCACTGTCACCCTCCCCCACATTAGTCAGTTTAAAGCCCTCCTGATGAGGTTTCTGAGATTTTTGGCAAAAACATTCCTCCCAACCGTTGTGAGGTGCAGCCCATCGCTTGCCAGAAGTCCATCTTCAAGAAACTGCAGTCCGTGATCTAAGAATCCAAACCGTTCCTGTTTACACCATTTGCGAAGCCAGCTGTTCACTTCCACTATTTTTCCCTCTCTCCCTGGGCCACGTCGTTCAACTGGGAGGACAGATGAGATGACAATTTGTGCATTTAGTTGCTTCAATTTCCTGCCTAGAGCCTCGTAGGCTCTTTTGATCTTCTGGAGGCTATTGCTTGCAGTGTCATTGGTTCCCACATGAACCAAGAGGAAGGGGTATTTCCAAGGGGGTTTTATGATTCCTTGCAGTCATTCAGTTACATCTTGGATCTTAGCCCCGGGGAGACAGCACACTTCCCGAGACATCTTGTCAGGCCCACAGATCACTGCTTCTGTTCCCTTCAGTAGGGAATCCCCTATCACCACTACACGCCTCCTCTTAGGTTTGGTCGGGGTTCTTCCGTGAGCTGTCCGTTCCAAGGTCGCCTGCACATTCCCTGAGGACTGACTTTGCTGATCGTCTTCATATACCTGATCGACTGTAATGAGGGAGAGATCCTCAAATGGAGTCTGTTCGTCGTCTTCCATGCTAGGGGAGAGGACTTCAAAGCAATTGTGTATTTCTAAACAATCAGAGCGAACCCTGGGCCTCCTACTTCTTTGAGTCACGTTTCTCCATATATCTGGCACCTGTGTTGGTGAACTAGCCTCCTTCTCAGGGGTGTCCCCTGTCTTCTCCTTGGTGGAGACGGTGTTCTCTGTTGCTTCCAAGAAGGGCTCCAGCTCTCTAATTCTTTGGAGCGTAGCTACACGTTCCTCCAGTTGCTGGACTTTGTCTTTTAAGAGGGCAATCAACATGCAATTGCTGCAGGTAAAGCTGCCTGCAACCTTTGGCAAGATGGCAAATATTGCGCAGGAACTGCAGGCGACTGCAGCTGTTCCCTCCCCCTCCATCTTGAGAACGTGTCGTTGGGGGTGGCTACAGCGGTCCTCCATCATAAAAAGCGCGAAGACAGATAAAGATTTGTTGGAAAGTAAAACTCCAAGGTGGTTGTCACCGGTGGAGGCAAAGGCCATTAAAAAACTTAATATGGAGGCCAAATGGCCAAGATATGGAGAAATTTTGGAACAAGAAGGGGATAAATGGAAACTGCAAAGTTTTGAAAAACTAAAAGGGAAAGTGAGAGACTGGTTTCATTATTGTCAAATAATGGAAGTGTTTAAAACAGATAGAAAAATTGGCTTCCAGGTGGAAAAATCAAAATTAGAGACTGATTTGTTAGAATCCAGTACTAAGAATTTGTCAAGAATGTATAGCTTGCTGTTGGAATGGAATACACAAGATGAAGGGTTAAGTCTGCAATGATTAAGTGGGCACAGGATATTGGTCGTAATATTTTGTTTGCTGACTGGGAAAGGTTGTGGACCACAGGTATGAAATTTACGGCGTGTAATGCCTTAAGAGAGAATATTATGAAAATGATATACAGGTGGTACATGACCCCAGTCAAGCTCGCAAAAATTTATCACTTGCCCGACAATAAATGTTGGAAATGTAAACAAATTGAAGGAACATTCTTTCACCTTTGGTGGACGTGCCCAAAGATCAAGGCTTTCTGGGAAACGATCTATAATGAATTGAAAAAGGTACTTAGGTACACTTTCCTTAAGAAACCAGAGGCCTTCCTCCTGGGCATTGTCGGCCAATTGGTGTTAAAGAAGGATAGAACATTTTTCATGTATGCTACAACAGCAGCAAGAATACTCATCGCAAAGTACTGGAAGACGCAAGAATTACCCACTGTGGAAGAATGGCAACTGAAGGTGATAGACTATATGGGACTGGTGGAAATGACGAGCAGAATCCGTGACCAGGGAACAGATATGGCGCAGGAAGACTGGAAGAAATTTAAAGAGTATTTAAAGAAATATTGTAAAATTAATGAAGGTTAGAAAAATGCTGGGTTGGTTATTAAGGGGTTAAAAGCGGCAAGGGATAATTAGAAGAAAATATTTTTATTTTATTTTATTTTTTTTAAAAAAAACTAAGTTAAAAGTAGGATAAGGATTTGCTGACAATTGAATTCGAAATTGGAATACAGAAAGGGAAGGTATGAGGAAGTCGTGAAAGTAAGCTAAAAGAAAGTAAAAACTGGAGTTATACGTGTGTGGTTTTTTGTGTGTGTGTTTGTTAGTATGTTATTGTTATGGTGTTGTTATTGTATTGTGGTGATTTGTTAAAACTTCAATAAAAATTTAATTAAAAAAAAAAGCGCGAAGACAGGACAAATAACTCCCCCCACAAAAAAACCCTAGGTCTCCCCCAACAAACGTTTGAGACTAGCTCCCCTAAATCTAAAAGATGGATCAAACTGTGCGCGTCGCCAGGCGCACACCACTGCCCTGCAAGCTCTGAGTGGCTTACCAACCATTCTCTCTTCACAGGTCTGAAAGGAGAAACATTAAGCTTTGGCGCTGTTCGTTGCCGGCTGAGGATTTGGGGGGGGGTGGTGGTAGCATGTCTAGAGTTTTTTGCACTGATAAACTTCACACACACACACACACACACACAGCGTCCATCTTGCATGCAAAGTATCCCAAGAGACCCCTCGGCCCCCTTGCTGGCTTTGGCTCTCCAACGTTTCAGAGGAAGAAAAATTTGATGTGCAAAACCAGACATCCAAAATGGCTCAACATAATTTATTTTTTTATGTTAAAATGTACAGAGTTCTTTTGAAAGTACTTGCTAGAAAGGGGGGAGGGAAAAAGTGATATTACATACAAGGAGAGGAAGGGAGGCCGGCCGGCCCAGGAGCGCATGACATGGAGAATTACAAAGGGTTTATCATCCAGGCACCCCTTCCCCTTTTTAAGCTTACAAGTCACCAAGAACGAAGTACAAAGAAGTTACAAAACAGGAAAAGCAAATATAAACAGACAGGAATAGACGCGGCTTCATTTTGTACATGCGGCTTTAGAGGCATCTGGAACTCTAGTTACACACTCTAGAGATCTCTTTAAAGAGAATTTTCATCTTTCTTAAAATAGTCTTTAATATTCTACAACAAAGATAAAAAATTTTAAAGATGGAATGAAATGAAAAAGCTCTTTTTTTTAAAAGGCATCAAAGTCACTAACAGTGAGGTTTTTTTAAATTTCTTTTAGAAGATTACCAAGTTTATTTTGCTAAAAATACATTATTATTATTATTATTATTATTATTATCATCATCATTATTATCATTATTATTTCTTAAACAGAAGTGGGGGGATGACAGGTACCAATATTACTGTGTCGGATTTTTTTTTTATAATATAGAAAAGAACATTGGGTTCTCTACAATAGTTCTACAGTCACAAAGGTTTGTGGAAAAGAGGGAGCTGCCCAATTGATTTTTAAAAACCATACAAAAAACCCAAAACCGAAAAAGGTTAACAGCAGACAAAAAATAATAATAATAAAATTACATGGCCCTTGTGCCAACAGCTTTGCTTTTGACACCCCAACAACGCCCCGCCCCCCTGCAACCAGGAAGCAATGGCAGCTCAGATGACCAGGGAAGGGAGGAGAGGGCAGCCCGAGACGTCTTTCGACACAGATGAGGTGAGCCTGGATTCATAGATATATACAGGGACAAGGATCCTACACAGCCTTGTACACATGCTGAAGAACTAAGAAAAAATGAGGGCTGGAAGCCCCTGGGATTCTGCTTTTATACTCAACAGTATAGAGGAAGTCCATTTTAGTGCAGTTGAACCCCCCCTCCCCCCCTCCACAACTGCCTTTCAGGTTTCTTTGAAAAAAAAATTCTTTACACATCTAAGTCAATCTAAGTGCGTCTGTAGCTCTACAGGAATATACAGAGAACTTTACATTAGAAGGATAAGCTACATGTCCCCCTCCTTGTCGTTAGTTGATGATGTGCCCACAGGCCTGGCATCTCTTCACAGGATGACGGGATGGATTGCACTGCACGGACTCGCCCTGCCCTCCTGTCTCCCTCGCACTCCCTCCTCTGGCCCCCCAGGCGCACACAGCTGAAGGAACACCCAAGAGTGACCCTCTGCAAGCTGCTAGAGCCCTATGATGCACCTTGGAGCAGGGGGAGCAAAGAGGCAGCAGTGCCAGCAACAGGCCCGCCAGGGAAGAAGGTGACAGGCTCTTGACAGCCATTGAAATGTGCGCCCCAACTTTCAAGGGGGTGCAAGAACCTTCGGAATCTCAGTCCGTAAGCAGAGTTGTGTCCAAGATTCACATGCCAGATTTCCAGCTGCAGGGCTTACTGAGCATCCCATCTCCCTCACTCCACTCCCAAGCGCCCCGCTTTCCGGCTGCACTTAGCTTGTTCTCAAGATGCTGCTGCTAGGCAAGGAAGTCTTGGATGAAGGCAACGGGCACACTTTTGAAGTTACATTTAAACTGTATTTTAGTTCAGAGAGAGGAAGGTGGGGACAGAGGAGAATAAACCATTCAGAGTTCCTATTTCTGGAGGGATGGCAGAAGAAGACCAGAAAGTTTGCCTTGGGCTCTATTATCCCATCCTTAAGTCACCACCTCAAAGCCTGCTGTTGGGCCTGAAGTAGGAAAGAGAAGCTAGGGGAGGGTGGGAAGGATCTGACCTTTAGAGATGGCGCCATCTTAGGAGCTGTGCACAAGGGACAAATGGAGGAGAAAGAATATGGCGGCTGAATATGAGATAATATGACAGTTTTAAACACTCTGCCCAGGTGGTCAGCAAAGTAAGACTCTTTGTTAAATTACAGAATGGTTTTGTGCACATTTTCAATTCCCTCCCTGAAAAAAATAAAAGTAAACCCAAACCCCATTTTAAAAATGGATTTGAACTGTGAAGTGTTTCAGGATCATGAAGGGAAAACAAAGACCCAAACCAAAAGAACCCCACAAAACGTGAAAAGAATAAAGACCAGGCCCCCTAAAAATAAAATAAAATAAACCCAAAGGGAACAAAACCCCATCTAAGATCTACAGCAATATTTAACTGGAAAAAGGTCCATTGTCTCTGGTTTGTCAGTATAAAAGGTTCCTTTATTTATAGAGAGATTTCAGTTAGTTCTTTAAAGACAGCAAGTTTATCTTGCTCATCTTCTCATGTAGGGTCCGTTGAGAGACTGCTTGGGGACCCCAGCAGCATTCATGTAGCTGTGATGAGAGGGGCCAGTGTACATCATGTTCCCGTGAGGGTTTGGCTGCATAGGCTGCTGGGGATAGGCCTGGCTCCCCATCATTCCCATTTGCATCTGCATAGGATACTGGGCTGTCTGGTTCATGTAGGCAGGGTTGCTATGGTAGCTGCTGTTCATCATGGGCTGGGTCATCCGGTAGCTGTTCATAGCATTCAGGGTATTCATATTCATGGAGTTGACGTTGTAAGGGGCAGTTGGCATCAGGTTCACCCCCATGTTCATGCCGCGCTGGACAGCCAGCGCTCGGGGGCCGGCCTGCATGGCAACCGCAGGGGGGCTGCGCCCATAGAGCTGCTGCTGGTGAGCAGCTGCTGAGGGCAGGGGTGCCGACTTGGAGCGGATGGAGATGTGCCCCTTGACGGGCATCTGCCCCTGCAGCCTTTGGGTGTGGGGGATGCCGATGTTGGTGGTGGACATGTTGCACTGGAGGAGGGGTGAGGCGAGGTTCATGGTGGTGGACGCCAAGTTGGGAGGGGGTGTCATGGTGGCTTGTGCTTGGGGCGTCCCAGCCAACGGATGAGATGGAGCCAGCTGCGCCAGGCCGGTGTTGGACAAAGACACGCTGGTTGCATAGGAAGTCACAGCGGGGGAATGGCTGTAAGGCATGGCATGAGGGTCCATTATGGTGTTGGTCAGCTGCTGCAGCTTGGCTAGGCTGAAGGTGGCCGATGGCTGGGAGTAGCCACCGGCACCAAAATCCCCAGGAATCCTTTCGTAGATGCTTATGTTGCCCGTGCTGCCAGATTCCGGGATTTCCATTATCATGGGTGCTGGAGTGAAGCTATTGTTCATGCTACACTGGGACAGGGAAGGCTGCTGTTGCTGCGCTGGAGGAGGGGGCTGGGGCTGCTGGGGCTGCTGGGGCTGGGGGGGCTGTGCCGCCGGCTGCTGGTTACTCGGAGGCCTTTCCACCACGCAGCTCTGGGGGGACTTGATACTGCAGTTTGTGGCGGGCTGGACGCTGCCCTGGGGCATCATGCTGCAGCTGTTGCCCATGCTGGCTATTTGCTGGGTGACGACGCAACTGTTCTGGGTGAGGCTGCTGGAGGACGACAGGCCACCGTAAGAACAGCTGCTCTGAGACGAGTTGTTGCCGCAGATGCTGCCACCCATGGTCGAGTCGTAGCTGCTGGGGTTCTCGTAGTTCTCTGTTGTACTCTCGATGCTGCCGAGGTCGCTGAAGCCACTGTCCACCACCTGCTGAGAATGGTCCGATACAGAAGGCACATCCATCATGGGGCTGGTCTCCATGTTCTGCATAGAAGGTGCGGAGAGAGAGCCTTGCTCAGGGCTTATCTGGGTGTAGCCGCTCTCCAGGGCACTGGGCACGCTGGGGCTGCTGACGGAGCGCACCGACTGGCTAGGGTGAGACTGGACAGAGGAGATGGGGCTGTTATGTTCCGAGGCCTGGCAGTCCTCAACCATAGACATCTGAGGATCCTCTTCAGCTTGGGTGTAGCTCTGCAGGTTCTGACAAGCCGCTAGGGTCTCCTCGCAATCCTGGTAGGCTACGTCGTGCTCATTGTTCTCCTCCTCCTGTGTCAAGGATTGCACTGCTTGGACGGTTTCAAGATCCAGTTCACTGTGAGGGATTGGCTCCTCTTCCTTCAGCTCAATTAATCCTTCCTTAGCATGCTGCTCTTCCTCTTGGTCATCTTCGGAACCAGGAACGGGATCTGATCCCACCGATGTCTCATGGGAGGCTTGCTCCTCCTCAGAATCTGCCTCTCCCTCACTCTTGTTCTTGACATCCTCTTCTCTGCTGTCCTGTGTGCTTGTTTCTAAAAAAGGCTCCTGAGCGTCAGGCTCTTCCTTCAGCCCCTCTGTTGCTGCCTGCTCTTCCAGTTCATTCTTCTTGGCAGGCTCCACCTGCCCATCGTCTTCTTCGTCATCCGCATCGTGGTCTTCATTCTGGTTTGCCACAGCTGCCACTTCCTCCTCCTCCTCCTCTTCGCGCTCAGGTTCTTCCATTTCCGGCTGCTCTTCTTCCGACTGCCTCTGCTCTCCGAGGCTCTGGGGCTTCTCCACCTCTTCCTCCATGTCAGGTTCCTTGACTTCTGCTGCTGGGCTGCTGCTGCTGCTGCCTAAAGGAGAAGCCCCTCTTGCTTCACTGGCAGCTGCACCTTCCTCTTCCTCTCCCAGGTCCCCAACTTCTGGAGGCCCTTCTTCTTCTTCTTCTTCTTTCCTTTCCTCTACAACATGCAGAAGCTCTTCCTTCTGCTCAACAGGCTCTTCCTTCTCCTGCACTTTTGGTTTGCGACCTGGTTTCAAAGCGGCTTCTGTGGGGTCAGTTGCCTCTTCGGTGGCAGCTGCCAAGACCTTCCCTCTCTTCAGCTTGAAGCCTGGCTTGCGGCCAGGCCTCTTCTTCCAGTGGATGGGCTTGCGGCTTTTGCCCTTGGGCCAGCCCTTCTTCTTCTTCATGGGGGTGGAAGTGTCTGGCTGGAGTGGGGAATCTTTCGCTTCACATTGTCTCAGCGCCGAGACTGGTTTCAAGGTAGGAGAGCCTAAAGAGGAGGGAAAAGGAGGAGGGAAAGGTTAAGCAGCTGGACCTCTCGTCCCAATTCCTCACTAGGCTTGCAGCTGAAATATCTGCAGTTGATTAACCACCTGCCTGTTAATATTACATACTGCCAAAAGCTCCATAGAGCAGCTTCTCTGAGATGTTACAGCAAGCTCAAGTTAATGTGCAATTTAGCAAGTTACCACTCCTTATCCGAAACAAATACTGTATTTCAAGCTGCCTTTTTCACTCAATTGTTGCCCCCACAGTTGACTGACTGAAGATTTAGTCTGCTATAGTCTACTAATTAAACCTTGTAGCCCTACCTAAAGAACAAACTGCACATCTATTAGAGGGTGGGGCTGGTGTGTTAGAGGAAGGAGATTCAGCTGGGTCTCCTGACCTGAAACTGCTTTCTCTCTCTCCCACCTTCCCAGGTATTGCATTTACACCTCAAGCCTCGAAAGGGCACAAGCCCAAAGAGCTCTCAACCAAAGGTAAGCAGACAGAGCAAGAGATGCTGGCCAGTGAGGTGTCAATCAAGTGGGAGATGAAGCAAGCCAACGGACTGGTGGAGAAGGAGCACATGGTCGCTGGTTGGCTACAACTGTTATCTCCTAAAATAATATTACATGCTGGAATCTAAGAACTATTTCTGCTGCTCAGCTTTCCATGGGAAGAGCCTGCTACTTAAAGGACAAGAAGAAAATCACTCCTTGAGTTTGTAGATATAAAATCAATGCCTTTTAACGATGTCAAGAAATGAACAAATGAAACTGCCTTGACAGAAGGAATTTTCTCCATTCAGGCCACTACTGTCACTGACTCTTCAGAGCTGTGGGTCACTATGCCTTTTCTTTGCGGCACTTGTAGCAGCCTATAGGCACCATTTCAGTATTTCTGCTTTAATGTTTTACTTAATGTTTTACTGGATTGTTATGGTGTTTAAATATCATGTACAGACATTTGGGTTGTGATTTTATTATTATAATTTGTGTGATCCACTTGGAGACTTTGTTGTATTAAGCCATGTATATATAATTTAATGAAATGAACATATTCACAGCCACCAACTGCAGCTTGTGCCATGGCATTTGCAAAGATTGAGCAACCTTTCCCAGCTTTGAGATGTACGACTTCCCAGCTCTCTGGCACAGGGGTGTAATAACAACTGTGACAGAAGCAGCTGGAGCCTGTGGCACTCAGACAGCAGTAGGGGTGTCTGTGAGCCAGGTTGAGGCTGCACTCCTGGGGGCCTCTTGCACAGCTGTGCTGTGGCTGGGACTAGAAGCGAGCTGCAAAACTACACAAAGGCACAGGGCACCGCAGGGACACACAGTGTGTGCACTGCAGAAAGGCCTATTCATACTTTAGAGCTCAGACTCAAATTGTCTAACCCTCACTGATACAGCCCATTTCCAGTGTTCGCAGTGCATTAACTAGTACTATTTATAGCAGCCCAGGGAGGCAAGTATGGCTATTCAATTTGGGGGGTGGAGAAGAACTGAAAGAATAATTCATAGCTTTGCACAAGAGGATCATTTCCCTGTGGATTGTGGAAGCCTCTGCAAGGTAGGATCTTCCACACACCTCAATCCTCCTAATTCAATCCACAGCATCTATCTTGCCAACAGCTGCTCCCATGTGGCATACTAGCCTCTCTCAACCTTGGGTGCCTAGATATTGTTGGACTACAACTCCCATCATCCATAGCAAGCAGAAGCAACAGCCAGGAATGAGGGAAGCGGTAGCCCAACAACACTTAGGAACCCAAGGCTGAAAAAGGCTGCTCTACTGGAAGGAGGAGGAATCAGTGGAAGCAGATTAAAATGTTTTGTACTGCAGTTTTGAAAAAAGGTAATCAAGCATTATAGCCAAGTATCTCACAGTAATTGACTCATTCACATGCAGAGAGCATAATCATAGAATCATAGAGTTGGAAGAGACCACAAGGGCCATCGAGTCCAACCCCCTGCCAAGCAGGAAACACCATCAGAGCACTCCTGACATATGGTTGTCAAGCCTCTGCTTAAAGACCTCCAAAGTAGGAGACTCCACCACACTCCTTGGCAGCAAATTCCAGTGTCGAACAGCTCTTACGTCAGGAAGTTCTTCCTAATGTTTAGGTGGAATCTTCTTTCTTGTAGTTTGGATCCATTGCTCCATGTCCGCTTCTCTGGAGCAGCAGAAAACAACCTTTCTCCCTAAGCATCTCCCATAAGCATCTGCCTAACAGGTTACTACAAAACTACACTTAACAGGGCCATCTGGGCTTAGTGACTGTTGTTTAACCTCTTAAAAGTTAAATGCAGCTTAATAGTCTAAATTCAAGACTAGATGCAAAAGCACTTTGGAGAGGGTTAAGAAGCTACAGCCTAGCATGAACTTTCCCACAATGTCATCGACGACAAAGGGAGAGTGGCAGGGGGGTGAAGAATGAACCAATTCCAGTTTTTATGGAACTGAACAAATGCAATTTGAGGGTAACAGCCTATTAGATGAAGAAATGTGGACTGCTACTGTCTTATAATGGCTTGGTAACAGATGAGTGGAGGGTTGCAGAGCTAAAACAGATAAACAATCAGACACACAGGTAGACACAGAACATCCTCAATGATATTGCTTTCTATTATGTAACTTAGTTTTATGATCTTATATTCTGTTCTCTGAGGAATGCTTTTACAGCTGATTCCAGAAAAGGCATTCCGCTAATCTAGAAAGAAGGTACTTAAAGAGATTCCTGTAAATCTACTCTTGTGGAATCTAAAGCCAATGCAGAGGACACTGCACTTTATGCACTGTGCAGTCCATTCTGTGTACCCCTTAGGAGTAAGCTTTTGACTGAAATACAGGAAAGGATTGCTATAAAGAATGATTCTGATAAAATGCCTTGGATATAAACAAAACATAAAAACAGCTTTTGTACGCAGCACCTGCACAAAAACTAGGCCAGTCGGAGATGGTATCCAGTTGCTGAGAGCCTCTGGTTCATGCAGCATATAGTTGCTGACTACAGGACTCAAAATGCCTGTGCTTCTACTTTGCAGTGACAGACTGATCTAACTAAATGAACCACACTGAAACTAATGGGCTATTTGATGGAAGTGGGTGCTTTACCTTCCACTTTCTTACCACCAGGTGAAAGGAGGGACAACAGATGCCTGCACTGGTAAGATTGCTTCTTGTTGTTGTTGAATTCCCCCACCCCACCCCTACCAGTAAGCCATGGAGTTCATCCCAGTTCCTTGAGTGGGTTGTATGTCGCCAGCTGGCCCCCTGGAGCTTGGCCTTGGGCCTCATCTCTTTCAGTAGAAGTTTCATTGCCATCCATGGCAGGAACAGGGAACCCGTGGCCATCTGGATGTTTTAGCCTGCCATAACGGGAGGCGGAAACCCAATAACCCGAGCGGGGGGGGGGGGGGAGGAGTGTCACAGGTTGCCCTTGGTCCAAGGGCTCTGGCAGCCCTTGTCCTTTGTCTTTTCCCACATCCATGCTCTCCCCGCCTTTTCTTCCCTAGCTGTCGCAGCCCACGTATTCCTGGGACTGGGCAATCTTGCGTGTTTCATATGGGCACCGAGTGCAGGGAGGGAGCAGTTAGCGACCTTTCTTATGGCAAGTCACACTGCATTGAAGCACCCACTGACAACTGTTCTTGAGAAACCTACCAGTGGCCTCGTCGGACTCCTCTCCACCCTGAGATCCTCTCTTGGAGGAGGGCCTGTGCCTGAGGGAGCCTTGGGGAGAGAGGCGACGAAGATATCCTCTTGGGAACAGTTCACTTTCTTCCTCATCCTCCTCGTCCTCCATCTCAAAGGTGGGCTCCAGCTGAGGCATGGGCCTTTCAGAATCAGAGTCCTCAAAAGGCTCATCCAGGACCTCAGTCGTTTCAGAGATGGTTTCTGTCACAACACTGCTGTTGTGATATTTGCGCTTGCGGACCCGCCTCTTCCGGGGAATGGGCTTCTGCACAAACAACCACAACCAAGTGACAGATGGTTACATACAGCACAACTCAGTGAGGCAAGAGAGAGAAGCCCTATAGCATGCGGAGAGGAGACATCCGGGGAGGGCCACTGTCATTTCCTATGGCCACCAGCTGTGCTCACATTGGCCAGGACAGGAGGAGGGGAGGCGACTGGAGAACATGTCAGTACTCCAGTTTCAGGACTGGCATATGCCACCCCCTCTGGTGTCAAGTGCATGCCAGACCCCCCTCTGCACCTACCATCAAAATATGGATAGTAGAGAACTAACTGTAGCTGCAACGAAGAGGCCTCTGGAGACATTCTCTGCCCATAGAGAGAGGTCCTCAATATCCTAGGGTCCCCTAGGGCCCCCTTTCAAAGTCTAAACCTACTGCCTTTCCCTGGCACAAAGATAAACCTTTAAAAATGGATGGGGAATCTGGGGCCCACCTGATGTTGTGGGCCTACAACTCCCATCATCCCTGATAACTGACTGTACTGGCTGGGGCTGACAGGAATTGGAGTCCACCAACATCTGGAGGGCCACAGGCTTCCCACCCTTTCTTTAGAATATGCATCTCACAAATATGTAAGTAACAATATGTGCATGCTGCAACAGCTGAGCAGAATAAACAAATGGAGTGCTGCAGTGGGCGGAGCCTCTGCATTTGTTTAGAAAAAAAGAAAAAGCAGCAAAGTTTCTGGCACTGTCTGACTTAACATGTGTTTGGAAGTATAGGTAGTGGCTGCTAAAATCTCAGAAGCCAGAAGACCTGCTGGATAAGAGTCCCAATGGTTGTGAGTGGGATGTCAGTGCCCTGCACGTCTCTCCCTTAACTAGCAAAATGAGGGGGGGGGGTGAAAGTTCCCTCCCAGAACTGCTACTTGTAAAACAGTAAATTTGCAAAAAGCTAAATTACAAAATTAAGTTTTTCTGGGTTTATTATTATTAAAAGCATACACAGTCCTGAAGATGATCACCTTCTTACACATGCACATAAAGCCTACAGACGCAACAGCTTTTCAGGAACCTATCCAGGGAATGAGAGAGGTTCAACAGGCAAGCAGAAGCTAACACAAGGAGAAAGCTCAGGGTTGTGTGCAGCTGCGGAGCAGACAGAAAGGGAGAAAGACATACCTTTCGCTTCAAGGTGGGTTTGGTGAGAACGGGTGGGGAAGTGGAGCAGGGGCTGACAGGCTCCTCCCCCTCCTCTTCGCTGCTCTCACTGAAGTGCCTTGGCAGTGTCCTCTCACCCTCGCGGTGTGGCCGGGGTATTCGGTCGCACTCCTTGGAGAGTCTGCCTTTCAGGGGCTCGTGGGTCTTCAGCTGCCCTCTCCACACTTCACTGTATCTCTGAGCCACTGAGGGCTTCTCCCCTTTGCCATACTGCCCATGGGAGATGGGGGACTTTTCCTCATCTTTGCCAAAGTGCCCCCGGGGAGCTGGGGACTTTTCCTCACATTTGCCACACTGTCCCTGGGAGGAAGTGGTTCTCTCTTCAGTCTCCCCAAATCTCTCTCGGGAAGCGGCCGCAGCTGCAGCCGCCGCAGCAGCCGCAGCCGCCTTTTCCTGACACTCCCCACAGCGACCTCCCCTGGCCAGGGCTGACTTCTCCTCTAAAAGCAGTTTCAAATCCTTCTCTGCAAAGGACTCCCGCGGCTGTTTGTTCTTCCGACGGCCCCTCCGTGGTATCTGGTTGTTTGCAGGAAGACCAGCAAGGGGAAGACTTTGTTTGTTTGGCCGCACAGAATTGGCTGGAGAAACAATGTCTGGCTTTTTTTCACTCTCCAGAGGAAAGTAAGACTCTCTCTCTTTTTTCTCCCAGGATACAGATTTGATCACCTGGTATAAAGAAAAAAAAGCAAGCTATTTTATTTAAGACTTTCTTGCAACTGTTACTTCCTACAGACATAAGGTTGCTGGGAAAGTTGGTTCTGCATTTAAAGTACCAGCTTGCAGCCAAAGATTGGAACAATCTTGATCTCCCCTTGATTCCACAACTCCTGGTCATGTCCACCTTTCCTTTCTTCCGATTCCCCTCCAGTTTTCCTCTCCCAAATACCTCCCCATTAGCTAGCCAACTTCCACCCTCAAGCCCACTCCCTCTTCCTGGGCCCCACCACTACTTCCCTGGGTTTTCTGCTCTCCTTCCTTGGCCTCAATTTTTCTACACTTCCTGTGCAGGCCTACCAATGACCATGGAAAACCTCATCTGAACAATCCCACCCATCTTTCCATCCAGGCTGCATAAATTTCCCGTCACTATATAGGCCACGAAGGGAATATTTTTATTCCGAAACTGGGTTCATGAGTGCAATAGACCCCGGGGGTTTAAGTTCAGATGAGCCAAATTTTCAGACCTAAGCCCATTATTCAATAATAGTACAAGCACTGTTCCATGATTCAGTCTTAATCATTTCCAGTTAAAGGATCTCAGGTTGCAGAGTAGGAAGGCTTCTGTCTGAGTGCAGAAAGGAGCAAAGCCTGCGAGATCTTTTGTAGTTGTGGCAGCTTGATGACAGGAACAAAACACTTGTAGTAGTGAGACCATTACATGCCCTCTTTATCTCAGTCTCTAGTATTTCATTTCTGGTATCTGGGCAAAGATGATCTAAATCCATTTGAGTCTGATTTCATGCCCATTTTTAGGATCAAAACAGCCTCAGTTGCCCTGACTGATTGCCTTTATCAGAAGAGAGAGACCAAGAATCATAGAATCATAGAATCATAGAGTTGGAAGAGACCACAAGGGCCATCGAGTCCAACCCCCTGGGAACAACCCTTGATTTTTCAATGGCTTTTGCCATCACTGACCATAGTCTCATTTTGAAACAAATCAGGGGGTTGGGAGCTAGAGGCACCTTATTGCAGCAAACCTGCTTCTGCCTGCAGGGTCATTACCAGAAGGTAACGCTAGAGGAATGTTGCTCAGCCCCATGAGTTCTGAGCTGTGGGGTCCCACAGGGTCCATTGTGCCTCATATGCTAATTCAACATTTATATGTTAATATCACACCGCTCTCTTCCTCTCCCTCCTTCCATCTAAATCTGCAAAAGCTGTGGGGTTGGACTGGTGCCTGGCTGAAGTGATGAGATAGATATACTGAGACTAAACAGTGGGTGATTCTCGGGTCCAGAAATAAGGTAGACAGCTTGCACTGTCCCTTGAAGGAACAGGTTTGCAGTCCGAGAGCATTCCTGGATTCCAGCCAGGTGGCTTCTGCAGCTAGGAGTGATTGCACCCAAATTAGGCTGGTTTGCCAGCTATTAGCCTGACCTCAGTTGCCCTTGCTCTAGTGACTGAATACAATCCAGAAGCTGCAGGTACAACAGAAAAAGGTTGGTGAGTGGGGCAATTTGAGAGGACCATGTGTCACTGGTCCTGAAAGTGCTTCACTGGCTGCCAGTCTGAATTTGTACCAGTAAACAAACCCTAAAGGGCTTGGGACCCAAGACAGCCTCCCTCAAAACCAACCACCTTGGGCCAGAAAACCATCAAAGCAGGCCCTTTTGGCAGTGCCACTCCTTCTGGGGACTTCCTGATTGATGTTGACCCACGGCAGGGCCTTCTCAGTACTGAAGTGATGGCCAAACTTGGCCCTCCAGCTGTTTTGGGACTACAACTCCCATCATCCCTGGGTAACAGGACCAGTGGTCAAAGATGATGGGAATTGTAGTTCCAAAACAGCTGGAGGGCCAAATTTGGCCATCACTGCAGTATTGGTTCCTCACTTATGGAACACCTTCCAAAGCATTCAGGAGGTTTTTAAAAACATTTCCATTTGTCCAGGTATTTAATGGCTACAACATACTAATTTAATTTTCTAGCCTAATGTGTTTATATCCCACCCTTTGCCCAAGGAGCTCAAGGTGGTGTCCATGGTTCTCCCCCTAATATAATCTCCACAACAACCCTGTGAGGTAGATTAGGCTGAGAGGCAAGGACTGGTCCAAGGTCATCCAGTGAGCTACACAGTCGGGGGTGGGGGGTAGGGTCTTGAACCTTGGTCTCCTGGGTCCTAGTCCAACACACTAATCCTTGCACCACTCTCTTCCTATTTCTAGCAACCTGGAAATTATTAGGTGTGAGGATACATGGCTGTTTTTAAACATTCTCAGATGTTTTTAACATCTAAATATTTTGTTACTTTTTGTGTTGTCTTGTTTGCCTCCCTGGACTCCTTTGGGAGGACGTACTAGATATAAATTTAAACAATAAATAATGGTTTGGGCTCAGGATAACAAAGTTTTGTGTTTATTTGTTCCTACCCCACCTTTTCAAATAAAATTCCTCCCAATGTGGCATATGTAGAGGTAGGGCAAATTAATACAGGCTTGATGGAAAGATGAAGGGGATCCAATTTTCCCATTACGTTCCTTAGCAACTCCAGCTGGCTTTTAGCCATCCGCACTTTTAAGCTACCTTTCCATCCCTCTGCCATACAGTCACACATGTGACTGCTTTGCTAATTACTCCACAATTGCATGCATATATAAATATCTATTCCACACTGACCTCTACCTCTCTTTCCCTTTGCTGCTGCTGCTGCTCTTCATTTTCCCCATCTTCAGCTTCTTCTTCTTCATCCTCTGAAACCACTGAGTTTGAGACAATGACAGGAGTCCAGCGTAGGCATTCTGGATCTACAACTACAGGCCGGAGATTCAGTTTCAGCTTTGCCATGTGGTCTTGGATAAGCTTCTCCCGCCGGACAATCACAAATCTGAGAATGAGAAAAAAATGATTCAGCCAAATGTTGACGTTTAAGTGCAGGTAACAAACATACGGATGCAGGGAGGAAGAGTGACCAGCAGGAGGATGCCCAAAAGACTGTCACATTACTAAGCAGCTGCCATAGTCTGTTGCATCAAGAAGCAAACAGATCAAAACAGCATTTGAGGTGCACAAATAGGTTAAAGTCAGCTCCAAAATCCTACAGTGACTCATGTTACAGGTAGGTAGCCATGTTTGTCTGCTGTAGTCGAAACAAAATAAAAGAATTTCTTCCAGCAGCACCTTAGAGACCAACTAAGTTTGTTATTGGTATGAGCTTTCGTGTGCATGCACACACATGCACACGAAAGCTCCTACCAATACAGTGGTGCCCCGCAAGACGAATGCCTCGCAAGACGGAAAACCCGCTAGACGAAAGGGTTTTCCGTTTTTGAGCTGCTTCGCAAGACGATTTTCCTATGGGCTTGCTTTGCAAGACGAAAACGTCTTGCAAGTGTTCCGATTATTTTTCGCTTTCCCCCCCTTTTTCTAAGCCGCTAATAGCCTTTTAGCCGCTAATCCGCTAAGCCTTTAATAGCCGCTAATAGCCTTTTAGCTGTTAATCCGCTAAGCCTTTAATCGCCGCTAAGCCTTTAATAGCCGCTAAACCGCTAATAGCGCTAATCCGCTAAGCGGGTTGCTTCGCAAGACGAAAAAACCGCTAGACGAAGAGGCTCGCGGAACGGATTAATTTCGTCTTGCGAGGCACCACTGTAACAAACTTAGTTGGTCTCTAAGGTGCTACTGGAAGAAATTCTTTTATTTTGTTTCGACTATGGTGACTCATGTGAAGTTTTGAAAAAAAGTTGTGTAGGACATTTCTTTCTCACTTCCGTTTGAAACTTGCAGCCCAGAATCAAACTGAGATTGACACTAGAACTGATGCAGAGTGCAAGGTAATGAAGAATCATTAAAGGCAGCTAAGCATCTGTTGCAGGAAAAGAAAATATATCTACCAGCTTTTCTGGCTTCTTGTGCCTCAGGCTGAAGGCATTGGAAGGCTCTTAGTGCCTTGGCTGAAACTGCAACAATCTCAAAACCCAAAATCCTGCAATGCAATGATTGTGTTTTAGCAATAAAAATAAGCCCCAAAGCCAAAAAGCTTGAGCTGAGCTTCCGAATCTCAGGTTTGATTTAATAAAATGCACATTTCTATCCCTATTGTTTGAAAATGTGCTGATGTCTCAGAAATCAAAGTAAATCAGCATATTAATCACATGGTAGTGTTTATATTCCCTTGCAATGCTAAAATTATAGTAAATAAAAGAAACATGCAAATTTGATTGATCTGCAGGATTTAGAACAATTCCAGAATTCAGCTGCTTTTGGTGAAGAATTCTGATTGCCTGAGTACAGAATTACTTTTTAGTTAGCCTTAATTATGAGAATAAGCAATTGCGTTTTCAGCAGAAGTGACAGATTTAGTTTGCTTCAGTGGGGCTTGTACTCTTCTGTTCAATGTACTCAACACAAGGTCTGTACATGTTATGAAAATGTTTCCTGTTGCCATTATCTATGCTGGAGGGTGGAGGGAGCAGTTGGACAAGGCACTGAATGCCTGCACTGTGACTACTAGAAATTTTGGGACAGACAGATGAAGAAAATACTAGAGAATGTTTCAGCTATATGGGATCATTGGTCTTACCTGAAAGAAATTTCTCTATGCATGTAAATATAGTCTTATTTGAGATGTGAGCTGCCCCATGTGTTTTATGGCATAAACACAAATTGTTTCAAAAGCAGTTAAATTGTCTCTTTCCCTCTGTAGCACTAGTTTTTGTTCATGACAAAGCTTAAGAGCAGAAATGTTACACAAAAGAAACAAAAACACAGACAAGCATTCAACTGCACAAACGACATTGTTCCCATGACAAACTCACACCCCAGTAGGCACGGTAAAATATAGAGTGCAGCCCAGAGACCAACATTACATGCACAGATATTTTTTTCAGTTAAGACCAGCAGTCCCTTCTCTTGTGCATGTAAGATGGTCTCAGATGGAGTGTCCAAAAGTGTACCCATGTAGGGAAGGCTTTAGCTGCCTATTGGTCTAGGAGTCCGTGCTGCAGCACTTTTCTCCCCAAAGCTGCCTCAGCCAAGGCATATAAATCCGTTTTGTAAATGTGTAGCAACCTCCTGAAGAGGTCTGCTCATTTGGCCCCTGCCCCAGTAGCTGAGTGTGCAGTAATTTTAGATGGTGGCATCAAGTGCAACACATTATATGGCATATTTATTCAGACCCTAACTCACTAAGACCAAGTGGAATTTGAAACTCTCTTTCCTAATCCATTTGGATGAGAAGATGCAAATAATGACTGTCTAAATGGCTTTGTACATGCAATGTGAATCTTCAAAGATCTTCTCACATCCAGAGAATGCCATGCCTTCTCTGTAGGATGTTCAGGTGAAGGACAAAAAGTTGGAAGAATGAGCTCTTACTGTCCATGAAAATGTGTATTGATTTTCAGACTAAAAGAAGAATCAGTCTGTAATACTACTTGGTCTTGATACAGTACACAAAGGTGTTTGGCTACCGATAGCATATTCAGTTGAGAAACTTGCCTTGCTGAAGTAACAGTGTTAAGAAATACAACCTTAATTGGTAACAAACGTAGAGACTGATTTTAAATGTTTAAATGCTGGTCATTGCAGAGTCTTTAGCTCTGTATGCAATTCCACATGGGATACGGGTGGATTTATTATTGCAGCCTCTTTAAGAAACTAAGGAAAGGAAGAGCACCTAAAGAAACCTCCTGAATGTCAGACAAGACAGACCACAATGCTGATGACAATCTTCACAGTGTGTTGGGGTGTAAGTCCTTTGGGGGAGGGACAGAAAATCTCTAATGCTAGCCCTATCCAGCTGCACTCGATTCTGCTTGCACCAGTGCAGAAATGCTGACGATGCTGAACGATAAACACAAATTGGAGAAGGATATCTTGAGGCTAGAATGGTATTCACCAAATCTGAAGGCAGGCACTTGTGTTCACCTGGTCAGGTTCAACCACAAAAGGTGTTGAGGAAGCAATGGCCCTTGGACAGAACGTTGCATCTTCCTGGAAGATGCCAGGTGGTCACAGCCAGGGGAACAACCTCTGAGAAACAAGGTCTCCTTCGCCAATTCCCTTTGAAGAACTGTCTGACCTTGCCTTCTCAGCAGCTCATCCTCTGACAAAGCCTCATCAAGGATTGTGAAAACTGCTGTGCCCTCTCAACGCCACCACTGGACAAGGACTGAGACTGGGGTTTCTGCAGGGGCTTCCCTGCCATTACTTCTCTGCCTTTACACACTGACTGCTCCCACAAAAGACAGTGGCAGCTGACCTGGGGTGACCTAGCTAAGCCCTGATAAGTTCACAAACAGTGGCTACTGCCTACCTAGGAAGCACCAGAACTGCAGTTGCTGCAGACATGAAGCCTTTCATGCTCGGTCCCCTCAGGGATCCACATAATGGCAGCAGTTAAATTAGGTGTTATGCTTGCTGCCACAGATGCTTCCAGGTCTCTTGTGTGCTGGTGCTTCCTTATTAACTTCCATGCTGCTACTGCAGGCGCTGACAGTCTCTAATTATCCCCCCCCCCAAGCCAGAAAAGGTATGGGGCAAAAATAACCGCAACATGGGAGCCAGGATTGTAGGGAGACAGACTGTTAGAAAACCAGGAAGAACTGAACAGAAACAAAATGGTGGGGTGGGTTTTTGTTTTTTGTATTTAAGCAGCACATGGGGAGGAAAATGGGCTGGGCCTAAACTTAAACAGAACATGTGCAGAAGGTGGCAACCAAGATGATCAAAGGTCTGGAAACCAAGCCTTCTGAGGAGTGGTCGAAGGAGCTGGGTATGTTTAGCATGGAAAAGAAGAGACTGAGAAGAGATATGAGAGCCATCTTCAAATATCTCAAGGGCTGCTGCCACATGGAAGATGGAGCAAGCTTGTTTTCTCCTGCTCAACAGGAGCAATGGCTTCAAGTTACAAGAAAGGAGATTCCATCAAGAAGAACTTTCTAACAGTAAGAGCTGTTTGACAGTGGAACATACTCCCTCAGGAGGTTGCAGACTCTCCTTCCATGGAGGTTTTTACGCAGAGGTTAGGATGGCCATCTGACATGGACACTTGAGCAGATATTCCTGCATTGCAGGAGGTTGGACTTGATGACCCCCAGGGTCCCTGCCAACACAATTCTATGATTCTATGAGAAAGGTAAAAAACAGACTGTCATAGAAGAGTGGCAGATGAAAATGATGGACTTTGCGGAACTGGTGAAGCTGACGGGGGAAATCCAAAACTAGCATGACCAAGTATTCCAAAAAGACTGGAGTAAATTTACACAATATTTGAAAGATCATTGTATGCAATTAACAACATTAGTAGGGTTATCTGAAAACTTGTAATAAGAAATTTTTTACCCTTCTACTTTTATTTAAACTTTGAGGTATTTTGTAATGAGTTATATTAGAATTGGAAAATATATAAAATGCTGTGATATAAAGGTTACTTTTGAAAGCCAAGAGGTGGGAGGGAAGGAAGTCTATAGCCTCTAGACAATCAAAGAAGTTAAGTGGATAATAATGATGTGACTATATATTTTTAAATGGAAAATAAAAAATATTTTTTTTAAAACGGACGTTAAATCACACACACAAACAGTTCACACTGAGTGAGCCCAACACATACCAGGGGAAAACTATTTCCTTAATAGGCAAGTCACACATACTCCAAGGGCCCCACCATAAACTCCTCAACACCACAATCACAGCAGGCAATGCCAACAAGTAAGAGAAAAGAGGAGCTTCAGAGTCAGCAAAAAAGACACGAGGGACTGGCTTCAGCAGCAGTGGCTTGAGGCAGGCAAGAATTAAAACTGGCGCTTCAGAGGGAGAGAAACTGTTTAACTGCCTTTAAGCAAGTCAGTGTTTGCACCATCAAGCACTAGGCTGAGTTCATGCCCCACCTGAGACCACCTTGCTTGCACGGGAGAATGTCCCCATCCCTCTACAGAGGGATGCGATTTTCATTAGCCTGCTTTGATATTACTTTTGATCCACCTTGAAAAGATCCATATCCTGAAATGCAGAATATGACTATAGTAAATAAATTATGCAATCCCTCTGCTTCCCACATTCTAAAATTGCCCTCACTTTAAAAGCAGTGTACCAGAACAGTTAGGGTTAAAAATTTGGATGATTTGGGTTTCTGTCCCCCTTAAGAGGAAGCAGAGTTTTACACCCAAAACTACTGCACTTTTGCAGTGCTTCCACAGAAATCTACCATTGGGCACAGCCATGTCTGACCCATGTATGACCCTGCCATTTCTGGCCCTCCAATTCTACGATGCTCACTGATCATTTCGGAAATCAAGCATTCGCAGGTGATGCAGGGTGGAAGTGATGTCTTGAGGGCAGATGCCAGTCAGCTTGCTTAGCTTCTTGATGCTGAGTTGCTTGTCATTTTGGTGATAAAGGCACTCCAAGATTACACTTTTCCAATAAGCCATGTAAGAGAGACGACCCAAATCTGATAGCGGCTTCTCTGGGGATCCTGCTTGGCCTTCACGCTTTGATAGGAGATAACCTGAGAGAAAGCAGAAAACACTTAGGACTGGGCTCTGTACGGAAGCTAGCCTACCCTGTTGGAGTGTCTGCTCCTTATTCAGCTATAGGGTCAGGCACTCTGGCTGGAATTTAAGTCAACAAAAACAGCCAATGGCTCTCACAGGACCCAGAAGCTCTTCTCTCCAGAGGTCACCAGCATTTCCCGCCCCCTTCCACACAGAGGTAGCCACCTGTACAAGGAGACACATGATTCTAATCTGTGCTGAAGGCATTTTGAATTTTTCAGAAACATGGACAGAAATGTAGAACACCCTCCAATGAAGACCTTTGATTTCGGAAAAGGTCAACCAACAACCCCCCCCCCCGAAGTGTTTCAGCACCAATTCCCATGGGATCATGGAAGCAAACGCTGGTAAATCAGTGGGAAAGGTCTTGCAGGCTACACTATGTCTGGCTGTAATTGGATATAAACAGTGCCACTAGGTGGCAGATTCTTTCTGTTACAGTGAAAAAAGCGAAACTTGCAAAAAAATATTGCAGAGCAGAGCTCCTCCTGTTCAGGGTTGTGGTCAACAAATCATGGCCTTTTCCCCCTGCCCCCCCCCCCCCCGCCACAGTTGCCACTAAGCCTTCTCATTCTTCACACAGTTGTTTGGGGAATTTCCCCCCTCCCTTTTGTTCCCCACCCTCTATTGATTGTTTGCCTTTCTGCAAACCTTAAGGTTTCCTCCCTCTTCCTAAAGCATACCTCTCTCTTGTTTTTTAGCAGCTCCATTTTGGCCATCATCCCGTTGGCACTTGCCAGCTGAGCTTGCTATGAGAGGCAAGGACAGATAGGTGGGGCTTCCAAACGGCCACAACCAATGACATGGCCAGACCACTTTAGACCATCCTAATGAAGCAGTTGCTAATAGAGGATGTGCGTGAACTCTATCATTGTTAATTAGGGAAATTAGATGTTCCAAGAATTATTTCAAACATAAATGGCACCTTGTATTATTAGGTGCCCAAATAATGGGCATTGTAACTCTGAACAGGGGGACACATTATGTATTACTGGAAATTAAGAGCAATTTTACAGGACTAGAAATGTAGATTCTGTATAGGTATGCTCAAAACAACAACGCATACCTCTGTGGACAGGGAATCCAAACATATTTTGTTCCCATTTTCTGGCAAACTCCCTCTAGGTCAACACAAGATGGTTTTGGAACTGGAAATCCAGGCACTTCTTTATCTCAAATGCTTAATTCATCCAGAGTATTTTGGTCAAATTACGTTTTCTTGGCCCTCTTACTATTTTTAGTACAGTGGTACCCCGCAAGACGAATGCCTCGCAAGACGGAAAACCCGCAAGACGAAAGGGTTTTCTGTTTTGGAGGCGCTACGCAAGACGAATTTCCCTATGGGCTTGCATCGCAAGACGAAAGCCCATAGGGAAATGCTGGCGGTCGGGAGCAAAGACTTTCGCCCACAGCCGGCCTTCAGAAGAGGACCTCTTCTGAACGCCGGCGGGGGGCAAAAGTCTTTGCTCCCCCCCGCCTGCCCCGGGCGATCTTAAAATGCTGGCGGGCGGGAGCGAAGCGTTCGCTGCCGACCCCCAGCATTTTAAAATCTCCCCCTGTCCCGGGGAGATTTTAAAATGCTGGGGGTCGGCAGCGCTTCGCTCCCGACCCCCAGCATTTTAAAACGCTGTTCCGAAGGGGGGGCGGGGACACCTGCCCCAGCCGCCCCACTTCGGAAAGCTGTTCCGAAGTGGGGAGGGGGGGCGGGGACACCTGCCCCAGCCGCCCCACTTCGGAAAGCTGTTCCGAAGTGGGGAGGGGGGCGGGGACACCTGCCCCAGCCGCCCCACTTCGGAACGTTGTTCCGAAGTGGGGAGGGGGGGCGGGGACACCTGCCCCAGCCGCCCCACTTCGGAAAGCTGTTCCGAAGCGGGGAGGGGGGGCGGGGACACCTGCCCCAGCCGCCCCACTTCAGAAAGCTGTTCCGAAGCGGGGAGGGGGGGCGGGGACACCTGCCCCAGCCGCCCCACTTCGGAAAGCTGTTCCGAAGCGGGGAGGGGGGCGGGGACACCTGCCCCAGCCGCCCCACTTCGGAACGTTGTTCCGAAGCGGGGAGGGGGGGCGGGGACACCTGCCCCAGCCGCCCCACTTCGGAAAGCTGTTCCGAAGCGGGGAGGGGGGGCGGGGACACCTGCCCCAGCCGCCCCACTTCGGAAAGCCATTCCGAAGCGGGGAGGGGGGGCGGGGACACCTGCCCCAGCCGCCCCACTTCGGAAAGCTGTTCCGAAGCGGGGAGGGGGGGCGGGGACACCTGCCCCAGCCGCCCCACTTCGGAAAGCTGTTCCGAAGCGGGGCGGGGGGCGGGAACACTTTCTGAAGGCGGGCAGGGGGCGAAAGTCTTTGTCCCCCCTGCCTGCCTTCCCAGGGGCTTTTAAATCGCCCCGGACAGCGGAGAAGTCCTCCGCTGTCCCAGGGTTTTTTAAAATGCTGGGGGTGGGAAGAAAAGCCCTTGTGTCCCCCCCCCCCCAGCCTTCAGAAGAGGTCGGGGGACAGACTGTCCCCGGACCTGGTCTGAAGTCGGTTTCCCTAGGAACGCATTAATTGATTTTCAATGCATTCCTATGGGAAACTGTGCATCGCAAGACGAAAAAACCGCAAGACGAAGAGACTTGCGGAACGAATTAATTTCGTCTTGCGAGGCACCACTGTACTTCTCTCTTTCACTCCTGCTGTGTGAACACAGGGCTGACTCTGTCGATTCACTCATCCTTGCTAGATCCAGAATACAACTATTAACAACTGACTCACTTTTTAAACAGACATGTTATTTTTACCTTTGCTACCTCTACATATGCCTTCATCTCCTTCCCTTCCCTTACTTTCCAGAGAATGATCCTAAAGCCACTGATGTGAGCGACTTTATAGCAGATCTCATGTGGACCCTAGTCCACAAAAGTATATGCCAAAATGTATTTGTAATGTATTTATCATGCCACAAGGCTGCTGTCACGTAACAGGGTGATCTAGCCAAGCCTACTGGTTTGAAGCAAGTTGTCTAACAGTTACTCGTGAAATATATAGGTGATATGAAGCTTCTGTTGGCCATGGAAAACCCATTCAGTTCACACTCCCTATGACTTGTCCTCATCAGCAGGCAAGTTTCAGGGTTACATTCTAGCTGCTACTTTCAAAAACAGGCCTGGAGGAACCTCCTGCTCCTGTTCTACAGGTGTTGCTGGACTACGACGACATTTTTGGCCCCTGGCCATGTGGCTGATGGGAATGTCAGCCCAGAGACACCTGGAGAGACACAGGGTTTCTCTGTAGGTGATCCCAAGGACACTACATTATGTTAGTCAAGCTTTGAAGTTATGAAGTCCAAGGGCTGCTACAAGATACCACTGTGAGGACTAAAAGGCAGATGCAACTTGATTTTCCAGGTGCAGAATTCACCAAAGATGCTCTTCCGCCCAGGTAGCAGGGCTCACCATTCACCTGTCTGTTTAAAAATTCTGTTTGAATCAACTCCCTCCACTCTTCATTTGTAAGTTCAAATACAAAACCAACCAACCTTCATAATCCGCTGACTTTTCACAAACCTTCAACTTGCACATCAGTCTCAGCAATGTGATAGTAAAGCAAATGAAGGAGCTACTGTCTCAAGCTACTGTCTCAAGCACTTATGTAAACTAAGCATTAAAGCAGACTGTACATGGGCAAACTTTTGCATTAAAAGAATGCTAATGAAAGGGTTTTGCTGCTGGAAGTTCTTTAGCAGGGATGGGGAACCTATGGCTCTGCAGATGACCTCTGACTCCCATCAGCCCCAGTCAGCATGACCAATGGTCAGAGCCAGAGGTCCCCTCGTCCGGTTCTACAGTACATGTGTTTTTTCCTGACAATGAGTGAGTGAGCATCAGCATTCCTATAAGAGTGCATAATGTGGGCCTCACTCCTCACCAAATGGGAAGATGCCCATCAGAAGTGATGGTCAGTGATAAAAATAGAATATAAAAGATAGAAGGACTTGGCGAAAGGTAGTTAGCTTCGCTTTGGAACTGGCTCTTTGCTTTCCCTCCAGAAAGTAACGTGGCTGTATTCCATTTGCGTCTGATGCCACTGCCATTGAGTCCTCCATTGAGTCCTCCAGAAAACGCACCTTGCTTCTTTGTTTTCCTTTATGTGACGATCCTATAAGCTTTAAGGATATATATGCCTTTGTTCCTTTGTAATATTAATATTTTTTCTTGGATATTTAGTACAAAACTAATTTGAACAGAAAAATGGAAATTCTATATTTAATGCCTATTCATTTTTCAGACAAACATTTATAATGGGAAATTAAACAGCAGCTGCACAGATATGTCATAACCACCAGTAAAGGTAAAGGTAAAGGGACCCCTGACAATTAAGTCCAGTCGCGAAGGACTCTGGGGTTGCAGTGCTCATCTCGCTTTACTGGCCGAGGGAGCTGGTGTTTGTCCACAGACAGCTTCCGGGTCATGTGGCCAGCATGACTAAACCGCTTCTGGCGAACTAGAGCAGCGCACAGAAACGACGTTTACCTTCCCACAGGAGCGGTACCTATTTATCTACTTGCACTTCATGCTTACGAACTGCTAGGTGGGCAGGAGCAGGGACCGAACAACGGGAGCTCACCCCGTCGCAGGGATTCGAAACTGCCAACCTTCCAATCGGCAAGCCCAAGGCTCAGTGGTTTACACCACAGCATCAGTAGTGCCAGCTAAAAATGTTTTGCTGTCTGCAATGAAAGGCAAGATGGTGCCCACTTCCACTGAACACACAGAAGCCAGACTGACTGGCAGCTTAAACTTATTTCCGCACCTAGCAACAGCACAGCAACCTCTACCACATCAGAAAGCTTTGGGGTGCAAGGCAGGCTTTCAGGCACAGCTCAATAAATTCACACAAATATATGGTCAAAAAAATAAGAAGTGGGTCTTCAAATGCTACAGGTGAGTCCCAGGAGTGAAAAGGGTAAAGACTACTGGTAAATGATTTGATGTGTTTGTTAGCCACTTGGCACGATGTAGTGGAAAAGACAGGATATAAATAGCCTTTTAAACATACAAATAAAATTTCTGCCTCTCCACATGGCTAGGAAAGCAGGGAAGAAGAGCAAGTTCTGAAGTGCCATCTTAGATGTCCTTGTGGGCTGAAGTGTGATGGGGGAAGGAGGGGGGCTTGTGTGCAAGCATCTGGGGTGCAAGAAAGCAGTTGGGAAAAGGATGCTGGCCAGAATCCCAAAAAGTAGCCATTTCAGATAATTAATGCTCTTGAAATAAAGTGCTGGAGAATTGCATGGTTTCATAAACTTTAATCTGAAGCTGAAGAGAAAGGCAGAAAAATGAGAATATGCTTACTGAAATCAATGAGGAACCTGCCATAGCCCTTGCGCTGGTACTGGGGAAGAATCATTATGCAGGAAACATTGTATTTCTGCTGGCAGTGCTTCTCCTAGTAAGAGAGACACACACACACACACAAACACAGAAGATTAGCAAGATGGAAAAGAACTTCTTCTCGATGAGGAATTAATTGGGGTAAATCACAATCACCCCAAAAGCAAGTCTCCAAGGAAAGAACACAAGGCATTATCCAGCCACTGAACCTCCGTGATCACAGCCAGGAAGGGAAAGGAAGAAAGAACTGTCACTCAGCACACAAAGTTGCTTTCTGTAAACCTGTATCATTCATGTGCCTAGTGCAGTAATGTCTACCACTCCAAGTGACAGTGCTTCTCCGGGGTCTCAGTCACATAGGCCCTCCCAGTCCTGCTACCTGTGATCCTTTTTAGTTAACGATGCTCAAGAATCAACCTGCACCACCACCAGAATCATGGGCCCTACCCTGTAATACATCATTTCAGGACCTTGTACTTACAGCAAACTTCTCTCCCTACTTCTCTACAAAGGGCTTTTCAAATCCTCAGAGATTTCCAAAGCAATAAAGAACCTTTGTGGGGGGTGGGGGTAAGACAAAATAAAAGTCCATCTGCAGGTGGGCTTGTGGGGGGGGGGGAATAGGATGGCCATAGATTAAGGCTACATTATTTCCTTTTCTGAAAGTGATGAAGTAAAAAACAACTTCTATTTTTTTTTGGGGGGGGGTGTTAAGACGGGCCTTTCAAAGTAACTCTCTGTCCCTGTGTGAGGAATACTAAAGCCACATTCCGCCTCCATGGTCTCTTTCCCAAAATGCAAACAAAAGCTCTGAAATGAGATCAGCATCTGATTTGAGAAGCAAGCTCATTGGAGGTAACAATTAATGTTTACTTCACCAACTAACTCTCCTCCTCACCACCCAAGGGACTAGGAAGTCATTTAAAACCCTCTCCCCTCAGAGCTGCCAGGCTGGAATTCATGCTCCTTAGAGAATACACTCTGTTCAACAGCATAAAAAAGAAAGCTGCTTTGATTAACTGCTTCAATTCCCTGGATTCTGCTTATGCAGAACTTTAAAGGCTGTTTGGAACCCATAAAATTACACCCATCACTTCAGAAGTGTGACTGGACACTAGTTTGGTTAGATCCACTACACTAAGGAGGGAGAAAATTTAGATCTGCTGAAAAATGACTTTCAGTTTACGCACAATTCAAATCCAATTATATTTTCTTGGATACGAGTCATACCAGTGTGAATAGACTTTTCCAGAGGTACAGCCAGTCTTATCACACACAAGACTTGACAGGAAGAACAAAAGAAAGTTTATAGTCTTTTTGCACACACTAGGTATTTGGCCATAGTCAGGGTTGTGTGGATTTGCTTCATACACACAAAAAAGTGTGGAATGCAATTTTGGGTGCAGAATTCAGTTTACTGAGAGTTTCAGTCTCAAAAAGACATTCCCAGCCTTTTTTCTTTTAAGTGCAAGCATAGGCATGGGAAAGTGTATGGCCAAAGCTCCTGCACATGTCAGCAGGAAAAGTTCCAGGAGTTAAGCAAGGGCCTGTAGTGCCTTGTGCCTCTCCTCGTGAGTAGCAAAAACAGAGCAATCAATTAAGCAAAAGCTTAAGAACCCAGCTTTTCACCACCCAATATTTGGATTAACTTGGTGCAGATTTTTTAAAAAGTGCATGATAGATATGCTCCTGGTTTATAGTTCCCTTAGGTATTGTCGGGACACCAACAGAACACCAACAAGTGGAAATCCCCCCACCGCTCACCTTGGAGAAATAGCCAACCAGGTGGCAGCCCTTCATGTCATTTTGCGTCAGCACATAGAAGAGAAATGGCTCCACATCATAATAGAGCGTCTTGTGATCCAGGAAGAGTTTTGCTAATAGACACAGGTTCTGGCAGTAAATGGTACTGACGTTGCCATCCACCTTAGAAAAATGAAGAACAGGTCAAGACACTATCCCTCATGAACTGCTAGCAGGCCACAACACAAAGTGATTTGCTTAAATCAAGTAGGATTATACCAAACGGACACAAACCATCTAAGGACTTGTAGCTTCAAGAACTAAAGGATGCAGCCTGAGGTAAGTAGTCACTTTGAGGAGAAGCCCAAAGCGGCCAGCGCTCCTCACACTACCAACCTTTTCCTAAGAGGAATGTACAACATAAAATGCCAATACACTTCTGTTTTGCAGCCAATCATTACTGAATGGAATGAGACACTCATGAAATATAACAAAAGTAAGACAGCTCTGGGTTGTTTTTTAAAAACTGGGCTGCCCTCAGCCTCCCAAAGAGGGGATTCTAGCCGTGATTAGAGCCCATTACAAGGGAATTAGGTTCCTACAACAGTTCTTCTCTGGGAAGCTCACAGCAGATTATGCCCCAGAGATTCAGGCAGGGACATAAACAGCAGCTCATAATCTTTGACACTTACCTCAAAGACTGAAACATTGCTCTTCCTGTAAATTTCATTGGCTGGGGGATGAAACCAGCCACACTTCTTCATGTGTTGCTGAAGGATAGTTCTGCTTTTCATATACTTAAGACAGAATTCACAAATGTACAGCTTAGGCAGCCTGCAAGATTAAAGGCATGGATGCATTGAGCAGTTTTGCAAAGTTAGAACTTGAGGCAATCAGTACTGTTATCTCTACTGTGGCAACTCCCATAAAGGTCCATTGTCTTAAAGCTGGGTATACAGGAGGCAATATAGAAACAAAAAAAGCATAAGAGCAGGTTAAAATGTGTATTTGGTTGGATTCAGTTACTGAGACTGAGGGTCTTAACAAAGACCTCTTAGGATTACTTCTAGCCTAAAGTTTACCAAGGGTGTCCATCACTGGATATGAAGGGACCCCGTAGGCCCCTTTCCAGTACTATCCCTCCACCCCTTAATTTATGCAACTGGCAACTGGAACATACATAGCAAGCTGCCTATTATCAAGTCAGACCTATTGGCCCACCTAGCTCAGTATTACTTCCACAGGCTGGCAGCGCTCCCCTGGGTTTCAAACAAGGGGCCTTCCTGAATCTACCTCGAGATGCTGGTGATGAAACCTGGAACCTCCTGTATGCAAAGCAGATGCTGTACCACTGAGCTATGACCCTCCACCTCATACAAATTTCAATAAAATAGAAATTCCGCTCTTCTGTTTCTTTGCTGCACGGCACAGAAAATAAAGAACACTTACATCTACAAAATGTTTAATAAAACAAAGTCTTTCAGTATGTTAATCCCAAAGATAGGAGGAAGCTCAGCTCTGATTATTCTGAATACTTCTTTCAGTTATACTATACTGTATGTGAAGATGATCAGAGAAACGAGGAACCCAACACAATTTGACATGCTGACATTTCTGTGCTTGTGTTTGTTTAAAAACAAGTTGCCAAATCTCACAGTTGCAAATGCAATGCCTTTACTTCAAGAAGAAAATCAGTGGCAGAAGGATCTGAGGGGGGGGGGGGCGGGCAGTTTCAAAATCCTGTGTCTCCAATCCTTGCTACTATTTTTGCACACCAGCCACTACACTCAAATTTCCATGCTCTTTGCTCCCCCCCCCCATGTCACAGTGCTTACTAAAATATATTAATTCTTTGATAGCTTCAACCTTAAAAAAAAATATGCTAAGCAAGCAAATACCTATATAGATAATATATACATTGCATGATTTAACTTGGTTACACATTTGGTTTGTTCAGAGGACATCCAGTCCTAATTTTAAGGAAGAGCATGTCTTTACAGTATGAGCTTGTCAGGCTTAACACATAATTACACTTTATTTCCTACTCTTGCTAAACATTCAGCTGCATAATGTAAACTGTATAATAGAGAGGAGGCCTGTGTTGTACCTGGAATACTCTTGTGGGTATGGAGAGGAATACCAGGTGTGGATTTCATATTTCCCAAACTCGATGACTGATGGACAGCGGACTTGTGGATCAGGGGCTCCTGTTACTCCTACTTTCTGTAAAAGAAACAAATATCTCTCCAAGTTAACAACAACAAAAGCACTACTAAACAGATCCAGCAATCCAGGAAAGAAGGAAAAGCTTTGGGATAGCACAGCTTTCTTCCACTGAACTACAGTGGTACCTCGGGGTTAAGAACTTAATTTGCTCCAGAGGCCCATTCTTAACCTGAAACTGTTCTTAACCTGAGGTACCACCTTAGCTAATGAGGCCTCCTGCTGCCGCCGCAGCACAATTTCTATTCTCATCCTGAAGCAAAGTTCTTAACCCGAAGTACTATTCCTGGGTTAGCGGAGTCTGTAACCTGAAGCGTATGTAACCCGAGGTACCACTGTAATTCACAAAGCAAGAAAAATATAAAGCCAGGTGTGCTAGTAAAAATGCTAGTCCAATCCGTCTTAGCATTATGCTTGCCTGTTAAGAGTAATCTAAAGGAATTACCATATTTTTCGCTCTATAGGACGCACCCGACCATAGGAAGCACCTTGTTTTAGAGGGGGAGAGCAAGAAAAAAAAAATCTCCCCCTCTCTGCCCAGCGCCCCTTCAGCAAAGCGGCAGGAGAAACGGAGCCCCTTCCATTTCTCCTCCCGCTTCGCTGAAGGGGCGCTGCGCAGAGGGGGAGATTTTTTTTCCTTGTTCTCCCCCTCTAAAACAAGGTGCGTTCTGCGCATTCAAGGTGCGTTCACCTGAAGCCTCCGGAGCGCAAGGGACACTCCCGCTGCACTCTGGAGGCTTCAGGCGGCTACCTTGGAAGCCTGGAGAGCGAGAGGGGTCGCTGCGCACTGCCCCTCTCGCTCTCCAGGCTTCAGTGAAGGCAACCCGAAGCCTCAGAAGCGCGGCGGGAGTTCCCGCTGGGCTCCGGAGGCCTTGGGTTCCTTTCAACCTGCTCTTTGGGGCTGGCGGGGGGAAGCGCTGCTTTCCCCCACCGCCAGCCTCAAAACCAAGTCGGGGAGCAGCGCAAAGGCTGCATGCAGCCTTCCCGCTGCCCCCCAGCTTGTGGGGCTGGCAGTGGGGTGAAGCGCTGCTTTCCCCCACCGCCAGCCTCAAAGATTCCGGAAGCCTTCGGAGCGCAGCGCGAGTTCCCATTGTGCTCCGCAGGCTTCGGGTTCCTTTTGCTGAAGCCGGGAGAGCAAGACTCTCCCGGCTTCAGCGAAAGGAACCTGAAGCCTCCAGAACGCAGAGAGAACACGCGCTGCGCTCCGAAGGCTTCAGGCGGCTATCCCTGAAGCCTGGAGAGCAAGAGGGGTTAGTGCGCACCGATGCCTCTCGCTCTCCAGGCTTCAGCGAAAGCAATGTGAAGCCTCCGGAGCACGGAGGGAGCGCTCCCTCTGCGCGTCGGAGGCTTCGCGTTGCTATCGCTGAAGCCAAGGAGCCTGCATTCACTCCATAGGACACACACACATTTCCCCTTCATTTTTGGAGGGGGAAAAGTGTGTCCTATAGAGCAAAAAATACGGTAATAGCCACTTAATAAATCCAAGGAAATAAGTGACTCCTGAAAAAGCAAAAGGGAGGGAAGGAAGCAGGGGCAGGCAGGCGTGTATCCCAAGTGCACCTGTAATAGACAGCACAGAACCTGGTTAGGAACTGCATCAAAAGGCAATGGGTGACCTACAAACCTACAAACAGGGTTTTGTTTTGTGTAAGTTTTCAAAACTCAAGATGCAACACCTCTCTCTCAAGAATATTTACATCAAACCAGAAAAGTGTCACCAAAAGAAATATATAGAAATACGGCAAACTGTATCCTTAAATTTTTCAGAGCACAAGGGGGCTTTTTCGTCCCCGCAGCTCTAAAATTACCGTATTTTTCGCCCTATAGGACGCACTTTTCCCCCTCCAAAAATGAAGGGGAAATCTGGGTGCGTCCTATGGGGCGAAAGCAGGCTTTCGCTGAAGCCTGGAGAGGGAGAGGGGTCGGTGCGCACCGACCCCTCTCGCTCTCCAGGCTTCAGGAAGCTATCTGCAAGCCTTGCAAGCCCGGCGGGATGTCCCGCGGGCTCGCAAGGCTTGCTGGCAGCAGCCTGCACCCAAAAGCTGGGGACAGCGGGGAGGCGCAGCGCTGTCACCCCGCTATTCCCCGACCTGATCTGGGGGGGGGAAAGCAAGCCTGCTTCTCCCCCCCCCGCCAGCCCCACAAGCTCGGGGGATAGGGGGATGGCGGAGCGCCGCCACCCCGCTATTCCCCGACCTGATCTGGAGGCTGGGGGGGGGGGAGAAGCAAGCTTGCTTCTCTCCCCCCCGCCAGCCCCACAAGCTCGGGGGATAGGGGGATGGCGGAGCGCCACCACCCCACTATTCCCCGACCTGATCTGGAGGCTGGCGGGGGGGGGGGGGAGAAGCAAGCTTGCTTCTCTCCCCCCCCCCCCCGCCAGCCCCACAAGCTCGGGGGATAGGGGGATGGCGGAGCGCCGCCACCCCGCTATTCCCCGACCTGATCGGGAGGCTGGCGGGGGGGGGGGAGCAAGCTTGCTTCTCTCCCCCCCCCCCCGCCAGCCCCACAAGCTCGGGGGATAGGGGGATGGCGGAGCGCTGCCACCCCGCTATTCCCCAACCTGATCGGGAGGCTGGTGGGGGGGGAAGCAAGCTTGCTTCTCTCCCCCCCCCAGCCCCACAAGCTCGGGGGATAGGGGGATGGCGGAGCACAGCCACCCCGCTATTCCCCGACCTGATCTGGAGGCTGGGGGGGAGCAAGCCTGCTTCTCCCCCCGCCAGCCCACAAGCTCGGGGGATAGGGGGATGGCGGAGGGCCGCCACCCCGTTATTCCCCGACCTGATCTGGAGGCTGGCGGGGGGGAAAGGCAAGCTTGCGTCTCCTCCCCCCCGCCAGCCCCACAAGCTCGTGGGATAGGGGGGTGGCGGAGCGCCGCCACCCTGCTATTCCCCGACCTGATCTGGAGGCTGGCGGGGGGAGAAGCAAGCCTGCTTCTCCCCCCGCCAGCCCCACAAGCTCGGGGGATAGCGGGGCAAGCTGTCCGTGAAGGCAGAAGAGGGAGACGGTGCGCTCCGTCTCCCTCTTCTAGCTTGGGGATGGCTGCGCAAACCTGGGGGGGAAATAAAAATTTTTCCCTTGATTTCCCCCCCAAAAAACTAGGTGCGTCCTATGGGCCGGTGCGTCCTATAGGGTGAAAAATACGGTATACAAGGCCAAAACGTTGGCACAGCTCCTTTATGGATCCTTTCTGGGCCCACCTTCCTCTGCTTTCTCCCCCCTTGAGAGAGTTCAATCCAAACTCCTTAGAGCTCTCCTACAAGTCCCCAGATGCATTTCAAATGCATGGGTTAGACTAGAAATGGGGATGATGAGAGTGGAGGCTTCTATCTGCGTAACATCAATCTACAAATGGCTGACACTGAATCTGCTCCCCCCGAGGGATAGCCCCACTGATCTTCTGCGACCAATTCCAGTCAGGCTGGCAGACTGTAGTCCTGAACACCCTTCAGAAACTGGGTTTTGCCCCTCAAGCCCTTCTGAGCCCTGGGTTGGGCCAGGCAAAAGCAATGGTTAGGCAAAGAATTATAGACACCAAGAGACAACAGGAGTGCTCAAGGTGCCCCGACTATAAATTTGGAGAAATCGAGAGAGATACAGCCGCACTGGCAGCATATCTCGTCTTTCTCGTATCTAAAAATGCAAGAAGGGCTTTTACACTCGCCAGAAGCTCGGCTCTGCCCTCGCCAATCCTGGAAGGAGCCTTTTAAAAAGTCCCATATTCTAAGAGATCTTGCGCCTGTTCACTGGGGGAGATAGGAAGCCCAGAACACTTGTTCTTTAGATGTCTCTCTTATGAAGAGGCATGTAGTAAGACCATTTATCCCCTACTGGTGAGGCTCGCTAACCTCACAAAAATTTGACCTTTTTAACCTCGCAAATATTTTAACCTCGCAAAAATTTGACATTTTCCTGTTAGGCAAAGATCAGAAGACGATCTGGATGGTTGCCAGATTCTGTGTACAGGTCTGCAGGCGCAGACCATCTCCAAACTCAAACTAGTTTGTTAAGAAAATCCCCAAACTCGGTTTCATGGGTGACTCTGGGTCAACTCCCTGTGGTAGTTTATTGTTGTACATTGTTTTAATTGTTTGTTTTCCTTCTGTGACTGTACCCCCAAGTGTGTTTTATAAGCTGGTCTCCGACCATAATAAATTATCTATCTATCTAGAAATACCCAGATTATGGGGAGCTATCCAGTGGAAGATGCAATGAAATCAAGTATTTCATGTCCACTTATTTCAATGGGTCTATTTTGTGCACAACATAGTTGGGTATCATTCATTAAAAAAAATATGGCAAAGGTGTTTTGCAAGAAGAATCATGGCCATCAAACCTTAAGGAAATTATCTTCCTTTGGGGCAATCTGCACACCTCGGGCCTCCATTGTTATTTTTCATGCATGTATAAGGTAAAATATAGCTTTCCCTTTCTACCCACCCCCTCCCCAGACACATTTTCTTCCTTATATACACTATGAAGAATTGAGGATGCTTTGCAAATTACATCTACAAGCAAAGGCTCAGGAGTGAATGGAAGAGAGAAAATGCTGGTTAGACTTCCAACACTCTTTTCTCTCAGTTTACATTGTGCATTGAGAAAAATAAACTATACATTAAAAAGACTTGCTTAGTGGTGATATTACTATTATGTCTTGCATCCTAATACACCTGTAAGTTCTGTAGTGTGTGTTCACATTGCGCTCCTAGTGCTGTTTTTAGTGACAGAAGTATTTCAAATCCCAGGACATTTGGAAACATCAAGTTCTAAACAAGTGCTAAAAGCATTTTATCTACTATGGAAGGTCCATCTCTTACCTTCCCTCCCTTTGCACACACCCACATTTCTTCAGCACTACGAAGTCAGTGCAGATAGTCCCTCAGTGGGGGCCAGTTAGGTCAGCTTAGCCAACACAGAAACACTTGCTTAAAGCAATTTCATAGAATCATAGAATCCTAGAGTTGGAAGAGACCACAAGGGCCATCGAGTCCAACCCCCTGCCAAGCAGGAAACACCATCAGAGCACTCCTGACATATGGTTGTCAAGCCTCTGCTTAAAGACCTCCAAAGTAGGAGACTCCACCACACTCCTTGGCAGCAAATTCCACTGTCGAACAGCTCTTACTGTCAGGACGTTCTTCCTAATGTTTAGGTGGAATCTTCTTTATTGTAGTTTGGATCCAGAGCAGAATACAGTGGCACTATTACTTCCCTTGATCTAGATGCTGTACTCCTATTGATGAAGCCCAGAATTGCATTGCAATTTCTTTTCCCCTTTGTTTTTCTATAAACTACAGGGCACTTTTCAATGCTCAGGTGCAGGAAGTGGCATCTGAGTCTCCTCCTTTCTCTCACAAACAGCTCAGTTCAAGTGCAATCCCACGCTATACTTAGGTGGTTCAACAAGCCTCACACACCTGCCTCTACCCCTCACTGTAATCCAATTCTTCAATTGGAAAACTATGGACTGTGCTTGCCCTGCCAAGCAGGACTTTAACTCAGTCTGCATGCCTGGTTTGGAGGGCACCTAGAGTTGAAGTCTGCCTCTGTTTGGCTGGAACTGCAAGGTAACCCCATGTAGTGCAGCATTGTGGGATTGGAGGGAGGGCAGGAGCAGCCAACTACAGGTTTTGCTCATAACACTCCAAAATGAGGTTTGGTGGTGCGAGCACCAGGCCTATAATTTAATTATAAAATGGGGTGCCATCAGTTCATAAATATTTATACCCCGTGGCCCCAAAAAAACCATGATTTATTCGACTGAGAGAAAAAAATTGTGCCCATGTGTTTCCACCTCGTTCAGACTGCATTTTCAGACTTTGTTTGTAGTCTAAGATTTAACCAGTTTCTCAGTTTGGAAGTAACAGTAAACAATGGTTTTAATGAACGCTGAAAGTATTTCAGTGCAGTGCAAGAGAAAAAAGAGCATGCAGGTATAACACTCATTCTCAGTCTTATAAACCATAGCATATTTGATTGAAATTATTTCATCTGCCGGAGAGGCTTGGGGGTAGAATAGAGCAGACAACTTATCCAAATAAATGGCCTCAGTGACCAAAAATGCACCCTTAACACAGACTGCAATGACAGAGAACTTATCCCTGTAACTGTGTAGAAAAGATTTCTAATTTAATTTCACAATATAAAAGTGCTAAACAGGAACTGGTGACCAGCTTATGTCTTGAAATAATATTCATACTGATTTACTCTTTACCCAAACTGTGCTAAAAGCACTTTGGAATTCTCTATCATGAGAGATACTGATGGGATTTTTAAAGGACAGCAGTCTCCATCCTGGTCCCTTCCAGATGCTTAGAACTCTAACTCTCTTTATGGTAGTTGTAGTTCAAACATGTGGTGGTGATCAAGATGGGAAGGGCTGGATTAGGATAAGAGCTGGGTCTAAACCACTGAGCCTAGGGCTTGCCAATCAGAAGGTCAGTGGTTCAAATCCCCAAGACGGAGTGAGCTCCCCTTGTTTGGTCCCTGCTCCTGCCAACCTAGCAGTTCGTAAGCACGTCAAAGTGCAAGTAGATAAACAGGTACCGCTCTGGTGGGAAGCTGAATGGCGTTTCCGTGCACTGCTCTGGTTCACCAGAAGTGGCTTAGTCATACTGGACACATGACCTGGAAGCTGTCTGCGGACAAACGCCGGCTCCCTTGGACAGTAAAGCGAGATGAGTGCCGCAGCCCGAGTCGTCCACGACTGGACTTAATGGTCAGGGTCCCTTTACCTATGTCTGACTCCCAGGAGGAGGCTCCTCCCACGAATAATAGAGACCCCTGGCTGGCCAGCGCTAGAAACAGGAGGCTGCACTATGATGGACCTTTGGTCCTCCTCCCACGAATAATAGAGACCCCTGGCTGGCCAGCGCTAGAAACAGGAGGCTGCACTATGATGGACCTTTGGTCCTCCTCCCATGAATAATAGAGACCCCTGGCTGGCCAGCGCTAGAAACAGGAGGCTGCACTATGATGGACCTTTGGTCCTCCTCCCATGAATAATAGAGACCCCTGGCTGGCCAGCGCTAGAAACAGGAGGCTGCACTATGATGGACCTTTGGTCCTCCTCCCATGAATAATAGAGACCCCTGGCTGGCCAGCGCTAGAAACAGGAGGCTGCACTATGATGGACCTTTGGTCCTCCTCCCATGAATAATAGAGACCCCTGGCTGGCCAGCGCTAGAAACAGGAGGCTGCACTATGATGGACCTTTGGTCCTCCTCCCATGAATAATAGAGACCCCTGGCTGGCCAGCGCTAGAAACAGGAGGCTGCACTATGATGGACCTTTGGTCCTCCTCCCATGAATAATAGAGACCCCTGGCTGGCCAGTGCTAGAAACAGGAGGCTGCACTATGATGGACCTTTGGTCCTCCTCCCATGAATAATAGAGACCCCTGGCTGGCCAGCGCTAGAAACAGGAGGCTGCACTATGATGGACCTTTGGTCCTCCTCCCACGAATAATAGAGACCCCTGGCTGGCCAGTGCTAGAAACAGGAGGCTGCACTATGATGGACCTTTGGTCCTCCTCCCATGAATAATAGAGACCCCTGGCTGGCCAGTGCTAGAAACAGGAGGCTGCACTATGATGGACCTTTGGTCCTCCTCCCACGAATAATAGAGACCCCTGGCTGGCCAGCGCTAGAAACAGGAGGCTGCACTATGATGGACCTTTGGTCCTCCTCCCACGAATAATAGAGACCCCTGGCTGGCCAGCGCTAGAAACAGGAGGCTGCACTATGATGGACCTTTGGTCCTCCTCCCACGAATAATAGAGACCCCTGGCTGGCCAGCGCTAGAAACAGGAGGCTGCACTATGATGGACCTTTGGTCCTCCTCCCACGAATAATAGAGACCCCTGGCTGGCCAGCGCTAGAAACAGGAGGCTGCACTATGATGGACCTTTGGTCCTCCTCCCAGGAATAATAGAGACCCCTGGCTGGCCAGCGCTAGAAACAGGAGGCTGCACTATGATGGACCTTTGGTCCTCCTCCCACGAATAATAGAGACCCCTGGCTGGCCAGGGCTAGAAACAGGAGGCTGCACTATGATGGACCTTTGGTCCTCCTCCCACGAATAATAGAGACCCCTGGCTGGCCAGCGCTAGAAACAGGAGGCTGCACTATGATGGACCTTTGGTCCTCCTCCCATGAATAATAGAGACCCCTGGCTGGCCAGCGCTAGAAACAGGAGGCTGCACTATGATGGACCTTTGGTACAATTCACCAAGGGAATCCTTCTGTTTTTATACAAAAGTTAAGGCAGAACCATTTTTTCTCCAAAAGTTTGTAGACATTTCTTGTTTTGCCATTTTTCTTCCACCTTTACATTTGAATAATCTCAAAGCAGCAATAAGGAAACAGCTATATTCACCAAATCTCTTTGTTCTTCCCTCATATCTTGCCATGCCAGAAAACAACCTGATGTATTGCCTTTCCACAGCAATACACAAATAAAATCTCTCAGTTACTTAATAGTGTGCACAATAGCAACTTCAACTGCTCTAAACATCACCTCTTCGCCACTGATTGAGTCCCAGGGCTCTTTCTTCCCCTTTTCTTTTTTAAGGAAAAAAACCTGAGGGATTGGATGGGTTTTCCTAAGGGAAAGGCTGCAACAGCCAATTTACTTTCCCTAAGATACAAAATATCCTCAGTCAAAAGAGAGAAAAGCACACAATAGCCAAATCAAAATCATGTTTGATGCTAGAAACTGTCTTGCAATTGGCTCCACAAATATAATGGGTAGCACAAGTTCAATCACCCAAACTGAAACTCAAGAATTCTACCACCTGATAGAAGCCAATTTAAGAACACATCATTCCATGGAAGAATGAGAGACACACAATACAGTATCTATGAAAATCCACAGTTCAAAAAACGTAGTTTAGAATTGCTAATCCCAGACAGGACAGCGTTGAAATTACTCAGCTCACAGTCTGTTGCCAACAGAACAACACTGGTTTACATGGAGATGCTTCAAGGATGCTCTCAGACCGCACCTGTGGCACTGCCTTGCATGTTTGTGCCTTCTGGATGGCCACTGAATTCTCCTCCAAATAGATGCCTGAGATAAAGGTGGAGTCCCAGTTCCAGTACAACTGCTTGCACATCATAACAGCTCAAAGTCCCATCAAAGCAGACGTCCAACTCCCACAACAGTGGCACCCGCCCACAGACCACTCCCTCCGGCAGACGGTCTCTCTTCAACAACTCAGCCAACCATCCCTGCACCTCTGCTCAGCGTATTCCGATTTGCTCAGGTGCGGCACCCTGCTCTACCTGGATACGCACTGCGTCAGCAGCTCAGCTGAATTTAACCCAATCCTTGCCAAACTCACACTCACAAGTCTTTGCAAAGTTACGGTATGTACAATATCAGCAAGAAAAGAGAACAGTAATATTTATCAGAAGTTGCAAAGAGATGTAGGGCTGCTTAGTAACTCATGAGCAAGTACTCTGGATTTTACACCATGCTATATATGCTAAGCAATTACTTTCAAATATCAGAAGTCTACATTGATCAGAGATTAACTAGTTTGTGCTGTCTGAAAGGCCTGAAGCTGGCTGACCAAAAAAAACCTATTACAAAAATAATATATTTGCACCAGCCATTCTAATTTGTGCACAGAGTGCACCTATATAAACACAACTAAATATAAAAGTGTCAATTTCAGAGGACATCATTGTGGTCCTTACATTGATGGCAGAAGCAAAAATATTTGTGGTCTTTGCTGTCACCAGCTTATCTTGGTCTATAAGAGAAGATTCATGAAATAATCAACTAAACCTCCTGGATGAGATAATGATAAGCAGTGTTAGAAACTCAGATATACAAGCCAGGTGCCAAGTGACACCTTAAACCTTGGTTATGGCCACCACAACAGAATGTCTATTCACCAGGGGGTTGGACTAGATGACCCTAAGGATCCCTTCCAACAATTCTACGCTTCTATGATCTCAACTACATTGCTTGACTGTCCCAATATGTAAGAAGGAGAAATGCAGCAGAAATGGAAAAGATGTAAACTATGGACTAAGGCAGAGGTTTTTAAACTGTGGTTTGTGAGTTCCATTTGGGTGGCCTGTGGAAAGGCTGTAGCACAGTCAAATAGATCTGTATTCAGCCCTGCACTTACTTTCCTTGATGTGATGATGGAGGACTAAGGTGCCCAGCAAGGGGTCTATGATTTGCATAGCTGCGCAGAAGCACAAGACTCACAACTTTTACTGCACATGAGTCATCTGGCTCGATTGAGACGTCAGTCACCAACCTGGTGCCCAGAAATCTCCATGTAGTTGCAACTGGACCCTTGCCAATAGCAAACGTGCATGGTGCACAGTGAATTCCTAACACTGGTGATGAGGTGATTACCTCTTTAAGCAAATATTTGTAAAAAGAGCATACTAGCAACACATGAGCCTTTGTTTCTGTATTCCCATCAACACATGGATATATATGACCTTGGAATCTTCCTGTTACAGAAATACCAACAAGCTTTCTTTTCAATTTCTTCATCTGCTTACTCCAAAGGTTCTGCTGGCTTTTGTATTTCTCTTCTTCCAGGCAGAGGGTCATCAACACCTCCCAAGAAACAGAACCTATAGGCCTCCTTTCCCCTGCAGTTTTGAAACAGGACATATTGTATCTGTACCAATACAGCTATGAAGGAGCTGAAGGGCCATGCTTAGACAGATGTGCACAAACATGGAATATTGAACAATCCACCATGCCTCTGCATTAAGCCAATGTCCTTTATATAGAACACTGAAAAACAAGCAAACTCCCCTCACAAATGCCAGGCAAGACCTTGCAGAATTCAATGTGCACTAAAACAGGGAGGAAGAAATGTCCAATAGAAATGGAAACGGGAAGGTACAGACTTGCTCTGATTCAGTTTTGAAGCAAGCAAAGCTATTGTATAGCTTTGGCATGCAAGTCTTACAATCTTGGACAATCCTCGATCTCCACTCGTCAGCCCCATGTTTCTGGGCTATAATATTTTAAGTTTGCCTCAGAGCTGCCTGCTTATCTCTCATCAGCATCACACCTCATCACTTCTTATCAACTGGCTGGTTCCCAGAAAATCCTCAGTAAACTACCTGTCTCAATCTTCTCAGTACTATGCATGTTATGACTAATATACCCCTGTAAAAAGGTAAAGGAACCCTGACAGTTAAGTCCAGTCACAAACGACTCTGGGGTTGTGGCACTCATCTGGCTTTACTGGCCGAGGGAGCTGGCAGCATTTGTCCACAGACAGTTTTTCCGGTCATGTGGCCAGCATGACTAAGCCGCTTCTGGCGCAACGGAACACCAAAACCAGAGCAGCACACGAAAACGCCGTTTACCTTCTTGCCGGAGCATTACCTATTATCTACTTGCACTTTGACGTGCTTTCAAACTGCTAGGTGGGCAGGAACTGGGACAAAGCAAAAGGAGCTCACCCTGTCGTGGAGATTCGAACTGCCGACCTTCCGATCAACAAGCCCCAGGCTCAGTGGTTTAGACCACAGCGCCACCCACACCTCTGTAGGAGTCTACTAACCATACCTTTGCATACAAGCTTCATTCAATTTTACCTGCAGTGCTTGCTCCTGAATATCTCTGAACAACTCCATATCTTTCTCAGTCATGACATCTGGACCTCCAAGAAGCCATTCTTCATTTTCCTGTTTTCCATCCCAGCCATCCTGACTGTCTGAAAATGAACACACAACAACAAATGGAATTTCCTGAAATTAAGCACCTGAATATGCAAGGTGGTCACAGGATAAATAACTATCTAAAAGGGGTTATTGCACTAAGAAGTTTTGAAGTTCATGGCAGGCTACCCCTTTAGACTAAACTGTGACATACCAACATAGACCCTTCCACCCCACCAGGTGGCAGCTTCAGTTCTTCCAGTGGTATAACCATTCCACTCTCACCCATCAATACTTCTTGGCTTTGGGAGAAGGCATAGTCCCCTGGACTGTGGAAATGTGCTCTCAGTCTAAACCAACCTCACATGGCTGTTGTGCCAGGAAAATGGGGAGGAGAACTATATATGCCACCTTGAGCTCCTTGGAGGAAAGGTGCAATGTAAGTCTAATAAAATAAATAAATATTCTTACAATCTTAACAAACACAAAATAATACACACTAACCTCCACTGCTTGGACTGCTGTCCACAAATGAAAAGATATATTATGATGATTTTAGGATATACACTTTGCCAAGGTTCTGTGGTGTATTTGAAGATGACCCTTTAATTGTATGTGGTTATAGTACCTTCAACAGAATTTTTGTGCCCCAACAACATTTATGATAATGTAAAAAAAACCAAAGTGTTGAAGTTTCTTCAGAATCTGTTCTCAAATTGAAAATTAGAAGTCCAGAAAGTAAGAAGAGATAATACCCTCTACAATTAGCTACCTGTAGGCCAGTCTGAAGTGCTTGATTTCCTATTGTCTTTTCTCCTGATCCTATACTGCTGAGAGTAATCCACCACTTCTCCTCGAGCTTTACGCCCATCAGGGGATGGGGTGAAGAATTTGGTAAGGCCATCAATGAGCCCTTTGGTTTTCTTGTTGAATTTCAAGGTGGTGCTTGCATCTCTGCAGAATTCCAGGCCGTCGATTTGCTCCAAATAGCCCCCTTCTGACGAACAAGTTGACTGGCTGGATAGGGGAGTCTTGCGCTTACGACCTCGACCAGGTCCCGTCTGAACTTTGCTGAAGGGGGCTTTTGATCTAAACAAATAGTAAAGTGGGTAATAGAGACTTACAGAAAGAGAAGATATGCAGGGTATTGGCCAGCTGATAATTTCAAATTCTTCCTTGGGCAATAAAGATACCTGCAGGGCACTTTAATGGAAGTTTACTCAGAAGCAAATCCAACTCTGTTCAATGAAGCTTACTGTATGGTTAACTGTACACAGAACTGGAGCCTTCCCAAATTTCTCAGGAATCTGGTATTCTGAATAAAAATTAAGTGTATAGGAGTTATCGTATTTTTCGCCCTATAGGACGCACTTTTTCCCCTCCAAAAATGAAGGGGAAATCTGGGTGCGTCCTATGGGGTGAATGCAGGGTTTCGCTGAAGCTTGGAGAGCGAGAGGGGTCTGTGCGCACCGACCCCTCTTGCTCTCCGGGCTTCAGGAAGACATCCGCAGCCTAGGCAGCCTGCCTCCCAGCACAAGGGGCGCCCTGAAGCAGAGCGCCCCTTGCGCCGGGCAGACATCCGCAGCGTGGGGAGCCCTGCAGGAGTTCCCCGCAGGGCTCCCCACGCTGCGGATAGCAGCCTGCCGCCCAGCGCGAGGGGCGCCCTGAAGCAGAGCGCCCCTCGCGCCGGGCAAACATCCGCAGCGTGGGGAGCCCTGCAGGAGTTCCCCGCAGGGCTCCCCACGCTGCGGATAGCAGCCTGCCGCCCGGCGCGAGGGGCGCCCTGAAGCAGAGCGCCCCTCGCGCCGGGCAAACATCCACAGCTTGGGGAGCCCTGCAGGAGCTCCCCGCAGGGCTCCCCACGCTGCGGATAGCAGCCTGCCGCCCGGCGCGAAGGGCGCCCTGAAGCAGAGCGCCCCTCGCGCCGGGCAGACATCCACAGCGTGGGGAGCCCTGCAGGAGTTCCCCGCAGGGCTCCCCATGGTGCGGATAGCAGCCTGCCACCCGGTGTGCGAGGTGCAGAGCTCCCCACGCGCCGGGCAGACATCGGCCAGCCCCACAAGCTTGGGGGACAGCAGGGAGGCGCAGCGCCGCCATCCCGCTGTTCCTCAACCTGTTTCGGTTTCCCCGACCTGGTTTTGGGGGGGAAATAAAGGGGGGGAATTTCCTATGGGACAGAGCGTCCTATGGAACGAAAAATACGGTACGTACTTAATCCCCCCCCCCACCAAAAAGACGCCACGAGAACTCAAGTGTTTAAGAGCAGTGTATAATGATCCTAATGGCAAGGCTTGTTTGACCCTTCAGATAGTTTCCCACCCACACCTTTCTGACAAGGAACTCTAGAGCAAAATTGGAAGCCATCTAAATATTCAAAAGCAGCAGTGACATGGATCATGTCCTGTGTTCTGTAAAGCAACAATCCAAGCACCCTCCAGATTTCATGGGTGTGGAAAAATCTTGAAACCAAGTGAGACAGAGTACTTCACTAATGGCAGCAGAACATTCTGCCAGTCTAACTTGAGAGGCTAGAAGGGTTTGTAGTGCAAGAAACATAGTTATATATTGCCTCAATCTAACAGAGCAAAGTGGATGCTCAAACTTATTTTATTGAAGGAGGGAAGCTCATCGCTTACTTTAGATTCAGTGGGAATGCAAGCTAAGAATGGCCATTGTTGTTATCTAGCATAGAGATCTACCTCCTAAGTAGAAGCTTGGGCTGCTTGAAATCAGCACTGAAAGTTTTTTTACTGAGGACTAACTGCCTACACTGAAAGGTGTAAACAGACTTCTTCTACAAATTAAAAAAATGTGAAAACCAAAACAAATGCTGAGTTTTCGGAAGCTGGGAAATTAATGAATCCCACAAAGTAAAAGATATGCCTTGTGTTGCATTCAGAAACAAAAAGCATTAAAAATTTGGACAGAAGTACTCATAATCTTTCCAGAACACGTACCAAAATATTTAACCCAACAAAGAAGATGGAACATCTCTAACAACAGAACTGCACAGGTATCCATATTCACACTGTACCCACTGCCACCAAGTTTTGGAAAAACTTACGTTGCATTTTGGTTCTTTAATCGGTTTTTGGGACGTCCTATTGGGTTGGCATAACGCCGCTTTATCTGTGCTGCCTTCTTGTGTAGAAGTTTTCTTCCTTTTTTACGTGGCCGACATATCTGACATATCCACATGCCTGTAAAGTGAACAGACTCATCATAATGTATATCAACATCTGTTAGACCCAGAGAACAATACCGTATTATTTATATAACCTAAGGAAAGCCCTGCTGGGCACGCAAGTGGCCCATCTAGTCCAGCCCCCTCATGGGAAGCCCATGAGCAGGACAGGAACACAACAGCAATGCTCTCCCTGGAACTGTATATAGTACTGCTTGAGTGTTCAAACACTTCAAATACATTCTCTGCAGTCACAGAATCATAGAGTTCCCTACGCCAACTTTTAACATATGGTAGTAGCATTATGACCCTGTGCTGCAGATTTTTGAGGGGTGGGGGAGGAGGAGCTGAGGCTGACAGACTTGTGGTTTCCCTTAGGAAACCTAGTAAGCTCATGGAAAAGGCCAGATTCAAGCCATGGTCTTCTTCATGTCTCGCAGCTCACACTCTTATTCACTACAACACTATTTGTAAAGTTATTCAGAACTCTTAATCAAGCCTATGCTACTATTCTGTTCTGCCTGTTAAAGACATCTATAATTTGAAGGCTAAAAGGGTTGTTTGTGTGAGTTTCTCCCCCTGCAGCATTTTTTAACCCTTTCTTACCTTTTGGCATCCTGGTCAGAGGGGGGTCACAACATTCCATGTGAAAGCCACGATCACACGAGTCACAAAATAGCATATTATCCTACGAAGCACAGAAATTCCAAGTTACTGCAATTCAAGCACTTAGACCAAGAACACTCTTTTCTGTTATCATCAAATATAACCACTATGATTCTAGGCTGAGAGGGGGTATTCCAGCTGCAGACTGGTATCTTCCTGCCTGTGCAAGGATGAGGAAGGGAAACTGCAATAAATATATAATCAGAAGCTGCAATTACGCTGTGGCCCTCACACTGCAGAGGGACCGTGTGGGCAGGCGGCTTCTTTAAACTGCTCTGTTGAGGGGCAAGCGGCTGCCCATGCCTCAGCAGAGCAGTCTAACGAAGCTTCGACTCTGGCTCACATGTATGGGTATGTAGGCAAGGAGGCAATCCTGGTCTCAAACTGTATAGGGCAGGCATGTCCAAAGTCCATTGGGGGAGCCCTAATCTGGCCCGCCAGTCGGGTTAATCCAGCCCCTGTGGCAGTTTATTTCTTGGAGTACAATCGTAAAAACAACCTTGGTCGGCCCTTTGGCCGGCCCCCACGGCCCTTCATTTCATCAAATCTGCCCTACTTTGAAAAAAGTTTGGACACCACTGGTATAAGGCTTTGTACACTAATACCAGCCCCTTGAACACAGCACGGTAGCTAATTGTCAGCCAGTTAGAGTAGCAGTTACTACTTGCAAGTGCTGTTTCAAACTGTTTTCACTGCTTTATTTGTTTCTATTAATAGAATACTATAATTTCCTGCTCTGGTAGTATTTTATTGAAAGGTTGGTTAAATATTTTCTAGATAAATATTTGCCTATAACTGTTATGCAATCAAAGGAATAAACACTGAATTAATGAGGCAGAAAGAATATTTTGTTTATTCTATTTACAAAACTTTACTTCCTATATTCCTTTAAAATATTTGTACCCTACTTTTCTGCTTAAAAATCATCTGAATTAGCATAAATGAGCACAAATGCAACCAATATAGATTATTTTTAAAAACAATAGCTTGCAGAGAAAATTGCAGTAGAAACAAATAAACTCAAATCTTAAGTAGGAAGAATAACCAAGACCTCTCCACTAAACACTTCTGGAATAGGAAGTTTTAACCTGTTAGTAAAATGCAAGAACATAGCCTAGGTGCAATGGCCATAAAGGTCCTGCCATGCATACTAACCCACCTAACCTCAGAAAGTGGAGAGAGACAGAGCAGGACCAGCAGACTCTTTGGGGAGAAGGCAGACCCCCCTAAGATCTCAGGCTGTTCAGGGCTTTGAAAGTTGACGGCCAGAACTGGGCTCAGAAGCAAATAGGGAACCAACACAACCGATACGACAAATGCTCTCTGCAGAACCACCACAATTTGTAGCAATTAAAACTTGAACATACTTTTCCAGCACAGCATGCTGTAGTAGTCCAGCCTGGACGTTTGCACTGTGCACATGTCTATGGCAAGGTCAAATCTCACCGCCAACTGCAGAATCTCATGCAATTAGTTAGAATATGAACATGATCCAGAAGGTGAATGTCCAGGTACTCACAGCATTCTTGCCCTGATCTCGACAGGAACTGCATGTTTTGCACTCAATGCACTGCCATCGTAAGGCCTTCACACGAACTGTTAACTCTGGGGAGAACTTCAGGCAGGATGGATGACCTACACCAAGGTGAAAACAATTTCAGTTAAACTAAGTAGGAACAGCCTGTGCTCAGGAAGAGCAGAAGGTACAGGTTTTATTGCAGTTAACATTTGACATCTTAAAAAGACTCCAGTTCTGCCAGAGCAGTTCCGTGTGTGCTTGGCACTCTGGGATGAACCCACAATATGTGTTTTTGGAAGGGAAGTTGGTTTCCTGCCCAAACACTCAATATTCAGAGGAAAGAGGAAACAAAACCCTTGAGGAATTGCATGAACAGTTCTAACCGAAGATGATTCCAATATGTACTTAAGTACTTGCAGAAATTATGATGTGCCCAAATAATGCCAAAGAAGCCGTTCATGAGGTGAGCTTTGTAGATTAGCCCTGCCCCCCCCCCAGCCTGCCAACACACCTTTATATTCAAAGGTGGAGCTTACTGGGTTTCTATGTTGGACACGCTGGAGGCAGAACCCTGTCCAGTTCATCCAACATAGTAGGTGGCAGCCAAGGCACAGATAGGTCCCTGCTTTCTTAGTGAGTGTCCTGCACTTCAGTGCTGGACATACAAAAGGAAAAGCTCCTTCCTGTGTATCCAGAATACAATTAAAGAAACCTGGTTCAATAACAGAGACACAGACTGTCATCAGCTCACCATGTTTCTGTTAAATGCAAAAAAGATTCATTGGCTGTGAGTCTAGCACAGAGCTTTCCAAACTTTTAATGTTGGTGACACACTTTTTTGACATGCATCATTTCATGACACAGTAATTCAGTTTTACTAGCAAACCGGAGGTTAAACTAACCTCTTTCCAGCGTTCACGCAACATACCTACACACTGCAGCCGACAGACATGTGCTGCGACACACAGTTTGAGAAGCTCTGGTCTAACACATTAACATGGTGGGCTAATGGTGAAAGGGTAGAGCCCTTCTTGACTCCATTTCCAACCTCTTGGTTTCTATGGTAGGCAGGGAGCTTTACCTCCTATGCATCCAGTGCACTGCCAGAGGATGCGTGAAATGCTCTATCCCTATGCTAGTAAGCCACATAGTTTCTATGCTGGATTGGAAGGGGGGTTTCCATTTCTCCTTGACCAGCATAGGAACCATGTGGGAGGAGATGTCAGGAGATGTGAAGAGCACTCCATGCAGAAGCCCACTTCGTTTCTGCAATGGGTAGAGAGGAGGCAAAGCACCAACTTTCATGCACAATATATAAATGCGGTGGGTTGCCAGAGGACAGCCTGAGCATTCTGCTTGTCTTCTAGCAGCTCACTCAGTTGTCTGAGTGAAATTCCACCTACGCTCACCAGGCAAGCAGCTAAAAACAAAGCTGCATTAGGCTAAAGGGCACATCTGCAGGGGACATTTTTACAAATTGTATTCCCTGCACATTGCATTTTTAATAGAGCTGTTGGTGGTATCTGTGTGACAAAGAGTCTTCCCAGCCTACAATGAACCTTCTTCCAAGCAACTTCTCTTTTACTTCTCTTTCAGCAGCAAAACTCTAGAGCAAGAAATACTTTACCACACTGTACCACACAACTTTTCAGCCCCAACATGAACTCTGGTCATATTAAGTTTTGCAAGTTTCTGCACTGCTCCAAGCATTACCTCAGAAAACATAAAACTAATCCCTAGCAGCATAGCCAAGCATACCGAGAAGTGTAACTACAGTGGGTATTGCCCATGACAAGCAGTCTTGAAGCAATTCTCCAGCTGGGTTAAAAAGGTGTGTTTTTTTTAAGTTAGCTTGTTAAATGTGCACAATGAATGCATTTGCAGGTCACCAATTCAATAGATCTCACTGCCCAAAAGGCAGGCAGCCACCTACCACTATTGCCGCAATCAGCACAAGAAATGAGCTCTTCAGGTTTCTTTTCTCGGTTTTGTTCTTTTGTGCCAAGGCAGAAGCTGCAGATTGGGATTGGTTCAGCAACTGGCTGTGGGGGAAGGAGACGAATATTAGAGATTTTCATTAATTATATCATATTTGCAAAACATATACTGAATGAAGACATTAGAGCAGAGATAGCTAACTCAGGTCAAAAGTATCGAGACATAAGCAATTCGTTTCCTAGGACAGTGTTAGAAAATCAGATATATAAGCAAGGAGCCAAATGGCTCCTTAAACCAAGGTTACAGTCACCAAAACAGAATTTTTAGTTGCCATTTGGGGGTAAAATAGCTCAGAAGTCTTGTTTTTCAAATGATGGATTGACTGTGATTGATTCTCAGTTAAACATCTGGCTAACTCAGACGACTACCTTGAGTAAGGTTAACTTTGAGAACTTAAAAGTCACTTGATTCAGGAACATGCCCACCTACACAGTACATTGGCCTATTCCAACCTCTCTTTCTTAATGGTGACATAATAACGTAAGAATATTCTTCACCACTATGAGAAGGACAGTGGGGTCGGGTAAGTGAAGACAAGCTACAACTAATAACTATAACTATTAACTATAATGTTGTTTACTGCTACTGCTCAGGCTGCACACAGAGAAAGCATATTGGTTCCAGAAATTCATTCTGATTATGCAGATAAAATATAACTGACAGAATTCTTCTACAGGATGTGGTATGAGTGAGTGGAAAGAGCCAAGACCCAAGGATGATCAGAAACGCACCTCCAAATGGTGGTGATGTCAGGTGCCATCCTGGTGCCCAGGCATCTTCACTCGGTTGCAAGTGGTCGGTAGCCAGGTGCAAAATGCAACTGAATGAAGACATTAGAGCAGAGATAGCAACTGGCACTGTCCTAGGGTGTTAGACAACTACGCTTTATTCAGAGAGAAACTAATGGGTCTAACTTAATCATGGTCATTAATTTCAATGGGTCTGCTCTGAGTAAAACTTAATTGAAGACCACTCCTAGCCCCTGTCCCTACCTCAAAAATTCACAGAGCACTGCAGTGAAGATATACATATACAAAGGAAGCCAGTTCCAAGTGATTGCAATGAGAGCAGACTGCAGGTGCTGGGCCTGTATTGGTCACGGAGACCATTTTGAGTGGTGTAAGTGTTGTGGTACAGACTGGAAAACAGTGACTACAATGCTATCAAATTCAACTTATAGGCAAGTGGGCAACTGCCAAGGAAGTCAAACAGTCACAGAGAACTTCAAAGGAGAAAACTGAGGTGATTGGCAGAAAGGAAATAGAAAGGCAAAGCTAAATTTCTCCAGACTGCCATGAGGTTATTCAAAAGCATAATCAATGTTAAATTATATAATATATACCACAGATCAGGAAAGGTGCCACAAAGGTCTACAGGATGTGTGGCTAACAAGCAATAACATAGAGGCAAGAATGTGTTTTTCACAAAATAGATGAGATGACAACAAAAAGCAACAAAACATTGGCAAAATAAAGGAAAGCTGACAACAAAAAATACAAAAAAGAATTTCAAGGAGTTCATCACTAAAAACATTATGCCTAGTAATAAAACATTATTTAACAAATCAGAAGCAAGAAAAATGCTTAGGGATGATATTGGACATTTGGATGACATTTGGTCAAATGTGCGCTAAGGGAGGAAAAGGAGTCTGATGGGGAAATGAACAAATCCTTTCAACAGTATTCACGGCAGACGGGCAGAGCCCTGTGCCTGAGCTAGTCGGGGAAACCAGGGCAAAGAGTGGAGAGAAGGCATAAAGCCCTAGGCCAACAAACAGGAACTTGAGAGTAGGAAAAAGTGGGCAGCTCCCACATTGGAGAAATACATAGTAAGTGGGGGTCAACCATGGATCTGTATTGGGACAAGCTGGAGTTGGGCTGGAAAGTGAGAAAGTCAAACCTGGAGGTGGCAACAAATTGATCAGGGTTCTAGAAACAAGAACTCCCAAAGGAGCTCTCCAAACTGGATGAATGGGAGCTAAAAAAGCAAATGCAGTTAAATGTCAGGAAGTGCAAAGTTATGCACATGGGGACAAAAAATCCTAACATACACAGCAATGGGTTCTGAATTGGTGATGGCTGGCCAAGAATGAGATCCTGGAGTTGTAGTGAAGGTATCAACCCAGTGTGCAGCAGCTGAGAAAACGGCAAATTCCATTTTAGGGATCATTATGAAAAGGAGTGAGAATAAAACCACCCAAATCTTAATGCTGTTATATAACTCTATGGTCCACAGTTCTGATCAATGATCCCCAAAGAAGATACTCATGAGGCAGATTTACAACATTTGGAGCTTTTTTAGTTTAGAGAAAAGAGAAGTGAAAAGGGGTAAATTACAGAAATGTATAAGATTATCACACGGTGGAGAAAGTGGGCAGAGAAAAGCTCTTCCTCCTCTCTCATAATACTAGAAGCCTGTGGGGTCATCAAAAGAAGGTGAATATTGGAAGATTCAGGACATACAAAAGGAAGAACTTCTTCACAACTATGGGAATCTGTAGGCACAAGGCATGGCGATGGTTACTGACTTGGACAGCTTTTAAAAGGGATTAGACAAATTCATGAAGGTAAGGCTATCAATGGCTACTAGAGGTGACAATTATATATGATTTTTAGTATCAGAGAAAGTAGGCCTCTTGAGTAAGAGAGTGCCTACTCACGTCCCATTTGTGTGCCTCTGACACACATTCACTTGGCCACTATGAGAACAGGATGCTAAACTAGATGGCCTGATCCAGCAAGGCTCTTCTTGTGTTTTTATTTTTCATGTGGAAAAGGTAATAGCAGTTCCACAGTTAATTCGTTCTGGAGTTCCGTTCTTAACCTGAAACTGTTCATAACCTGAGGTACCACTTTAGCTAATGAGGCCTCCTGCTGCCGCCGTAGCACAATTTCTATTCTCATCCTGAAGCAAATTTCTTAACCCGAGGTACTATTTCTGGGCTAGCGGAGTGAGTCTGTAACCTCAAGCCTCTGTAACCTGAAACCTCTGTTACCCGAGGTACCACTGTACCACTCTATTCTGCCTTGGTCAGACCACACCTGGAATACCGTGTCCAATTCTGGGCAACACAATTTAAGAGGGTGTTGACAAGCTGGAACATATGCAGAGGAGGGTGACCAAGACAGTCAAGGTCTGGAAACCAAGACACTTGAAGGAGCTGGGTAGGTTTAGCCTGGAAAAGAGAAGGCTGAGGAGATACGATAGCCATCTTCAAATATCTCAAGGGCTGTTACATGGAGGAAGGAATAAGCTTGTTTTCTCCTGCTCTGGAGGGTAGAAATCAAAACTAATGGCTTCAAGTAACAAGAAAGGAGATTCCAACTAAACATCAGGAGAAATTTTCTGATAGTAAGAGCTGTTCAACAGTGGAATGGTCTCCCTCGGGAGGTTGTGAACTCTCATTTCTCATTTCTTGGAGGCTTTTAAGCATGGGTTGGACGGCCATCTGTCATGGATACTGTAGTTGAGATTCCTACATTGCAGGGGGGTTGGACTAGACGACCCTTAGGGTACCTTCCACCTCTACAACTCTATGATGTGATGATTCTATGATTCTACTACACAGGGTTTGTCAGAGAAAAAAATGTATCACTTAATGCATTCCACCTGGAGCTCTTTGGAGAGAAATGGGAAGCGAATGTGATTAGTACTAACATTCTTTACAATGCAGGCCTTGAATACTAATTGACTATGGGGAATGAAAGCTCTCAGTCACCCCAACATACTCAGTCAGAGAAAATTCAATAGTAAAAAGGTTCCCACCTCCATAGATTAAATGCATTGCTTATTTTCGCACCAACTGATGGTTCATTTGTCTTTCCAATGTCCTTTTAAAATATATGAGAAAGCTACCCTCTTTCTTTCTTCTCTCCCACTATAGCTTTATCTTTTTTTTTACAGTGGTACCTTGCAAGACGAATGCCTCGCAAGACAAAAAACTCGCTAGACGAAAGGGTTTTTTGTTTTTTGAGCTGCTTCACAAGACGATTTTCCCTATGGGCTTGCTTCGCAAGACGGAAACGTCTTGCAAGTTTGTTTCCTTTTTCTTAACACCGTTAATACAGTTGCGACTTGACTTTCGAGGAGCAACTCATAGAACGCGGTGTGGTAGCCTTTTTTGAGGTTTTTAAAGACTTTGGTGATTTTTGAAGCTTTTCAAAAACTTTCCCAACACCGTGCTTCGCAAGACGGAAAAAATCGCAAGACGACAAAACTCGCGGAACGAATTAATTTCGTCTTGCGAGGCACCACTGTACTTTCACCAATGTGAATGTGATCAAGAATCCTAGTTTTCTTTTCAAAAGAGCCATCTAGCCTTTTTAGTTGCATAGACAACTTTTGAGCGTGTACAAGCAAGCATGTCAGTGAGAATGTTTAGTCCCTAATAAGCTCTTCTCTGCTCTTAAGAAATGGTTTTTCTCGCTTAAGAAATCAACTCCGGCCCTCCAGATGTTTGGGACTACAATTCCCATCATCCCTAGCTAACAGGACCAGTGGTCAGGGATGATGGGAATTGTAGTCCCAAACACCTGGGACTATGCCTATGCCTGGATGCCTTCCAAACCATAAAAACTTTCATGAGCTGTAGTAAAGAACAAAAGCACGTACATTCCCATCATATAATCTTGATAGACACTCATATAATCTTGATAGACACTCATCTACATAATCACAGTTGCCCTGAGAATGCAACAAAGGGAAGGGATAACTCTTTGGCCCCTGCCATCAGTTTCACCACTGATACCACACCAAAACCACCAGCAAGGGAAGAATGGCTTCATCAGCTGGATATAAATGTTTGTTTATTCTGGGTTGTTAAACTGATTGTTCTCCCCCTTTCCATAGTGTTTGGCCTGTAGGTCTGAGTGCAGGATCTGTGTCTCATTGTTTGATTGATGTGAGCCTACTTTGGAAGGCAAAATTCATCTGTAGTGAGATAAAAATATAAAATGAAACAAAACATCACCCCTAAATTTCTCTCAGAACTGCAGCTGCCTACCCTCTTATTCCCATCTTGTGTTCTGCTGGCTGTCATGAGTATTTTTCTCCTCAGTCTGCACTGCTGAGAGCAATAGAAACCTTCCTTCCATGGGACTGTTGCATCTGCTCTGCACTATCAAGAGCTCTCAGCTTTTGCCTCCCAACCATATATATATCACCACACTATTAACCAATGCTCGTCAAATGTGACAGGGCTTCATAAGTAGATGCTCACTGAGTATGCCACCTAAACATGATTACACAACACTAGAAAGAAAACTGTTTCATCTAGAGCACAAATTACTGTGCTAGGAATCTGCCCATTAAAAAGAAATTTCGAAACAACTACACATCTATTTTCATTGAAATCCTTTTGCCCAAACAACTACTGTGAGTGCTGAATTGAAGCTAAGCATCATTTTGTTAGTCTTTCACGAACCAAATAACTGCAATTTATCATGACTGCTTTGGCCTTGCTTTGCTGGACCTATCAACTTTCTCATTCTTTCCCCAAATCACAGAGATAGATGTATGTTCTCATTTTGATGAAGTTTAAGGACAATCACATTCATAAAGTTGGCTGCATCTTCACTAGTAGGTATATAAATCATTAGCCAAACAGGTGAAAAAACGGACCTTGGTAGGGGGCTCTCTTGCTTGTGAATAAGACAAAGACACTGCTGCCAAATTTATTTTGCCACAAAACTGATGTAAGGGATTTTGCAATACCAGTGCAGTTACAAATGAAACTGTAAATGTATACATGGAGTGAAGAACAACAAGCTCTTAGTCACAGCTCCATATCACTTCTCTGAACAGATTTTCCTGGTAGGTTTCCCAAACATTCGAGAGGGCAATTTAAAGTCAAAGAAAAGGAATGTCAGTTCTCCAATTCAATAAGCACCAGAAATTCGTTCTCAGAAAAACTGGCTCTTGATATACAGTAGGTAATCCTCTCCAAGAGTCTGCTCAAAATTCACAATACTTTTGTTTAAAATAGCCTTATGGCCCCATGATTCAGCGAGACAACCAGGACAACCACTCACAGATATTAACCTCTCCCCCCATCTAGACCAGGTCGAATTCACAACTTGATGAGAAAACCTCCATTTTTCATATCACCCAATATGCCTTCTGGACACAGAACTGTTAAGACTCTAGTCTGTCAACTTTAAACAAACAGTACCATATTTACTTGAATGTAATGTGCACCTTTTTTGCACAAATTACCATATTTTTCCGTGTATAAGATGATGCTTCTTGCTAAAAAAAAAAAAAACAGGCAAAAATTGGGTGTCGTCTTATACACGGATAGTGAATGGGGGGGGCGTGCGACTAATGGGAGCAGCAAGCAGGAGATTGGCAGCAGAGATTGGGCAGGTGACTGGTGGCTGTGGCGAGGCAGGCAGACAATTGGCAGCTGCAGCAAGTGGGCTGTTGGTGGCGGCGAGCGGGCAGACAATTGGCAGCTGTAGTGAGGTGTGCAACCAGCAGTGGCTGTGGCAAGCGATTGGCAGTGGCAGGCAGGCGGGTGAGTGACTGGCAGAAGTGACTTCCCCCACCCCCCAAAAAAGCTAAACAACTTAATTTCTTAATTTCGGTTTTAAAAAATTGGGGTCATCAAATACTTGGGGGCGTATTATACACAGAAAAATGCAGTACATCGTGAAAATTAGGGTGCATATTAGATTTGATTGCAAACTTGAAAAACACCACTGACATAGCAAATACCACATTTTTCGCTCTAGAAGACCCCTCCCGCGCACCGACCCCTCTCGCTCTCCAGGCTTCAGGAAGCTATCCACAAGCCTTCGGAGCCCGGCGGGAGTTCCCACCAGGCTCCGAAGGCTTGCGGATACCAGCCTGCAGCCTGGGGAGCGCAGTGTCAACTCCCACTGCGCTCCCCGGGCTTCATGCAGCTGTCCGCAAACCTTCGGAGCACTTTTTGGCTTCTGCCAAAGCCCCACGCACCCTCTCCCGGCTGGAGAGGTGGCGCGCGGCTATGGCAGCAGCCTCTCCAGCTGGGAGAGGGTGCGCGGGGCTAAAGAAGCCATAGCCTCGGGCTTCCCCAGCAGCCTCGAGAAGCTCGCTGAGCAGTGGGAAGGCTTCGTGCCTTTCCGCTGCTCCCCGACCTGCCCTTTGGGGCTGGCGGTGGGCTTCCCCCTGCCAGCCCCAAAGAGCAGGTCGAAAGGAGCCTGAAGCCTGGAGAGCAAGAGGGGTCGGTGCGCGGGACCCCTCTCACTCTCCAGGCTTCCAAGGTAGCCGCCTGAAGGCGACTGAACGGCACCTTGTTTTAGAGGGGGAGAACAAGGGGGGGAATTCTCCCCCTCTCTGCGCAGCGCCTCCTGCCGCTTCACTGAAGGGGCGCTGGGCAGAGAGGGGGAGAATTTTTTTTCTTGTTCTCCCCCTCTAAAACAAGGTGCGTCCTACAGTCCGGTGTGTCCTATAGAGCGAAAAATACAGCACTTTTTGTGTTTCAAGGTTATGAAAACTGAGGTGCGCATTAGATTCAATGGTGCATTAGATTCACATAAATATGGTATATTTTGAACTGAACTAGCAACTTGGGTACTGCCCACCAACTCACTCTCAGATGAACCAAGCATTGAGCTTCTTTAACACCCTCATTCCCGGAGCAAACAGTAACTACAATTTTGAGAAAGCTTCCCCCTTGTTCATCTCAGCAGCTCACAACCATTTGCTTCTATATGGACCCCCAGAAGGGAGTGAGCAATTGTGATACATAAAGTGAGCTTTGGCAAAGCCTCTGCTAATGCTCAAACTAGCAAAGGGAGAGATCAAACGCCCCTTGCCTGTGCCTTAGCCACAAAGAAAATGGACCTCGTAATAAGCGCTAAGCTGAGGGACAGATATGAAGTAAGTTCAGACACTAACTCCAATTCAGGCCATAGTAGCCCTGAGCCACTGACACACACAAATATGACAGATTGGAAGTTTCATCTTTCAGCCCATTCCTTGCCAAAAGAAGAGCATGCAGAGCCTAGACTGAGGGAATTGGCAATTATCCTATTTTTCAATCATAAGCACTGCCAAATGGGCCACTGCCACCGGCCTCAAAATGGCAACAGTCTTTTCACAACTGTTTGCAAGCAGATTCTCAATTAATATCCATTTAATTTCTACCCTACAATTTTAGGCTCCTTCTCTCTCTCTCTCTCTCTCTCTCTCTCTCACACACACACACACACACACACACTGTATTACAACTGTAAGTTTATTAAAGTGCATCTACTGAGGGCTGATCCAGTCATTTTCGGAGTTTATTCTAACCGTGGTAGAGACTTGTGCTATTAACATCAACTTAGGTTAATGAAGAAACAAACATTGTTTATTTCTAGAAAATGTATTTATTACTGGTTCACTGAATATGTTCCATCATTATTTTTTTAAATCCAAAACAACCCTAACAAGCATAAGTTTCCTTTAGCAATGACAAAGAAAGAAAAGTTAGACTTCTAAACTTGGAAGAAAAACTGATCAGACAAAAAAATACTCACAGTGACAACAATACCACAGAGTGGTGGTAGTTCAGTAGTGAAGCACATTATTTACATGCAGCAGGTCCAGGCATTTCCAATTAAAAGAGAAAAATGGATGTGCCTTACAACTTGGAAAGTCACTGCCGGTCCCAAGTAGATTTTACTGAACCATGTGAATCAATAAATAGCCTGACTCAGTACAATAAACTGTTATAGAATCATATCAATATATGGTTATCATGAGTTTTAATCATGCAAATATTTACTATTTATGATTAAGTAAATAGAAGCTTGCTTTATTAAATAATTGTGGCAATGAGTCAGTCATATTTCTAGTTTCCTCATATGCTCCTTTCTAATAGACCCCCCAACTCTTCCAAATTACTCATTCAATCTCATATCTGGTCTCTGCCCTCTGCAGTCAACACACATAGGTGCAGCCTGGTGCTGCCCCACACTGGCTACAGCCCTGCCCTCCTTTTGCCAACTCACTGCATAGCATTACTGTAAATATATATTAAGTGGCCAAGCAGATTTGCCCAGTTTTGGTAATTTGTGCATGTATGTCTCAAACTTCAGCTTTCCTTGACAAATAATTTTTTTAAATATGCATACTCTTTTACACACAGATTCCTGGCTACAATATGAAAAGGAAGCAGTAGCTCTTTAAGGCCTGAAATGAATGAATTGCTGAGCAACACAATAATAGTTGGAAAGGAAGGAAGACAGGCAGCACACAAAAGTAGCCACAATGTGGAACTTGACAGGACCATTTTGAGTTCACGGAGAAAGAAAGGACCAGGGCTGGCAAACAGCTCTGTCCCTGGTGCTAAGTTCAGCACTTCTATTCTGGTTTATTTTGCCAATTCCTTGAAGAACGAATGTTTTTCGTTTTTGTTTTTTAAGTGAAAGCTATCGTGAACCTTTTTTTAATTGAAAGGTGAATACACTATTAAGATCCTCCCTCTCACAAAATGGCCATTTTGACATTTGCTACCAACTACTCAGCACCAACATTCAGGTTAAGTTACAGAAAGTGGGGGGTGGGGAATCGCTTCAGTGGGAGTGAGAAAAGGATACCTTATTGTTCCTCTGTAAGTTGTTCTTATTTGCAAATCCTAGCAAATAAATCCAGAAAAGAGTTACTAGACGATAGAAATTATAGTAGTCACCTTCTCCACATATATCTATGGCTGTTATTTGTGATACACTTGACAGCTTGAATGGATCACTCACCAGATGTACCTTGCCTCACTGGCCTGAACAAAATTCTTAACAAACACACATGAGAAACCATGCACACTGGCTGACTTAATCCAGTCTAGCAACATTACTGTAAATGCTTCTGTTGACAATAAATGGTTCGTGTACCACAGCCTCTTGAGGATGGCTTGTTCTGTGATCACCAAGAGTCACATTAATAGAGAGTACTAAGCAATAGGATTTTATACAGCTTACTGGCCCAGATTAATTTGCAACTCTTTGTGTTTAGCTCCCACTAAACATGTCCCTAAACCCAACACTTTTTTTCTTTTTTCAAATATACCATATTTTTCGCTCTATAGGACACACTTTTTAAAAAAATGATATTTATTGAAAGTTTAAAATTACAGAAAAAAGTGGAAAAAAGAGATTAAACAATACAAGTCAATACATATAAAAAAGGGGGGAAAGAAAAAGAAAAAAAGAACAAAACACACAATACATCAAGACCAAAAGCAAAAGCAAAAAAATTAAAAATAGATCCAATATTTCCATATCTTTGTCTTTCATTAACTTGTTTCATCGACCTCCTCACACCTCCCTTTTTTGTATTCTAGTTATTATTTCAGCAAATCCTTTCCATCTTTCACTACTTTCTGTCATTTAATTGTTATTTAATTGTCTTAATTTATTTTAACCTTATCTTACCATAAAAACCCTTAAACTTAAAACTTATTTGTACATAACTCCTTATAATATTTCTACTAAAGCCATATAATTTCATTCCAACATTTTTCTAACACTCATAAATTTTACAATATTTCTCTAAATAAATTTTTAAACTTTCTTCCAATCTTCATCCACCGTCTCTTCACCCTGGTCTCAGGTTCTGTCAGTCTTTTCTATCCATTCCATCTAGTCCATCAACCTGGTGATCTCCTGTCCGAGGCTCTTAACTCTTTTCCATGTCCCTTCTGCAAATCTTCTTCATTTTTATACCTACACTTTACTTTGTCTTCTGCTGATCTTGTTCTTAATTTCCTTCCTTTGTCACTGAGGAGTAGATCTCGGGAAGACTCCAACCTAACAATGTCTTTATCCCTTCTCGACAGGTCAGCCCATTCTCCATAGACAGGGCCAAAATCCAAAAAATATTTCAAAACATGTTTCAAAGTCCCTCCAAAGTTAAAGGCCCTCGCCACTCCAATCTCCCCCTGGCCCAAAACCAGATCCCAAAGGCCAGAACATCCCTGCATAGGGGGATATTTCCAACTTTCCTTCTCCAATCCAAACGGGACTCCATCTCTCCAAATCTGGCTTTCTCCAGATTCGGTCTTCAAAAGCAACAGCTTATGCTCATACAAGGCCGAGGCTCTCTCCACTTGTATTACTTGACGTTCAACAACAACCTCCTCCTTAGTCTTCTCCACAGCTTGCCATGTCAAAGCAGATTCCTGGGTCGGTTCCTGAGTAGTTTCTTTATAAGTATTCACTTTTTGTCCCAAATCAATCCTTTTTTGTCCAAAATTGTCAATGCTAGTAGTCATCGCATCCATCTTCTCATGAAGCTGTTCCAATAAGGCACTTGTTTTGCAAAAAGCAATCACTAAGGCTTCTTCTGTCCACATTCTTGTCCAAGGTCAATGTCTAATTCTCACGGTCTTTAATCTCTACAGCTGGAGAATTCCCCGGCTCCACTCCAACAGTTTCAAGAGCTCCCTCTAGGGGAAACAGTTTCTATTTGTATCCGTCTTTTTAAAAGCGGGTCCAGCAACAAAGTTAACAAAGTTAATTTCGATTTTCAGATATTTTGCTACTTACAAGTGCAAAAGGAAACATTGGAATCAATATGTTTCTCTTGTTTAACTATCTGTCAACATACATTTTATTCACAGTCAATGAACTTTCCCAATACGTCGCTCCCTGGCAGCCCGTTCCCAGGTTCAAAACGGTGGTAATTTATCTTTCTTCACTCTCTCTCCTGCAGGCTTAAACAATCTAAACTTTCCCCCTCTTCTCCTGCTTATTCTTGTTCTCCCCCTCTAAAACAAGGTGCGTCCTATTGTCCGGTGCGTCCTATAGAGCGAAAAGTACAGTACCTCCACTGCCACACCAGCTTCTACATTTTTGCAACATAGTTTGGCCTTTCAGACTAAATGCCAGTGTGCTGCCATCTCCTTTGTTTAAAATTCCAATGTCAGCAGTGGTCATTCACCAACAGCACACCTACACAATGCAGTGGTACCTCGGGTTACATACGCTTCAGGTTACAAACGCTTCAGGTTACAGACTCTGCTAACCCAGAAATAGTACCTCGGGTTAAGAACTTTGCTTCAGGATGAGAACAGAAATCATGCGGTGGTGGCGTGGCAGCAGTGGGAGCCCCATTAGCTAAAGTGGTGCTTCAGGTTAAGAACAGTTTCAGGTTAAGAACGGACCTCCGGAACGAATTAAGTACGTAAGCAGAGGTACCACTGTACTGTGCAAATCACCCTGTGCATCAGCTGCCTCCCAAAGGAGCCAACCAGTCAAGACCTCCCTGCATCTCAGTCGCTAACTGCCCTACGATCCACCCCACCAAGGACAATAGCACCTGGTGTTGGAGATCTGAGGTCTAACACTGTAACTAGTGTTGGATCCAGGGGTGCCAACTTGAATAAAATATTGGGAGGGCAGATAAGCCCCCTCCCCAATCATAGCAATGAGGTACCTAGTGCTGGTGAAGGTTTATTCCTCCTTCACCCCACTTTTTATCCCCAAAACAGCTCTGTGAGATTGACTGGTTTCAGAAACAGCAACTAGTCCAGGGTTACTCTCAATTCTTAAAGGTGAAAATGGACTTGAACCCAACTCTCCCCAAACCCAACTTTCTAGGCATCTGGTTGCACCTCCCCCCTCCAAAAAACCCCCTGAGGGCTGGCTGTAAAATTATGCATATGCCTGCTGGGGCATCTTTTAAAAACCCACCTTAATTCTGTGACAGTAAGTTGTTTTAATTTGCTTTTAAATAATGTGTTTTAATTGTTGTAACCCACCTTGGGACCTTGGGGTAAAGTGTGGATTAACAACAGCAGCAACAATAACGAGTAAGGAGCTTCACCTTCCAAGTCATCGGAATTAGGCACTCCTAGTTTAATTTTTTTAATGATAAGCAACCATGAGAGGCTTTATCTCTTGTCCTAGCACAGCTTCATGAACCACTCTGCGGAGCAAACAGTTTGCATTATCTCTCTTATCTCTCACACTCTCTCTGCTCCAAAATGTCAAGAGGTTTTTGTCCAATCCCAGCTCTCTTGCTATCCAGCAACCCTTTTACAAGTTCACTTACAGTGCTTGTTGGGAAACGGAAGTCCAAAAGTGGAAAAGAAAGAAAGGCAGCAATGCCCATCAATTTGGAGGTGAGGGGGCTGGCCCCCTCAAATATTTTAGGGAGAGGACAAAGGGACCTGAGCCCCTAGGAGTTGGTGCCTGTGGTTGGATCTATTGGGTTGTATCTGACACTGAAGCTCATGCAACAGACTAGCCTGCACAATAGAACTTCCCTCTCCCCTACAACCTCAACTGCCACACCTTCTAAATCTGTTCCACTGGATTGGGTGACCCTTTGGAGAAGGCTGGGGGGGGGGGGTAAGCAGGGAGATGAGAGGAAGAGGAATTCCAGACTTCCGGGTTAGCGCCTCCGGTAATGGCGGATTTCCTCTGATCGGGAGGAATCCGCTCCATGGAAATCAGGGTCTGGACCGCCACGGCGAGGCGGAGACCCATCAAAAACCAAAGGCGGGAGAAGCCTGTGGATGTGGGATTCGGCTGGCACCTTTTGCGCCCCCCCTACTCGCGGGGAAACCCGGTTTCGGGGATCCGGAGCGACGTGGGGTGAGCGGCGCGGTGCTTCGAATCGACTGCTTCTTTCACAGAGTGAAGCCGCATTGCTGTTGCCGGAGAGCGCTGACTTTTTCCTGTGGACAATTGGACTCTAAACAACTACCCGTGAGTAGAACGGAAAATTGGATCTCTAAACTTCTTAATTTGGCATCGAAACGGGAAGGTTCCAAACAGGAAGTCCGCCTTCCTCTTTTGTAAATATGATCGAATCTAGAGAAAGCCAGATTTGGTGGGATGGAGCCCTGCTTGGATTGGAGAAGGAAAGTTGGATAGATCCTCCTATGCAGGGATGCTCTGGCCTTTGGGATCTGGATTTAGGTCAGGGGGAGAGTGGCGCTCTGAAATATCTTTTGGACTTTAGTTCTGACTATGGAGAATGGGCTGATCTGTCGAGAAGGAATAAAGACATTGTTAGGTTGGAGTTTCCCCGAGATCTACTCTTCAGTGCCAAAGGAAGGAAATTAAGAACAAGATCAGCAGAAGATAAAGTAAAGTTCATGTATAAATATGAAGAAGATCTGCAGAAGGGACATGGAAGAGAGTTAAGAGCCTCGGACAGAAGGTCACCAGGTTGATGGACCATATGGTATTGATAGAAAGAACTGACAGAATCCGAGACCAGGGAGAAGAGACGGAAGAAGATTGATAAAAAAAGTTTTAAAAAATTTATTTAGAGAAATGTTGCAAAATTAATGAGTGTTAGAAAAATGTTGGAATGAAATTATATGGCTTTAGTAGAAATGTTATAAGGAGTTAAGCATAAATACCGTTTTTTTTGCCCCATAGGACGCACCGCCCCATAGGACGCACGTAATTTTTTGGGGGGGGAGGAATAAAGAAAAAAACTTTCCCCTCCCCAGGCACGGGGCAGGCACGGGGGAAGCCCGAGCTTCCCCCGACCCCAGCCCCTTAGAACAGCCTGCTATCTGCAAGCCTAGGGAGCCGTGCCGGTCTCCCCAGGCTTGCGGAGAGGTGCGCGAAGCCCGGGACGCTCTTCAGCGCGCACCAGGCTTCGGAATGCAGGCAGCTCTGCGCTACCCTCCGGAGCCCCGCGCAGCTTCGCGCCGGGATCCGGAGGGTGGCGCGGAGCTGCAAGAAGCCCTGGAGCGCAGGCAGCTCCATGCCACCCTCCAGAGCCCCGCGCGGTTTTGCGCCGGGATCCGGAGGGTGGCGCAGAGCTGCAGGAAGCCCGGGAAAGCCTGCATTCACCCCATAGGACGCACACACATTTCCCCTTCATTTTTGGAGGGGAAAAAGTGTGTCCTATAGGGCGAAAAATATGGTAAGTTTTAGGGTTTTAATGGTAAGATAAGGTTAAAATAAATTAAGATAATTAAATGACAGAAAACAGTGAAAGATGGAAAGGATTTGCTGAAATAATTAATAACTAGAACACAAAAAGGGAGGTGTGAGGAGGTCGATGAAACAAGTTACCGTATTTTTCGCTCTATAGGACGCACTTTCTCCCCTTCAAAAATGAAGAGGAAATGTGTGTGCGTCCTATGGAGCGAAGACGCCATAGCCCCGCGCGCGCTCTCCCAGCTGGGGAGGTGACGCGGGGCTATGGCAGGAGCCTCTACAGCCCCGCGTCACCTCCCCAGCTGGGAGAGCGCGCGCGAGGCTAAAGCAGCCCCCCGCGACCCTCTCCCGGCTGGGGAGGTGACGCGGGGCTATGGCAGGAGCCTCTACAGCCCCGCGTCACCTCCCCAGCTGGGAGAGCGCGCGCGAGGCTAAAGCAGCCCCCCGCGACCCTCTCCTGGCTGGGGAGGTGATGGCAGGAGCCTCTACAGCCCCGCGTCACCTCCCCAGCTGGGAGTGCGCGCGAGGCTAAAGCAGCCCCCCGCGACCCTCTCCCGGCTGGGGAGGTGACGCGGGGCTATGGCAGGAGCCTCTACAGCCCCGCGTCACCTCCCCAGCTGGGAGAGCGCGTGCAAGGCTAAAGCAGCCCCCCGCGACCCTCTCCTGGCTGGGGAGGTGATGGCAGGAGCCTCTACAGCCCCGCGTCACCTCCCCAGCTGGGAGTGCGCGCGAGGCTAAAGCAGCCCCCCGCGACCCTCTCCCGGCTGGGGAGGTGACGCGGGGCTATGGCAGGAGCCTCTACAGCCCCGCGTCACCTCCCCAGCTGGGAGAGCGCGCCGCGACCCTCTCCCAGCTGGAGAGGTGACGCGGGGCTGTAGAGGCTCCTGCCATAGCCCCGCGTCACCTCCCCAGCCGGGAGAGGGTTGCGGGGGACTGCTTTAGCCCCGCGCGCGCTCTCCCGGCTGGGGAGGTGACGCGCGGCTATGGCAGGAGCCTCTCCGCTGCCCCTTTCCGCTGCTCCCTGACCTGCTCTTTGGGGCTGGTGGTGGGCTTCCCCCCGCCAGCCCCAAAGAGCAGGTTGAAAGGAACCTGAAGCCTGGAGAGCGAGAGGGGTCAGTGCACACCGACCCCTCTCGCTCTCCAGGCTTCCAAGGTAGCCGCCTGAACGCACCTTAAACGGCACCTTGTTTTAGAGCGGGAAAACAAGAGGGGGAAAGTTCTCCCCCTCTCTGTGCAGCGCCTCCTGCCGCTTCACTGAAGGGGCGCTGGGCAGAGAGGGGGAGAATTTTTTTTTTCTTGTTCTCCCCCCTCTAAAACAAAGTGCGTCCTATTGTCCGGTGCGTCCTATGGTGCGAAAAATACGGTAATGTAAGATAAAGATATGGAAATATTGGGTGTGTTTGTAACTGTTTTTGCTTTTGTTTTTGTTTTGATGTATTGTGTTTTTTGTTTTTCTATATGTATTGTAATGTATTGATTTGTATTGTTTATTTTTTCTCTTTCTTTTTTACTTTTTTCTTTAATTCTTAAACTTTTAATAAATACTATTTTTTTAAAAAAGAGAGGTAGAGGAATTCCCATTGTATGAGCAGAACACCACACCTGCAGCATCAGATACAACGTATTATATTTATGAAATTACGAATTGTCAATAGCAGAGCATGATATTTAATATCCAACTCATGAAGAAACACTGATGGGCCAGGTTAACTACTAGCTCTGGTTCTGAAAGTTTCGGACACTTGAAAATGAAGGAATTAGTTTTGCTTAGTGTAATTTAAAGCTGGAAAAATAATAAACACAAATACTTCTTTTTACAGTTGCCCCGCTCTATGATATATAAATTGCACAGTGCAGGGAGGCATGGAGGATGCATGACTAAAGGTTTTGGATTATACTACCTAAGAGTTCTATTTCATTACAAACACATCTTTATCACAGTGACCAATTTATAAGTATGTACGCTTATTCAGGAAATACACCAATTAAAAAAGTTGGAAACTTGCTTATGTCAGTGATTTAAATTGCTTTTACTTATTTTTATATCATTCAAAACAATCTGTTACTAACCCAGCCACTTCTGTCCTAAAACCTCTAGTCCTGCTGCGGCTGCCACACTACCCAGAGCAAAGCCATGATTTGGCTTAGTGTTATGCAGGAACCCAAGCTCATGGTTGTCTCCTGTGCACAAAGCTTAAGTGACAAGTCAAGAACAAACCCTGGCTACAGTTCATGATTTGTCTGGAGTGAGACAAACCATCAGCCCAGTTTTGAATGTTAACACTAAGCCTAACCATGGTTTAGCCCCAAAGAAATGAGAGTGCCAGACCACCTTATCTGTCTCCTGAGAAATCTCTATGTGGGACAAGAAGCTACAGTTAGAACTGGATATGGAACAACTGATTGGTTCAAAAATGGGAAAGGAGTACAACAAGGCTGTATATTATCTCCCTGCTTATTCAACTTATATGCAGAATACATCATGTGAAAGGCTGGACTGGATGAATCCCAAGACGGAATTAAGATTGCCGGAAGAAATATCAACAACCTCAGATATGCAGATGACACAACTTTGATGGCAAAAAGTGAGAAGGAATTAAAGAACCTCTTAATGAGGGTGAAAGAGGAGTGTGCAAAATATGGTCTGAAACTCAACATCAAAAAAACTAAAATCATGGCCACGGGTCCTATCACCTCCTGGCAAAAAGAAGGGGAAGAAATGGAAGCAGTAACAGATTTTACCTTCTTGGGCTCCATGATCACAGCAGATGGTGACAGCAGTCACAAAATTAAAAGACGCCTGCTTCTTGGGAGAAAAGTAATGACAAACCTAGACAGCATCTCACCTTGCAGACAAAGGTCCGTATAGTTAAAGCTATGGCATTCCCAGTAGTGATGTATGGAAGTGAGAGCTGGACCACAAAGAAGGCTAATGGCCAGAAAATTGATGCTTTTGAATTATGGTGCTGGAGGAGACTCTTGAGAATCCCGTGGACTGCAAAAAGATCAAACCTATCCATTCTGAAGGAAATCAACCCTGAGCGCTCACTGGAAGGACAGATTCTGAAGCTGAGGCTCCAATACTTTGGCCACCTCATGAGAAGAGAAGACTCTCTGGGAAAAAACTCTGATGTTGGGTAAGATTGAAGGCACAAGTAGAAGGGGACGACAGAGGAGAAGATTGCTGGACAGGGTTATAGAAGTGACCAACATGAATTTGACGAAACTCTGGGAGGCAGTGGAAGACAGGAGTGCCTGGCATGTTCTGGTCCATGGGGTCACAAAGAGTCGGATACGACTAAATGACAACAAACCAGCAGGAAAGCAGGGAAGCAACCATGATTTGCGCTGTGAGTAACTGCACATTCATACTTGGCCATGGTTTGCCTGAGTGTTACATGTGAAAACCAGTGTTAGAAAAGCTATTTGGCACATGGCTCCTGAAACCTGAGTTATGAGAGCAAAAAATAGAATGGCTAGTCACCCCCCCCCCCGATGCAGCAGCACTTCCTATTTATTTTTTCATAGAGATTTCATTTGGTTCTTTTTGCAATTTGTGGTATTTGGAGGGTTGTAACCAGCCATAGCAAAACAGGTCTTACACAGAGCACATTGAGATTTAAGTTTAGGCAGTAACACTCGGTGAACTTTATGGCTGAGTGGGGATTTGAATCCAGGTCTCCCACGTTCTAGTCCTACAGGCACTCTAACCACTACACTACACTGGCTCTCACTGGGGTGAACTATTTTCTTTCAAAATAAAAAAATTCCTTCCAGTAGCACCTTAAGAGACCAACTACGGTAAGTTTGTTATTGGTATGAGCTTTCATGTGCGTGCACACTTCTTCAGATACACTGAAACAGAAGTCACCAGACCCTTATACAGTGGTACCTCGGGTTAAGTACTTAATTCGTTCCAGAGGTCCATTCTTAACCTGAAACTGTTCTTAACCTGAAGCACCACTTTAACTAATGGGGCCTCCAGCTGCTGCCGCCGCGCCGCCGGAGCACGATTTCTGTTCTCATCCTGAAGCAAAGTTCTTAACCTGAAGCACTATTTCTGGGTTAGCAGAGTTTGTAACCTGAAGCATCTGTAACCCGAGGTACCACTGTATATAGTGAGAGGGTGGGGAGGGGTATTCATCACAAGGGTTGTGGGAATGAGTGATTGGCTGATAGGTGTGGTAAACCTGTTGACCACTGTTAACAACTGCAATTGGTCTTAGAGGAAAAAGCCTACCTGTAACTATTTTCTTTCAGTTTGCAAAGTCACAGCTTCTGTGATAAGTGGAGCTACCAGTGAGGGATATTGTCTCACTCTGTCCATTCATGCCCACATAACGTGATTATTTTCAAAGTTTTAATGTTTTTATTACTGCAAGCAAAGCACTTCCTTGTGTAAATGGTAAAGGAGCACCTGTGCAAAAAAGTCCATTTCAAGATCCTTGGTATCTTTTAAGGTTTGGCCCCTTTGCAAATTACCGTATTTTTCGCTCTATAACACGCACCCGACCATAACACGCACGTAGTTTTTAGAGGAGGAAAATCCATAGGCATGCCACCCGTAGGCATTTCCTCCATAACACGCACAGACATTTCCCCTTACTTTCTAGGAGGAAAAAAGTGAGTGTTATGGTGCAAAAAATACGGTACTATAGCAGCTGTAGTGACTTAACTCCATGAGTGTAGATGAGAGGAAGTCTATGGGAAATGTTTGCACTTAAAAAAAGCTACCCTTCTTTATAAACATCTAGGATTTAGCATGAAAACCCTCATACATTTATACAAACCCTAAAATGTCATTTCTTCTGACATAAAAAATGGGATTTCCCTAAGAAAAACACTTTATTCACTTCCAGTAAAAAACAACAACAACCAGTGCAAGTAATACTGACCTCTTGTAGTTTGAATTATAAATGTTGATAGGTCATTCTGAATCCCTTGCACTTAAAAGATCATACAATTCCACACACACCTCTTTCTTCTATTTCTAAAAGATTATATTTTATAGAATATGCACCAGTTTAAAAGGTGTTCCCCACACCGCTGTTCTGTTTCTCCAAAGCTACTATCTTCCTCCCCACCCTACCCCCAGCTTCTTCACAGTTCATTTAGCACATTAAAAGGCTTCCTGGGGAGCAGGCAGAAAGGGAAGGCTTCAGTCCAAGGACAGTCACAAACCACAAGACTGGAAATATCAACTTGGTCACTAGGTAGTGCTCCAGAGTTACAAAAACAACAACTGGCAACCGGTTAATTTTGAACACTGGTGGAAAAACGGTCCACTGTGCCTGATATCTGACAAATTTTACAAAAATACTGAAGAGAAGACCTATTTGAAGCAAGTTACAGCTACTCTCTACTAACTTGAACTATTACTTTAAATAATAGTTTAACTGTATTCCTGATGGCAAATTTTAAAATCAAAGTGTGGCATTAAGCTAAAACCTCTTATCACTTTCATCATGATAAAAAAGTATTTACGGTTCTGAAGACGTTAAATGGAAACTGCCTTAGCACAATCCTAAAGCTGGCCAAAGTCTGGCTGAGCATCCTCAGGGCACAACATTAACTTGCACCCAAACACTTTTGCACTCAGAGGCCTAAAGGTCTATGGGTGCAGTTCTACTACCAGAATTATGCCATCAGAAATAATAGGGAGTACCATATTGGCCTGAATATAAGCCACACTTTTCCCCCAAATTCCAATGGTGAAAAGTTAAAGTGTGGCTTAAATTTGCGACCTTACAAAACCTGGCTTTTACGATATAGATATCGCTCCCCTCCCGTCCTGTCAGCAGCTCCTCCAGCCTCCCCCAAAGCTGGGTAGGAAAGAACACGGGGGGGGGGGAGAGACCTCTGGCACTGTGGCAGGGCTCCCCCTCAACCTGTAATGGTGCCAGGAATGTGGGAAGTGGCCCCCGCCAAGACAAACACACCGGGAGCACGGGGAAGCGGCACCCATTCCACGCCTAGTCCCCCATCCTCCCCCCAAGGCCAGGAAGGGAGGAAGCGGAAAGGCAACCAACAATGTAGCAAGGCTCCCCCCCCCCAGCCCAGTGTGCAGCCAAGAGCATGGGGCAAGCAGCGCCAGAAGTCCTCTCTAGGACCTGTAGAATTTTCTTCCACATTTGACATTTACGGGTGTGAGTGCCTGTGGAGATTTAAGGGAGTGGCTTTTATTTGGGTATTGTCTCCCCCCCCCCTTGAATTTTAAAGGTGCGGCTTATTTGTGGGTACAGCTTATATTCGGGTCAATACGGTATGTCAAGATCCAGATTCAAAGGCACAAAGTTCCCAAAAACAAGCCCTGGAGCTGGTTTGGTGATTTTTTTCTCACTGATGGCAAAAGGAGAGGAGAAATTAAAAAATTAAATGAGGAGAAAGGAAAATGGGCAGCCCCTCCACCACCCCTGGGCCCAAGCAAGCTAGGAAGGGCTTTGTAACTGACAGTTCTCCTTCAAATTATTTGCTAGCCGCTGAACTTTCTCTGCTCGGCACCGTGTGTTTGCCTCCATCACCCCTCACCTTCTATCACAAAATGCAGCCAGCAGACTTCTCTCCTTCCTTCAGAATCTCCTCTGGCTCCCGGCAAAAAGAAAAGGAAAAGAAAAGCAAGCCACCAGCTGCCCAGGCCGGCAGTCGGGAACTTGGAGTTTCCCTCTCCCTCTGGCACTGCAGGTACAGGAGGCAGAGATAAACAATATATGCAATTTGCACCTAGTCATAAGACTTTCACAAATCAAGAGTTTTGTATAAAATAAGGTATCTGCCAAAAGAAAGTCAAAACTAGGCACAACACGTTAACATTAAAATTCAAAAAATTCTGAATTTTGCAAGCAGATCACATTACCCTTTAGAAATTTTGACCTTAAAAGTGTATGCAACCTTGAATAGAGTTCTCTCAAGAACACCCCCTATAATCAGCTGAAAGCAAAGAGGGAAAAAATACTTGATACTTGTTGTTCCTCCTCACCCCCACCCCAAACTTCATATTCCCATGGATAGTGGGTGCTATTGTTTCCAACTGAAATGAGATAAATGGGTATGGGTAGACCACGAAGGAGCCCAAACACATCTGGCCACATGGTTCTTCTCTGAGAATGGTCACAGCATCATCTCAAATGAGGTCACTGGGGAGACCCAGCGAGATGGACAGGGCACAAATAATAAAATTATGATGAGGAGGATGATGATGATGATTTTGATGGTGATGATGTCTTTTACAGGGATCACAAATTCAGATCCTGGGCAGCTCCTCCAGCAGTTTCTGTTGAGATCAAAAGTCAAACTTGACTTATTTAAAGTCCCACTTGTTCAACCAGCTCTATGACAGGGAACGTTAGAAACACTGCTGACTTGATATATCATTCACCTTTTTGCATTCAACATTTCTAGAGTGGTGGAGAAAGAATGAAATTGAAAGGCATAGGATAAACAATTGTACCCTTAAAATGTCAGACGGCAAAAAAGCAAACTACTGAGAAGGCTGCATCACAGAAAACACAACACGCCCAAACCTCTGCACAATTTCCCACTGTTTCAAAACAGACCGCAACACTCAGGATACTACATAAACAGCATCCGAAATTAATTGGTCGCCAGTCAGTTTTTGCGACTCAAGAGCTCCACCTAGTGATAAAGGAGTCCTGTGCAATTTGTCTAAATGTAGTCTGTATTTACCATAAGTTTTCAGTGCCAAGGAAATCCCTTACTATGATAAACAGGAGCAGAACTTGAGGAATATCTCTAAAGCATAAGCATCTACAAAATAATTTCCTCCAAAGAATCCATAGCCATGGTTTTAAATAAAATAATACTTTCCTTGTATGAGAGCTATTCAATATTCAAAGTTGTCACAATATACCATAACTTCAGGTATTGCCCTATCCAAAGGTATCCAACAGCTATCAAGGTTTATCATGATTAAAATAATTCAGCTATATCCAAACAGGAATGTCAGGTGGGATTCTGTGGAACTAGAAAAACTGTGAGCTGGTAATTACAGTGGTGCCTCGCAAGACGAAATTAATTCGTTCCGCAAGTCTCTTCGTCTTGCGAGTTTTTCGTCTTGCGATGCACGGTTTCCCATAGGAATGCATTGAAAATCAATTAATGCGTTCCTAGGGAAACCGCCTTCAGACCAGGTCCGGGGACAGTCTGTCCCCGGACCTCCTCTGAAGGCTGGGGGGGGGGGACAAGGGCTTTTCTTCCCACCCCCAGCATTTTAAAAAAACCCGGGACAGCGGAGGACTTCTCCGCTGTCCAGGCGATCTTAAAATGCTGGCGGGCGGCATTTTAAAATCGCCCCGGACAGCGGAGGACTTCTCCGCTGTCCGGGGCGATTTAAAAGCCCCTGGGAAGGCAGGCAGGGGGGACAAAGACTTTCGCCCCCTGCCCGCCTTCAGAAGGTGTTCCCGCCCCCCCTCCCCGCTTCGGAACAGCGTTCCGAAGTGGGGCGGCTGGGGCAGCTGTTCCCGCCCCCCCTCCCCGCTTCGGAACAGCGTTCCGAAGTGGGGCGGCTGGGGCAGATGTTCCCGCCCCCCCCCCCGCTTCGGAACAGCGTTCCGAAGTGGGGCGGCTGGGGCAGATGTTCCCGCCCCCCCTCCCCGCTTCGGAACAGCGTTCCGAAGTGGGGCGGCTGGGGCAGATGTTCCCGCCCCCCGCTTCGGAACAGCGTTTTAAAATGCTGGGGGTCGGCAGCGAAGCGTTCGCTCCCGCCCCCCAGCATTTTAAAATCTCCCCGGGACACGGGGAGATTTTAAAATGCTCCCGACTTCTCTGCTGTCCCGGGGAGATTTTAAAATGCTGGGGGTCGGCAGCGAACGCTTCGCTCCCGCCCGCCAGCATTTTAAGATCGCCCGGGGCAGGCGGGGGGGAAGGCAGGCGGGGGGGAGCAAAGACTTTTGCCCCCCGCCGGCGTTCAGAAGAGGTCCTCTTCTGAAGGCCGGCTGTGGGCGAAAGTCTTTGCTCCCGACCGCCAGCATTTCCCTATGGGCTTTCGTCTTGCGATGCAAGCCCATAGGGAAATTCGTCTTGCGAAGCGCCTCCAAAACAGAAAACCCTTTCGTCTTGCGGGTTTTCCGTCTTGCGAGGCATTCGTCTTGCGGGGTACCACTGTACATCACCCAACACAGACACAAGAAGTTTCACACAAATAACTTCCAAGTTCTTTTCTACACAACCAACACCCTAATTCAGCCACACCTAAAACTTGCAGTATGTACTTACTGTTGTACATAGAGTTTTACTTGCAATTATGCAAAATAGGTTCCTCTCCCATTTATTTTCATAAAGTACAAAGTATTTAAAAAGCCATCCTTTCCTTTAACTAGGCATTTTAACCAAGTAGTTAGATTAAAAAGACAAGAGTGGTTTCAGCCTTCAAGGCTACAGTGTGAACAAGTGCTTAAAATGTCAGAAGAAGTTAGACACCACATGAATGAACAAGGTTGTTATTCAAATAAATCCCTCGAAAACATTCAAGAACCACTACAGACAACATGTTCTCTGAAATGCTTAAGAGTATGGGGATTAGCATTACATTACTGGGAGACCATTGCTACAACATTTGTGAAGCCAGGGTTACCGGTAAATCTTTGGGTCTTGATATTGAAAAGACTAGGAAAACAATTTATATAACTGGGGGGAGGGAGGTATTATAAACTTTACAACTTATCAATAAGTCACCATAAGGATGTTATTTGCCCGAGACCAGCCAGTGAATTGCAGGGCTCAGCACAGAGAGTTAAGCAAAGACCAGTGTGACTGAAATGTCTGTCCCACTCTATTTTGATGACTTCAACTTTTAGATTATCTTATTTTGGAGGGAATGTCTGTGTCTCTCAAAGCAATACCTTTTTGCTAACATATGCTGGATTGCCAAATGTTTTTATGCCTTTATATCAGGCAATCCTTTTAAGCACTGACATGGTGCACCTACAACAGCATAGTGAGAATTTAGAAATAAAGCTGGCAAGAATGTACAAAAACATATTTCACTGTTGAAGTGGAAGTTAAATACCAGACAGCATGAAATATAATTTACTTAAATCTATGGCACCACCTTGTTGAGAAAAAAAATCAATAAAGGGTTAGCATGCAGATTTGAAACTTAGAAGGGATTTAGACATAGTCAGTTGGAAAGCTTTAGAGACTCAGTTTGAAAGCTTTGCCAAATGCTCAAAAGAACTTTTGTGTGTGTGAGTTTGTTCCCATGTTCAAAACCTAACCCCAGACAAGACATGTGATCTATTCTAGGTAAGCGCTATGCTCTCAACAGCCCCCTCCAAAGCATTTCTATTCAGAATTATTTCAGAACAGAATTCAATGGAATTTTTTATTTCTAGTAAGATGGCTTGAGATGACTACCTTAGAAGTTCAGCATACCTACCCGCCCTTCAGCTACCTCCCCTACGTTAGCCACAATACTGCTATGTTAAACACGCAGCAACGGTCAGGGTTTCCCATCAAGCAGTGGCTCTCTCATTTCTCTCCATGGAATATCCAGCAGCTGTATTCCAGATATTTCAGGGGTGGGGGTGGGCGGAGTGGACTCCAAGTGACTCCCTCTGCGCCCAGAGGGAGCCTTGCAATCTTAGTACAGTTGTACCTTGGAAGTCAAACAGAATCCGTTCTGGAAGTCCGTTCGACTTCCAAAATGTTCGAAAACCAAATTGCAGCTTCTGGTTGGCTGAAAGAAGCATCAGAAGCCGCGGAAGCCCCATCAGACGTTCAGGTTCCCCAAAAAATTGTTTGCAAACAGGAACAATAACTTCCGGGTTTGTGGTGTTTGGGAGCCAAAACGTCCAAGTTCCAGGGCGTTCGGGATCCAAAGTATGACTGTAGTTACAAACAGAGAATCAACAACAAACAGAGGATCCAGCAACAGGGGCATCATTGTATCAGATCCTTTAATAGAAGGGACCAGCGTTCGAAACCAACCAGGCACCAGACGCGTTTTGCTAATGGTGTGGGTCCAATTGCAACTACATGGAGATTTCTGGGTGCCAGGTTGGCAACTAGTTTAAAAACCTCTGCCTTAGTTCATATTTAATACCATTTCCATTTCCCCTGTGTGTGCTTTTTTCCTTTTTGAATACTGGGACAAGTGAATTGTAAGGGCAAGCTACAGTCAAGCAATGCAGAATCATAGAGTTCGAAGGGACTCTGAGGGTCATCTAGTCCAACCCCCTGGTGAACAGACATTCCATTGTGGTAACCACAACCTAGATTTCAGGTGCCATTTGGCACCTAGCCTATATATCTGAGCTTCTAACACCAGAAGGGATGTGTGTAAACAGGACATCAACCAAAGAGAGATTGCTAGAAGAGAATGCCTGATGAAATTCTCACATGCACCTTTAAGAAATTAATGTTTTCTTAACCATTAATCTTCGCATAAGTTGCCATAGGAAATGGAAATGGCCAACAGAATAGCGGATTCAAAATGCTGCTCAACCTTGAAGCAGACCTTGTATCACTCATTATTTCTCAGCCTCAGCTACCAGACAATATTACAGTGGTACCTCTGGTTACGTACTTAATTCGTTCTGGATGTCCGTTCTTAACCTGAGGTACCACTTTAGCTAATGGGGCCTCCCGCTACCGCCGCACCGCTGCTGCGCGATTTCTGTTCTCATCCTGAAGCAAAGTTCTTAACCCAAGGTACTATTTCTGGGTTAGCGGAGTCTGTAACCTGAAGCATCTGTAACCTGAAGCATCTGTAACCCAAGGTACCACTGTATTATGGATGTAAAACTACATAATCCCCTTCTACACCACTTCCTGCCAACCTAGCAGTTCGAAAGCACGTCAAAGTGCAAGTAGATAAATAGGTACCGCTCCGGCAGGAAGGTAAACGGCATTTCCATGCACTGCTCTGGTTCGCCAGAAGCGGTTCAGTCATGCTGGCCACATGTACGCCGGCTCCCTTAGCCAGTAAAGTGAGATGAGCGCCGCAATCCCAGAGTCGTCCGCGACTGGACCTAACAGTCAGGGGTCCCTTTACCTTTACCTTACACCACCTTTACTCTTTGGAAGAAGGGTAATGTTTCCAAAAGGAATGGGTGCATTCATGAGAGTGGACAACCCATTACCACTGTAAGTCAGGAAGAATGCTCTCATGTCAAAAGCAACCCAAACTACTACAAATGAGATCAACAGGGAGAACAGCTACTATGACAAACTTTATAGACTTCCTCTGGCCTTCACCAATGCTACTTGCTACACTGGATCATGTAATATCTTTTTCCTGTATCCCAATATTTAAGATTTCCAAGATGACAAGTTTGTAGCATTACTGACTAACAGTGTTTACTCCAGTGTTTCCCAACCACTGTTCCGCGGCACACTAGTGTGCCGCGAGATGTTGCCTGGTGTGCCGCGAGATGTTGCCTGGAGGGAGGCGGGCGAGTCGGGCGGCGAGAGGCGGGGCGGCGGCGGCGAGGAGAGGCCGCCCAGCGCGGGGCTCTCGCCGTCTGCCTGCCTGGCTGCCTGCGAGCTCGGCGGGCAGCGACTCCGTCCGCAGCGCCCGCCTCGCGGCTCTCATTCCCTGCCCCTGCCAAAGCTCACCCAGCCAAGCCGCGCTCTCCTTCCTGCCTCGCTTTGCTGCCTCCTCCCCCCCCACCCCCAAAGCTTGGAGGTTCCCCGGCAAGGGGGAGGAAAAAAAAATGAAACTTACACTTTCGTGCGTCCCTCCCGGCGTGACGCTGCGCGCTGACGTCACGGGGCTGTAATGGTGGTGTGCCTCGAGATTTTTTTCATCAAACAAGTGTGCCTTTGCCCAAAAAAGGTTGGGAAACACTGGTTTACTCTATGTATCAACTGAGTTAGACAATGGTCACCGTTGCTACCTTAGTAATGTCTTCACATCACAACCACAGATTTCAAACTTTTATCTACCAAGAGCAAATGAGGTTGGCAGACTATTTGAAACAGTCAACAAAATTAAGATTGACAGGACATCGTTTAAAGTTATTGGTGCTACACTTTACTTTTCATTTGCAAATAACCAATGTCTGCTTCATTTCTAATGAAGTATCTCTTAATCCGAGGTACCATTGTATTTCTATACTTAAGATATATATAATATCTAAATCTTGTATAACTGCAATGTTCAACATGATTTTCCAAGCCCACAAAAGCTAGGAACAGGGGCTACTTTAAAGACAGAAACTTCCTGTCTTAGAAGAATGACAATATGTGATATCAACAATAAATTATATGGTCACAGACCTGGCAATATAACTGATTCACAAAATCCCCAGCTTTTTCCTCATCCCATGTGCTAAATTCACTACAGTAAGTTACACATGGCAATCAAAGCTCTTAATCACATCCCTGTCAAATAGGCAGGCCAATGCTATTCTCACTCTATAGAAGGTGAGCCAAGGCCAGCAGCCAAATACTTGTCATCCAACCAGCTTGTGGCTTAGCAAGAATGTGAACTCTAGTCTGCCAGCTCTCTTCACTAGACAGGTCACTGTCTGCCTTGTCATCCAAGATCAATTGGAATTACATTTATGGGCCCTTAGGTATCTCTAGACTTCCTAGTGTATACCAGCACTTAAAACTTTCAGCTGTTACTACCACATTGCATTCCCAGTAATCTAATCTTCCTCCCAATTAGGAGAAATGGTAGCTTAGGACTAGTTGATAGAATAAAGTACCTACCAGGTTTTTACTAGCAATAACAAATTTTGAGGAAGGAGGGGAAACAGTGCAACATAAAACTTGGTACACCATTGAAGAAAATAGTCACTTCAGAAAGTAAAACTACAACTTTGAAATTTTCTATGCTGGCAAGTGACCTGTTTAATCCAGCAGTCCAGAGACATGGCAATAGGAATGCAAGAAGGGCCTGCTGGATCAGGTCAATGGCTCCTCTCACCCAGCAACCTGCTCTCACAGTGACCAACCAGGGGAGCGGAGCATAAGAGCGCTCTCAATAACAGGCATTGAGAAGCTTACTGCCTCTGAGTCTATTTGAATCTATTCATCTATTTAGTGGCAAAGCAAGAAAGTAGAGCCCATTCTGAAGGAGCGAGTTGTAATATTAACTGAAAAGTCAGATGATACAGCACAAACAAATTAATTTCTAATGTTAGTTATCTTTCAGCTTTCCCAAACTTAGTATCAGGACAGGTGTTGATTTTAATGTAACATATAGGAGGTCTCTATGATTATCACATTCATTACATCAACAGCTACTCATTCTTTAACATACAAACCCCACCTTCCCATTTAAAATACACACCCATCCCATTTCCAAAGTTGCTTAAAAGCAGCTTCCCTCACTCTTTCCCAGTGAGGACAAAACGTGAGAGGACATGGAAGGTCTTAACAATAAATTCAATACTGTGTATTTGGGAAAGAAAGTATACTGAAGTTTTGAGGTTTAGGATCCTAAACCTCATGTACATTATCTGGGAGAAGTTAAGATGAAGCATATCAACTCCACCCCAACTTAGCTGGCCTTATGTGAGTGTAAATAGCTTACCCAGCTCATGGACTTACACCGGCTGAAGAAAAGCCCTGCTGGGGAAAGTAACACCAGTGTACAGGGCAAAAGGGGGCATGTCAAGGGTGGGGAAAGCAGCTCATGGAGGAGGAGGAGGAGGTATAAACTATGGTTTGCCGCATCCTCACTATCTTCATTCACTGGCCCTACACACAGAGCTCAGTGTAACTTAAACTGCCAAAAATGCAAGTGTAAATTTAATTCACCCATTGGAAGAGGATAAAAGCCCCCCACCAACAAGGAGCAGTTAACATGCAGCTTAAGGAGAGACACCACATATCTGTCTCCCTGCGAATCTGCCTGTTTAAAATTGATCTGCTCTCCTCCAAACAAAATACCCAATGCTTGGAAAGAATAATCTATGCACCATAAAATGCACAATGCATATCTGTAGTGCTTTTAATAATGCTGCTTAAAACTGACAGAGCAAAGCTGCCTTCTCTTAGTAATCCTTACAATAGACCTATGAGGTAAACTGGCATTACCCCCCCCCCCCCCGACACACACATATTGCAAATTGAAAGATGAGGGATAAGGCCTTGCCTAAAGCCACTTGGGAGTTCAGAGCTGAGCTGAGAGTCCTCAGCTCACACTCTTAGTTGACAAACCAACAATTTACAAGTTACTTTTGTAAAAGTAATGTGAAACACTGAATCTGCCATTCAGCACCCAAGAGCTGGTTAGCAAGTGGTTCTTACCTTATCTTTTTCATGTGGAAGGAGAGATACTGGAGGAAGACAAGAAAGAGATTCACAGCTCTCTTTCCTATCTGCATTTGTGGCTGCTTTAGTATTGAGTTGGTACAGAGGTCCATCTTTAAGGAGTCGCCCATGGCCAATTGCCCGCTTGACAGCCAATCGCAGTTGCTGGTGAAAGGTGGAAGGGCCACTGCTTGCAAATAGAGCTGACACATCCTTCTGCCCTTTCAAAAAGCGTTCAATGTTCTTCAAGGATGAGCCACTGGACTCTGCCAAGCCCTCAACTGCCCGTTTAATCAGTTTATTCCAGTCCACGTTTGGTTTACCATCCAACTTTCCATGATTTCGTGGTTTGGGAAGTGCTATTCGCCCAGGGTTATCAGGATCCTTATAGGAATTAAGTCCCTTATTGGAAACCTTTAATATGGTCCCATCTTTAACACTCAGTTCCAATTGCTCCAGAACCGTTTTTCGATCCAAACCATGGGACGAAGACACAGCATTGCATATCCTCTCTTCTGAAGGGCGCTGTTTTTGCTTCTTGACCTTTTTAATTGCCTCCAAAATCCACTCCGTGTACAACGGGTTAGCGAGTTTTACCATGATGAAGACTTCTGTATATCCATAGAGTCGTTATCCCTTATCCCTATACTGAAGGAGTTTCACAGAATGGGAAAACAGATGATCGGAGGATAGGGACCAGTTAACCATAGCATACACGTTGTTTGCCCCAAATTCCTTTTTCAAACATAAGATTTCCTATTTTCCATTTAAAAATATATATCCTGTTAGGAACCGATTCATATTTTCCAATGCCCCCCCCCTCCAAAAAAAGCAGCAGGTGTATCATACAAGTGAGACGAATTCAGCACATCTCATTCCAGCTCTTTACATTCCCAATCTGGTACACAAGTAAATAAAATGGTAAGCCTGAAAGAAAGAAAAAAGAGAAAACAGAGTTATTTGACTTTTTAACAAGCAGCTCCTAACTGTAAAGTTTTGCTAGCCCCTCAGCACAACAGCGTCAGCATAGCTGTGTTAAAAAAGGGAAATTTGTCCAAGAATATTTGGTCTAAAAAAAAAATCTGAAAGCAATTAAAGATTTGGCATTTAAAATGGCAATGTATTGGGCCAATTCTTCAACAAGTCTGGACTTGAAGCAAAACACCATTTAGAAGGCACTAACCACCAAAAGAACTGAGGCAAAATCCTCCAAAGGTATAGACGAAAATTGCATAGAAAACCCAGCTCATTCCATCTCCTCACCCAGGAAAGAGACTTGCAGGATTACTACAAGAAAACGAGCTGGTTGGACAAGTCACTATCATTTGGGGGGAAAGAAGGTAAGTTGGGAGGGGCAAAGGCAACTGCCTAACAAGAAAGTTGCAGAAGCCCATCTAGTCCAACCTTTCACAGCAGTCGGGCCAACCCAACACCTACATGAAGGTTGCAGCTACGCTACTTTCTGAAGGTATACAACCCTACCACCTGCTCAAGCGGCGCATGGTTGGGGTCTGGTCAGGGCTTGAGTGGCAATCACATGTATCCCACCTCAGGCTCCAAGATGCAAGGGAACAAACTTTAAAACTCCCTAAACTTGCAAGGGATGTACAGAAGAACTATGGCGTAATGCACTGCACGCCTTGAGCCCAAAAATAAGCCAGAATGCCGCCTACCCTAACTTTACGGGATAAAGTTTTTACCCTCTTTAGAGTCCCTTTTTGTTTTTGTTTTTAAGTTTGCAAGGGGCGCTCAGGTCTGAACACCGCAAGATCTGGGTGGCCGCGAAGCCTAAGGAAGCGCCGCGCATCTTCCGAAGTCGGGAAAAGGAAAAGTCGCTCGCATCCCTGCGTGTGTTTCAAAGAAGCAACAATAAACAACTGGCCGCCAGAGCGAGCGAGATAAGGCCTTATGTAAGGAGCAGCAGCGGCAGCGCAAGCGGGGTCCGGGGGCGGCGGGCCCTCTCCGTCCTTCGGCCGCTGCTCTCCTCTCGCACTCTCAGGCCCCGGGCCAGGAGGAGGCAGCGGGCCCAGCCGCCTCGCCCGCGGCGGGGTCCCCGACGGCGAGGCGCGGCCCAAGCCGAGGAGGCCTCGCCCGAGGCGGCCCGGATGCCAAGCGGCGGCGCTCCGGCCCCGCCGGCTAGGCCCGCCCGCCTGCTCGCTCTGGCGCCGCCGAGGCCGACTTGGCCTGCACCTGCCGCCGGCGGGCGGGCGGGCGGGCGCCGAGGGAGGCAGGCAGGCAGGCGAGGCCGCGGCTGGGCCTGGCGCGGCGAGCCTGGGCCGGGCCGGAGCAGGCCGCGGCCGGGCCTGGCGCGAGGAGCCCGCCCGATGCCCGCCGCCCGCCCGCCCGCGCGCAGCCTCTCGCTCCCTCGGCTTCTCCCCGCCTCCGCCTGCTTCGCCTCTCGCCGCCGCCGCTGCCCGGCTCGGAGCCGCCCCTCCGCCCGCCCGCCCTCGCCCTCCGCCCGCCCGCCGGAGAGGCGCCGCCGCGGCCGCCGCTGCTTACCGGGGCCTACGCGAGGCGGAGCCCAGGAGCCTGAGGCCGGACGGCGGCGAAGACCCAAACTGACACGGCGGCCATCTTGGGTCCGGAGCTGGGCGGAGGGCGGCGCGGCGCGCAGCGGAACAGCCGGGGGGGCGGAGCCGCGGCGGCGCGGGGAGGGGAGCCGGGCCGCGGAACGGCCCAGCCCGGGAGACGCAGGGCGCGTGCGCGCCGCCGCCGCCGCCGGCGCCCAGAGACGCGCGGACCCGGCCGGCTGGGAAGGGAAAGCACGGTTCCCGAGGGGCGGGTGCGAGGAGGGGCTCTGCCCCGAGGAAACCAGAGCCAGACCATGTTCTTCGGGCCTGAAGCCGTGCTTTTCGGGGGGGGCGGGGGACGCAGATCCCTAAACATGGTTGAATCAGTAGGAAACCGAGAGCAGCCCTCAGCGTGGCCTGAAGGGGGTCTGCATAAAAGGCGGATCTACACGGATCCTCATGGATCCTCCACTTTTTAAAAAATAATTCCAACAAATGCAGTGTCAAATCACACCTAGAAGGCACGCCTACAAACTGGACTATAAAAAACGTGGATCCAACACTTTGCCGCGCTGCAGTACCATAAAAACATGGATCCGAGGCACGGATCCTCATGAATTCATATGATTTTTATATTGAAACAAAATAAAAACACCATGCTACTGTAGACCACATCTTAGTCTGTAGGAGGAACCAAAAAAATCACGCATCCACTGTTTCGTGGTGCCGCAATGGCGCAAAAACATGGTTAAAAAACACGGATCCTCATGAATCCTCATGATTTTTGCACTAGATCAGCCCCACCTCACTTTCAAATTACACATCATGTCCAGGGGCACAACATCCACCACAGAAATCACGGATCCATGGCTTCCTGGCCATACCATGGCCCAAAAAAGTGGTTTTCAAGAACAGATCCTCATGGATCCTCACACTTTCTACATTGGACCAACCCAAACTCACTGTCAAATCACACATCATAGCCAGGGGAACAACCTACACCACAAAAAACTCAGATCCACGCCTGCCTGACCATGCCCTGGCCCAAAAACGTGGTTCCGAAGCACGGATCCTCATGAATCCTTATGATTTTTGCACTAGATCAACCCAAAGTCACCATCAGATCAAACATCATGGCCATGGGCACAGCATCCACCACAAAAATCACGGATCCACGGCTTCCTGGCGAAACCGTGACCCAAAAACGTGGTTTTCAAGAACGGATCTTCATGGATCCTCATGCTTTTTGCATCGGGCCACCCCAAACTCACCATCAAATCACACATCATGTCCAGGGGCACAGCCTGCACCACAAAAATCACGGATCCACGGCTTCCTGACCATACCGTGGCCCAAAAACGTGGTTTTGAAGCACGGATCCTCATGGATCCTCACGCTTTTTGCATCGGGCCACCCCAAACTCACCGTCAAATCACACATCATGTCCAGAGGCACAGCCTGCACCACAAAAATCACGGATCCACGGCTTACTGACCATACCGTGGCCCAAAAACATGGTTTTGAAGCACGGATCCTCATGGGTCCTCATGCTTTTTGTATTGGGCCAACCCAAACTCACCGTCAAATCACACATCATGTCCAGGGGCACAGCCTGCACCACAAAAAACTCGGATCCACGGCTTCCTGGCCACTCCATGGCCCAAAAACGTGGTTCCGAAGCACGGATCCTCATGGATCCTCACGCTTTTTGCATTGGGCCACCCCAAACTCACCATCAAATCACACATCATTCCCAGGGGCACTGCCTGCACCACAAAAAACTCGGATCCACGGCTTCCTGGCCACTCCATGGCCCAAAAACGTGGTTCCGAAGCACGGATCCTCATGGATCCTCACGCTTTTTGCATTGGGCCACCCCAAACTCACCGTCAAATCACACATCATTCCTAGGGGGAACAGCCTGCACCACAAAAAACTCGGATCCACGGCTTCCTGGCCACTCCATGGCCCAAAAACGTGGTTTTAAAGCACGGATCCTCATGGATCCTCACTCTTTTTGCATTGGGCCAACCCAAACTCACTGTCAAATCACACATCATGTCCAGGGGCACAGCCTGCACCACAAAAAACTCGGATCCATGGCTTCCTGACCACTCCATGGCCCAAAAACGTGGTTTTGAAGCACGGATCCTCATGGGTCCTAATGCTTTTTGCATTGGGCCAACCCAAACTCACCGTCAAATCACACATCATGTCCAGGGGCAGAGCCTGCACCACAGAAAACTCGGATCCACGGCTTCCTGGCCACTCCATGGCCCAAAAACGTGGTTCCGAAGCACGGATCCTCATGGATCCTCACGCTTTTTGCATTGGGCCAACCCAAACTCACCGTCAAATCACACATCATGTCCAGGGGCACTGCCTGCACCACAAAAAACTCGGATCCACGGCTTCCTGGCCACTCCATGGCCCAAAAACGTGGTTTTGAAGCACGGATCCTCATGGATCCTCACGCTTTTTGCATTGGGCCAACCCAAACTCACTGTCAAATCACACATCATGTCCAGGGGCACTGCCTGCACCACAAAAAACTCGGATCCACGGCTTCCTGGCCACTCCAAGGCCCAAAAACGTGGTTTTGAAGCACGGATCCTCATGGATCCTCACGCTTTTTGCATTGGGCCAACCCAAACTCACTGTCAAATCACACATCATGTCCAGGGGCACAGCCTGCACCACAAAAAACTCGGATCCACGGCTTCCTGGCCACTCCAAGGCCCAAAAACGTGGTTTTGAAGCACGGATCCTCATGGATCCTCACGCTTTTTGCATTGGGCCAACCCAAACTCACTGTCAAATCACACATCATGTCCAGGGGCAGCGCCTGCACCACAAAAAAACTCGGACCCACGGCTTCCTGGCCACTCCAAGGCCCAAAAACGTGGTTTTGAAGCACGGATCCTTATGGATCCTCACGCTTTTTGCATTGGGCCAACCCAAACTCACTGTCAAATCACACATCATGTCCAGGGGCACAGCCTGCACCACAAAAAACTCGGATCCATGGCTTCCTGACCACTCCATGGCCCAAAAACGTGGTTTTGAAGCACGGATCCTCATGGATCCTCACGCTTTTTGCATTGGGCCAACCCAAACTCACCGTCAAATCACACATCATTCCCAGGGGCACAGCTTACACCACAAAAAACTCGGATCCACGGCTTCCTGGCCACTCCATGGCCCAAAAACGTGGTTTTGAAGCACGGATCCTCATGGATCCTGACTCCTTTTGCATTGGGCCAACCCAAACTCACCATCAAATCACACATCATGTCCAGGAGCACTGCCTGCACCACAAAAAACTTGGATCCACTGCTTCCTGGCAATGCCATGGCCCAAAAACTTGGTGGAAAAAAGAGTGATCTGGGACGCAAGCAAAGCGGTGATGCGAGGTTTTTTGATTCAACAAAACTCAATAAAGAGGAAGAAACAGAATGAGAAAAAGGAAAAGATTTTGGAAAAGATAAAGGAAGGAGAGAAAAAATTAAGAGTAAAACCAAAGTCCCAGGAGATTTTAAGAGAGATTAAGGAGTCAGGACCCATGAGGATCCGTGCTTCAAAACCACGTTTTTGGGCCATGGAGTGGTCAGGAAGCCATGGATCCGAGTTTTTTGTGGTGCAGGCTGTGCCCCTGGACATGATGTGTGATTTGACAGTGAGTTTGGGTTGGCCCAATGCAAAAAGAGTGAGGATCCATGAGGATCCGTGCTTTAAAACCACGTTTTTGGGCCATGGAGTGGCCAGGAAGCCGTGGATCTGAGTTTTTTGTGGTGCAGGCTGTGCCCCTAGGAATGATGTGTGATTTGACGGTGAGTTTGGGGTGGCCCAATGCAAAAAGCGTGAGGATCCATGAGGATCCGGGCTTCGGAACCACGTTTTTGGGCCATGGAGTGGCCAGGAAGCCGTGGATCCGAGTTTTTTGTGGTGCAGGCAGTGCCCCTGGAAATGAAACAAAAGACATTTGAATCGGCAGATAAATGTGGCAAACTTCTGGCATGGCAATTGAAGAAAAGGCAGAAATTAAATACAATTACAAGCCTAGAAGTGGATGGAAAGAACATATCTAAACCTAATGAAATTAGAAATTGCTTTTTGAGTTATTTTAAAAAACTTTATACTCAAGGACCGCAAAATGAAGAAGATATAGACAAATTCCTTGACAAATATGGATTACAAAAAATCTCTCATCAAAGTAAGATGGATCTGAATCAGAGAATAACAGAACAAGAGATAGAGGCTGCCATTCAGAATATGCAACTGGGCAAATCTCCAGGACCAGATGGACTGACTTCCAGATACTACAAATCTTTGAAGGAGTGGTTGATTCAACCATTAAAAGAAGTCTGTAATGAGATCCTAGAGGGAAAAAAGGCACCTGAATCGTGGAAAGAAGCGTATATTTCACTCATACCAAAGACAGAGACTGAAAAGACTCAACTGAAGAACTACCGCCCAATATCATTACTTAATGTGGATTACAAAATTTTTGCAGACATTTTGGCAAAAAGATTTAAAAAAGTGTTGATGGAAAAGATTCATAAGAACCAAGCAGGCTTTCTCCCAAAAAGACACCTAGCAGACAATGTAAGGAATATAATAGATATTTTGGAAAAGCTAGAGGTGAATATAAATACTAAAGCAGTACTGATTTTTGTGGACGCGGAGAAAGCCTTTGACAATATTTCTTGGAGTTTTATGATAAAGAATCTTCATGGGATGGGGGTAGGTCAAGGTTTTGAGAATGGTATGGGTGCAATATATTCTGAACAAAAAGCTAAGTTGATTGTAAATAATGTAATAACTGAGGAACTTAAGATAGAAAAAGGAACACGACAGGGGTGCCCAATTTCCCCATTGCTTTTTATTTCGGTTCTGGAGGTGTTGCTGAATATGATTAGAAATGACCAGCAGGTCAAAGGTGTACAGGTTGGAGCTAAACATTACAAGTTAAGAGCATTTGCAGATGACCTAGTATTGACTTTGCAAGAGCCAAATACTAGTACGAAAAAGGTGCTAGAAATAATCCAACAGTTTGGCCAGGTAGCCGGATTTAAGCTGAATAAACAAAAAACTAAAGTTTTAGGAAAAAATTTAACAGATATGGAGAAGGAGAAATTCCAAGAGGAGACGGGGTTGACGGTGGTCAAGAAGGTGAAATACCTAGGGGTTTATTTGACATCTAAAAATTTGAATTTGTACAAGGATAACTATGAAAAATGTTGGTCAGAAATTAAAAAAGATCTAGAAATATGGTCAAATTTGAAATTGTCAATGTTAGGCCGAATTGCAGTGATTAAGATGAATGTACTGCCTAGAATGTTATTTTTGTTTCAAACCTTGCAGATTCTTGACAAGATGGAATGTTTTAAGAGGTGGCAGAAAGATATCTCGAAATTTGTCTGGCAGGGCAAAAAGCCCAGAATCAAATTTAAAATATTGACAGATGCTAAAGAAAGAGGTGGGTTTGCCCTGCCGGACTTAAAATTGTACTATGAGGCAGCAGCGTTTTGCTGGCTGAAAGAGTGGATGCTCCTCGAGAACACAGACATTTTGGATCTGGAAGGTTTCAATAATGCATTTGGTTGGCATGCATATCTATGGTATGATAAAATTAAGCTGCATAGTGCCTTTAAAAATCATATTGTCAGAAAAGCACTGTTTAATGTTTGGATAAGATATAAAGATCTGTTGGAAAACAAAACCCCCAGATGGGTGTCTCCAGTGGAAGCTAAAGCAGTGAAGAAACTCAATATGGAGGTTGGATGGCCGAAGTATTGGGAAATTTTGGAACAGGAGGGAGATAAATTGAAATTACAAAGTCATGAGAAAATGAAACATAAAGTACAAAATTGGTTTCAATATCATCAAATAATGGAGTTTTTCAAACAGGACAGGAAAATTGGCTTTCAGATGGAAAAATCAAAATTAGAGACTGAATTGTTAGAACCCAATACTAAGAATTTATCAAGAATGTATAACTTGCTGCTGAAATGGAATACACAGGATGAAACAGTTAAATCGGTTATGATTAAGTGGGCACAGGACATTGGTCATAACATTATGTCTGCTGACTGGGAATGGTTATGGAACACCGGTATTAGATTCACGGCATGTAACGCCTTAAAGGAAAACATTATGAAAATGGTTTATAGGTGGTACATGACCCCAGTCAAGCTGGCAAAAATTTATCATTTGCCTGATAATAAGTGTTGGAAGGTACCTTCTACCACCTTTGGTGGACATGCCCGAAGATCAAGGCCTTCTGGGAAATGATTTATAATGAAATGAAAAAGGTACTTAAATGTACTTTCCCTAAAAAACCAGAGGCCTTTCTCTTGGGCATTGTCGGCCAATTGGTGTCAAAGAGGGATAGAACTTTCTTTATGTATGCTACAACAGCAGCAAGAATACTCATCGTAAAGTATTGGAAGACACAAGATCTACCCACTCTGGAAGAATGGCAGATGAAGGTGATGGATTACATGACATTGGCTGAAATGACTGGCAGAATCCGTGATCAGGGGAAAGAGACGGCGGAAGAAGAATGGAGAAAATTTAAAAGCTATCTTAAGGACTATTATAAACTTGATGAATGCTAGAATGTTGAGGTTTTTAGAAAAAAGGGATACAGTGATATAAGACCAGATTATAGAAAAGATTAAGATGACAGAGGTTGGAAAGGAATATTTAGAAGTTGCTAAAAAATTATGGACATTGGGATGCAGAAAGGGGGGGTATGGGGGAGTCCCGGAAAAGAGGTTTATGAAAAAATGTTATGAAATTATACGTGTTTGTATGTCTTTTTAGGTGTTTGTTTGTCTTTAAAAAATTTGTAAAACCAATAAAAAATTTTATAAAAAACAACAACAAAAACTTGGTTTTGAAGCATGGATCCTCACGCTTTTTGCATTGGGCCACCCCAAACTCACCGTCAAATCACACATCATTCCCAGGGGCACAGCCTGCACCACAAAAAACGTGGATCCACTGCTTCCTGGCCACTCCATGGCCCAAAAATGTGGTTTTGAAGCACAGATCCTCATGGATCCTCACACTTTTTGAATTGGGCCAACCCAAACTCACTGTCAAATCACACGTCATAGCCAGGAGCAGAGCCTGCACCATAAAAATTATGGATCCACGGCTTCCTGGCAGCGCCATGGCCCAAAAAGGTAGTTTTGAAGCACGGATCCTCAAGGATCCTCACTCTTTTCGCATTGGGGCTCCCCAAACTCACCATCAAATCACACATCATAGCCACGGGCACAACTCACAAATCATGAGTTGCACTACAAAAATCACAAAAATCCCCTTACCTGCACTGTTAATGTCACCACTGCAATATTATTATTAGAGCCGATAGGAGAATATATGACTACCGTATTTTTCGCTCTATAGGACAACTTTTTACCCTCCAAAAATTAAGGGGAAATGTGTGTGCGTCCTATGGAGTGAATGCAGGCTCCTTGGCTTCAGCGATAGCAACACGAAGCCTCCGAAGCGCAGAGGGAGCGCTCCCTCCACGCTCCAGAGGCTACGCGTTGCTTTCGCTGAAGCCTGGATCCGTGCTTCAAAACCACATTTTTGGGCCATGAAGTGGCCAGGAAGCAGTGGATCCACGTTTTTTGTGGTGCAGGCTGTGCCTCTGGACATGATGTGTGATTTGACGGTGAGTTTGGGGTGGCCCGATGCAAAAAGCGTGAGGATCCATGAGGATCCGTGCTTCAAAACCACGTTTTTGGGCCACGGTATGGTCAGGAAGCCGTGGATCCGTGATTTTTGTGGTGCAGGCTGTGCCCCTGGACATGATGTGTGATTTGATGGTGAGTTTGGGGTGGCCCGATGCAAAAAGCGTGAGGATCCATGAAGATCCGTTCTTGAAAACCACGTTTTTGGGCCACGGTTTCGCCAGGAAGTCGTGGATCTGTGATTTTTGTGTTGCATGCTGTGCCCATGGCCATGATGTTTGATCTGATGGTGACTTTGGGCTGATCTAGTGCAAAAATCATGAGGATTCATGAGGATCCGTGCTTCGGAACCACGTTTTTGGGCCAGGGCGTGGCCAGGCAGGTGTGGATCCGAGTTTTTTGTGGTGTAGGCTGTGCCCCTTACTATGATATGTGATTTGACGGTGAGTTTGGGTTGGCCCGATGCAGAAAGCGTGTGGATCCATGAAGATCCGTTCTTGAAAACCACGTTTTTGGGCCACGGTTTCGCCAGGAAGCCATGGATCTGTGATTTTTGTGGTGGATGCTGTGCCCATGGCCATGATCTTTGATCTGATGGTGACTTTGGGCTGATCTAGTGGAAAAATCATGAGGATCCATGAGGATCCGTGTTTTTTAACCATGTTTTTCCACCCCTGCGCCCCCCCCCCCCGAAACAGTGGATGCGTGATTTTTTTGATGCTTTCTACAGAGTAAGACATGGTCTACAATATCATGGTGGTTTTATTTAATTTGAATGAAAAAATCATATGAATTCATGAGGATCCGTGTAGATCCGCCTTTTCCCTTTTTCCCTTCAGAATCAACTTCTTTTGATGTAATGGGATTTTTGGAGCCCTAAGTGTAGTGTGGTAATTAGCATGTTCGACTGGGGCCTGGGAGACCAGGGTTCAAATCCCCCTCTCACCCATGAACCCCACTGGGCATGACCATGGATCAGGCCCCATCTCTCAGCCTGATCCACCTCTCAGGGTTGTGGTGAGAATAACATGGAGAAGGGGAGAAGTGTGTACAACACCCCAAGCTCCTCGGGAAAACCAGTGTGGTGTAGTGGTTCAGAGCGGTAGTCACGTAATCTGGTGAACCGGGTTCGCGTCTCCGCTCCTCCACCTGCAGCTGCTGGGTGACCTTGGGCCAGTCACACTTCTCTGAAGTCTCTCAGCCCCACTCACCTCACAGAGTGTTTGTTGTGGGGGAGGAAGGGAAAGGAGAATGTGAGCCGCTTTGAAACTCCTGAAGGGGAGTGAAAGGCGGGATATCAAATCCAAACTCTCGAACGAGGAGTGGGATATAAATTTAATAATAATAATAATACTGAATGCACAGTAGTGTGTATGTGACCCCGTGACTTGCCCAGATTACAGGAGCCGCTGAATAAATGAGAATCAAGAGAGATGGTGCATGATGGACACAGGAAAAGCAAAGGACTTGACTTCAGGCAGCTCTGCGCCACCATCCGGAGCAGGGCGGGACTTTGTGCCCCGCGCCTCATGGCCGCGCAGAGCTGCACTGATCCCAGGAGTGCAGGCAGCCCTGCGCAGCCATCCGGTGCGGGGCGGGGCTTCGCCCCGGCTCCCGGTGGCCGCGCAGAGCTGCGCTGATCCCTGGACTGCAGGCAGCTCTGTGGCGCCATCCGGAGCGGGGCGGGACTTCGCGCCCCGCTCCCGATGGCCGCGCAGAGCTGCGCTGATCCCGGGACTGCAGGCAGCTCTGCGCAGCCATCCGGTGTGGGGCTGGGCTTTGCCCCGGCTCCCGGTGGCCGCGCAGAGCTGCGCTGATCCCAGGACTGCAGGCAGCTCGACGCGGCCATTGGGAGCAGGGCGGGACTTCGCCCCCGGCTCCCATGGCCGCGCAGAGCAGCGCTGATCCCGGGACTGCAGGCAGCTCTGCGGCTCCATCTGGAGCGGGGCGGGACTTCGCGCCCCGCTCCCAATGGCCGTGCAGAGCTGCGCTGATCCCAGGACTGCAGGCAGCTCTGCGCGGCCAGCGGGAGCAGGGTGGAGTTTTGCGTCTGGCTCCCGGTGGCCGCGCAGAGCTGCGCTGATCCCGGGATTGCAGGCAGCTCTGCACCGCAATCCGGAGCGAGGCGGGACTTAGCGCCCCTCTCCGGATGGCCACGCAGAGTTCCACTGATCCCGGGACTTCAGGCAGCTCTGCGCCACCATCCGGAGCAGGGCGGGACTTCGTGCCCCGCTCCTGATGGCCGCGCAGAGCTGCACTGATCCCAGGAGTGCAGGCAGCTCTGTGCCGCCATCCGGAGCGGGGCGGGACTTCGGGCCCTGCTCCCAATGGTCGAGCAGAGGTGCGCTGATCCCAGGAGTGCAGGCAGCTCTGCGTCGCTATCGGGAGCGGGGTGGGATTTCGCGCCCCGCTCCCGATGGCCGTGCAGAGCTGCGCTGATCCAAGGACTGCAGGCAGCTCTGCACGGCCATCGGGAGCGGGGTGGGGCTTCGCCCCAGCTCCCGGTTGCCGCGCAGAGCTGCGCTGATCCCGGGACTGCAAGCAGCTCTGTTTAGGTGGGAAAATACCTTTGTTTTGTCCATTTAATCTTATTTTCTACCTCTTTGTTTATTAAATTATTTAATTGGGATTGTTAAATTTTTATATTCTGGATTATACTCTCTTGTTTTGGATTTTTCAACAGTTATTTTTCCTTCTCTCTTACCTGTTTATTTATTTCCATAGTATCCTTTGCTTTATCCTTCCTTATTCTTGCCATTTGTTGTATTCCAATTCCTCTCATATAGGCTTTAATGGTATCCCAAATGATTTTCCTGTCTGTCCCATGTCTCTCATTAATTTCGAAAAATTCCTTCAACAATTCCTTCATTTTATTCACCTTTTGCTCATCTCTCCAAACCTCATCATTCATCCTCCACCTCCCTCTCGTATGTTTTTTAAAATCTTATGTGTATAGTAACTGGATTATGGTATGAGAGAGATTTATTCAGAATCTCTGCTTTTACCAAGCTCAATGTCAATTATTTCGAGGCCCAAATTGCATCTATTCTCCCTCCCGATTTTTGATCTTCAGAAAAATAGGTAATATCCTTCTCAGTGGGATGCTTCAATCTCCTGGTATCGAATAAATTAAGATTATCAGTCAACTGGAAGAACGATAATGGTAGTCTGCCTGAGTTTGATTTCCCCCCTCTCTTGGTTCTATCCATTTCAATAGATATACCTAACTCCATATCTCCCATCATAATTATCTTTCCATTCTCAAATTCCTAATGCTTCTCTTCCAATTTTCTCTAAAATTCTGATTTATTATTATTTGGAGCATACACTCCTACCACTATTATCTTTTCTTGATTTCTTTGTATTTCTACTCCTACTATTCAACCTTCCTCATCTTGAAATATTAGTTGTGGACTTAACGCTGGTTTTACATAAATTACCACCCCTCTTTTCTTTTCTGCTCCTGCGGCTATAAACTCCAGACCCAAGTTCTTGTTTTTTAGTACCCGTATATGATCTTTAGATACATGGGTCTCTTGTAGACATATTATATCCCATTTTCCTTTCTTTAAGGTACATTCTACTTTGTTCCTTTTCTGTTTACTGTTCAAACCATTAATATTCCAGGAAATACACTTAAAGGCCATACAGTTTTATTAAATTTATATGAACTACTTTAAAATCGGGGGGTAGTTGGGAAAGAAAAAGAAATAATATAAGGGCAAAAGACAGAAGTCGTTATAATAATTCTAGCTTTATCTTGTTTCTCCTCGCTCTTGGAGCCTTTCTCCTCCCAGCTCCTCCCAGTACTTCCTCCCAAAAATTCTGGTCTCCTCCACCGATCTAAGGGTTCTTCTTCTCTCTTTATATGTAAAGGTAAGTCCTTCGGGAAATTCCCACCTAAACAGAATTTTATTCTTCTTCAGCGCTGTCGTTAAGAATCTGGAATTATCTCTCCTCTTCGACAACCTGGTTGGGATCTCCTTCATAATCTCGATTACTTTGCCCTCTATACACAAGGGATCAGTTCTATTCCTTAATAGGATTTTTTCCCTGAGTAGCCTCGAGTTCAGAAACACTAAACAATCTCCCGGTCCCTTTTTGTTTCTTGACTTGTTCACCTTAATCCTAAATATTTTTTCAATGTCCAAAAGTAATTCACCTTCCTCGACCCCTAACCAATCCGCCAGTTCTTTCAATAGTTTTGTTGAAATTTCTTCCTCCTGGTTCTCTTTAACTCCTCAGAAGTGCAACAACATCTCCTTTCCCTTCATCTCCTTGCATCCAGGGTCTCTTCCTGAGCCTTCCTCCGTTCCTCAGTTTCCTCTTTGTTTTTCTCTGGGACTTTCCTTGAATCTCTTTGATCCGCCTGAATTTTTTTCATGGCTTCCTCTTGTTTTAATGACTTATTCTTTATCTCCTGCACCATCTTGTCTAGCTCTTTGTTCTTTGTTGTCAGTTCGTTCACTTGATTAGAAAGGTCCATTATTAATGTGGAATTTTTCTCAATCTTAGTGCCCATACTCTCCACTTTTCCATCTAAGAATTTAATATTTCCATCTAGGCTGCATATCTTATCTCCTAGGTTCTTCTCCATTCTTTTCATTGCCAATAATATCTCTTTAACGTCCATGTTGCTCTCATTCTCCACCATTGATGTTCTCCTTGCTTGGTTAGAAGCTGAGGCTAGGCCAATTGTTGTCTGAATCTTCTTCGATCCCATTGAGATGCCTACCTAGCAATACCTCTTTTAAAATCACAGTTTCATGTGATCTCTGCGCTTCTTTTACTTCTGGGAGTTTCCCTTGCTTCACTTTTTATACTGCCATTTCCGCTTAAAAATAATAATAAATAAATAAATAAATTCCTTTTCAAATTGCTCTTATATTAAGTAAGACCAGGAATCTTATTTTGTTTAGGTTATTTGGATTTTTTAGGTTGCACGTTCTTTCAAATTTAGCTAATATATACAAACAGTGTTCATTTCTTTGTTATATCAGTTTATTCTTGTTATTTCCAGTTAGCCCAATAGGTGGAGCTACCACTATACTTAATTGTCTTCTGTTGATTTTACTCGCGTCTTTCACTTCTTTTGCCACGAGGCGTCCCTCTAGATTTTTTACGCTCTGTTTTCTCTTGTTTTCCCCTTTCTCTTCCTGCTTGCCTTTGTGCCTGCCTTTGTTTCTGTTATGGCGGGACTCCTCCACGCTGACTCATTCACCCTTCTTCTTCCCCTCACAGCCCCTTTGTCCCACACAGCCGACCCAGAGTGTTTTGTCCTTATTTCTTTTTAATTGAAGGCTCTGGTTAAAAGCTGCAACTTTATGTAAGTAGAAGCTGCTGGTTCCCCCCCTTTTCCTGCTATTCAAGCAGTCTCTGTCTCAGCATTCTCAGCAGTCTCTGTCTTTGCTGTTTTAAAACTCTCTGTTGGGTTATATTCACTCTTATAAGGTACCTTTGTGAAGTTTAATAACAGTTACTGTTGGTGCTGTGGGGATTGGTCCCCTTTCACTCTTAAAAGCTCACTCTGTATTTTATATATTCTTTATTTCTGCTGCCTCCGCCCCTGTGCTCTGCTGATAACCAGCAGTTTTCCAGTTTCCATTTCTTTATAAGGAGGGGGGCGGGGGTCTCTTTATCTCCAGTTTTAAACTTAATGGAGAGTTCAGCGCTTCCTCACCGGTTTGGAGACTTTAACGCCAGAGAATGGCTCTGCCCCTTAGCGCTGAGGTTCTCCCCTTGCTAGATCTTTGGCCAAACATTTTTAAATGGATTTTAAATGTTTTGGTTTTGGGGAAACCCCATAAATGTGCTGCCATCAGCTCTGAACTCAGGATCTCCACCTGAGCTTGGGAAAACTCACGCCTCCTGTTCTCCCTCGGTTTTCTCTGGCGTCTGGACTGCCTCGAGTTGCCAAGAGCGCAATCCTTCACCCGTCCTCCAAGTGTGCTGCTTCGGAAGTCCTCTGCCCACAACTTTATTGGTTACAGGTGATGAGCGGTATTGGCTTAGGCATTGGTCGTATCTAAATATCCGGCTTCGGCCTGCTTGCTTGAAGACCCGGAATTCGCTGGTTATCCAAACATAGGCTTCTCTTGACATTGATTGATTTGGTTCTGAGAAATAAGTAAATTGTTTTTCTAATGGGTGTCTTAGTCTCCAAACATCCATTAGATTACAATTCTCAATCATAGAAAAAAATGTCTTAGGTAATTTCCCTTCTTTTGATTTTTCTCTTGTCCTCAGCCTATCCATTTGCATCGATACCACTCCGTTCATATCTCCCATTATTATAATTTCCTTATCCACAAATTCAAATAGTTTCCCTTCTAAATCCTTATAAACTTTAGTCTTACTTCCGTTTGGTGCATACACTCCGACAATTATTAGTTTTTCGCCCTGCCATGTGACTTGTACCGCTATTACTCTACCTTCTTCATCCTTGAAGATTTGCCGAGCTTCAAATTTACTTTTTATATACAAAACCACTCCTCTTTTCCTGCTTCTGTTTGATGAAATAAATTCATTTCCTAATTTTTTATTAATCAATACTCTTCTATGTTTCCTAGCCACATGAGTTTCTTGTAAACAAATAATGTCCAAGTTCTTTTTTTAAGGAAATGTCCAATTTTATTTCTTTTCTTTTTATCGTTAGCATTCCATGTCCATATTTTGAGTGCCATTTTGTGTTCTCTTTAAAAATAAAAGAGTAAAAGTCCTAAACTTGACCTTCTATTTCCTCTTCTTCTTCAATACTACCTTTGTCTTCTTCTTCCAGTCCTGCCGGTCCTGCTGCTCCCGCTTCTGCTACTTCATCTACTTTTCCCGACTCTTAGTATCTTCTCAAAAATTTATGCGTGTCATCATTTGTAAATTTAGGACTTCGGGGGAGGTGCCTCCGGTAATAGCGGAATTCCTCTGATCGGGAGGAATCTGACGAGGAATTTGCTCCGTGAGAACTGGGTCTCGCCAGTCCCGCCCCGCTCCTGATGGCCACGAGGAGCTGCGCTGATCCCGGGACTGCAGGCAGCTCTGTGCCGCCATCCGGAGTGGGGCGGGACTTCGGGCCCCGCTTCCAATGGTCGAGCAGAGCTGCGCTGATCCCAGGAGTGCAGGCAGCTCTGCGTCGCCATCGGGAGCGAGGCGGGACGTCGCGCCCCGCTCCCGATGGCCGCGCAGAGCTGCGCTGATCCCGGGACCGCAAGCAGCTCTGCGCCGCCATCCGGAGCAGTGCGGGACTTTGCGCCCCGCTTCCGATGGCCGTGCACAGCTGCGCTGATCCCACGACTGCAGGCAGCTCTGCATGGCCATCGGGAGCGGGGCGGGGTTTCGCCCGCTTCTCCCAGTGTCCGCGCAGAGCTGCGCTGATCCCGGGATTGCAGGCAGCTCTGCGCCGCCATCGGGAGCGGGGCGGGACTTCGCGCCCCGCTCCCGATGGACGCGCAGAGCTGTCCTGATCCCAGGACTGCAGGCAGCTCTACGCAGCCATCTGGAGCGGAGCGGGACTTACCGCCCCGCTCCCGATGGACGCGCAGAGCTGCGCTGATCCCAGGACTGCAGGCAGCTCTGCGGGCCATCGGGAACGGGAAGGGACTTTGCGCCCCGCTCCCGATGGAAGTGCAGAGCTGTGCTGATCCCAGGACTGCAGGCAGCTCTGCGCCGCCATCCGGAGCGGGGTGGAGTTTTGCGTCCGGCTCCCGGTGGCCGCGCAGAGCTGCGCTGATCCCGGGATTGAAGGCAGCTCTGCGGCGCCATCGGGAGCGGGGCGGGACTTCGCGCCCCGCACCCGATGGACGCGCAGAGCTGCGCTGATCCCAGGACTGCAGGCAGCTCTGCGCAGCCATCTGGAGCGGAGCGGGACTTACCGCCCCGCTCCCGATAGACGCGCAGAGCTGTGCTGATCCCAGGACTGCAGGCAGCTCTGCGCCGCCATGCGGAGCGGGGCGGGACTTCGCGCCCCGCTCCCGATGGTCGAGCAGAGCTGCGCTGATCCCAGGAGTGCAGGCATCTCTGTGCCGCCATCGGGAGCGGGGTGTGACTTAGTGCGACCCGCTCCCGATGGCTGCGCAGAGCTGCGCTGATCCCAGGACTGCAGGCAGCTCTGCGCGGCCAACGGGAGCGGGGTGGAGTTTTGTGTCCGGCTCCCGGTGCCCGTGCAGAGCTGTGCTGATCCAAGGATTGCAGGCAGCTCTGCGCGGCCATCGGGAGCGGGGTGGGGCTTCGCCCCGGCTCCCGGTGGCCGCGCAGAGCTGCGCTGATCCCGGGACTGCAAGCATCTCTGCGCCGCCATCCGGAGCGGTGCGGGACTTCGCGACCCACTCCCGATGGCCGCGCAGAGCTGCGTTGATCCCAGGACTGCAGGCAGCTCTGCCCCGCCATCCAGAGTGGGGCGCTCCCGATGGCCGCGCAGAGCTGCTCTGATCCCAGGAATGCAGGTAGCTCTGCGCCGCAATCTGGAGCGAGGCGGAGCTTTGCCCCGGCTCCCGGTGGCCGTGCAGAGATGCGCTTATCCCGGGACTGCAGGCAGCTATGTGCCGCCATCGGGAGCGGGGCGGGACTTTGCCCCCGGCTCCCATGGCCGCGCAGAGCTGCGCGGATCCGGGGACTGCATGCAGCTCTGCGGCGCCATCGGGAGCGGGGCGGGACTCCGCGCCCCGCTCCTGATGGCCGCGCAGAGCTGCCTGTAGTCCTGGGATCATCGCAGCTCTATGCGTCCATCGGGAGCGGGGCGGTAAGTTCCGCCCCGCTGCAGATGGCGGCGCAGAGCTGCCTGCATTCCTGGGATCAGCGCAGCTCTCGGCGGCCATCGGGAGCGGGACGCGAAGTCCCGCCCTGCTCCGGATGGCGGCGCAGAGCTGCCTGAAGTCCCGGGATCAGTGGAGCTCTGCGTGGCCATCAGGAGCGGGGCGCTACGTCCCCCCTCGCTCCGGATGGTGGCGCAGAGCTGCCTGCAATCCCGGGATCAGCGCAGCTCTGCGGGGCCACCGGGAGCCGGACGCAAAACTCCACCCCGCTCCCGATGGCCGTGCAGAGCTGCCTGCAGTCCTGGGATCAGCGCAGCTCTGCACGGCCATCGGAAGCGGGGCGCAAAGTCCCGCCCCGCTCCGGATGGCGGCACATAGCTGCCTGCAGTCCCGGGATAAGCGCAGCTCTGCGCGGCCACAGGGAGCCGGGGCAAAACTCCGCCTCGCTCCAGATTGCGGCGCAGAGCTACCTGCATTCCTGGTATCAGAGCAGCTCTGCGCGGCCATCGGGAGCACCCCACTCTGGATGGCGGCGCAGAGCTGCCTGCAGTCCTGGGATCAACGCAGCTCTGCGCGGCCATCGGGAGCGGGTCGCGAAGTCCCGCACCGCTCCGGATGGCGGCGCAGAGATGCTTGCAGTCCCGGGATCAGCGCAGCTCTGCGCGGCAACCGGGAGCCGGGGCGAAGCCCCACCCCGCTCCCGATGGCCGCGCAGAGCTGCCTGCAATCCTTGCATCAGCACACCTCTGCACGGCCACTGGGAGCCGGACGCAAAACTCCACCCCGCTCCCGTTGGCCGCGCAGAGCTGCCTGCAGACCTGGGATCAGCGCAGCTCTGGGCAGCCATCGGGAGCGGGTCGCACTAAGTCCCACCCCGCTCCCGATGGCGGCACAGAGATGCCTGCACTCCTGGGACTGCATGCAGCTCTGCGGCGCCATCGGGAGCGGGGCAGGACTTCGCGCCCCGCTCCTGATGGCCGCGCAGAGCTGCGCTGATCCCAGGACTGCAGGAAGCTCCGCCGCCATCTGGAGCGGAGCGGGACTTACCGCCCCGCTCCCGATGGACGTGCAGAGCTGTGCTGATCCCAGGACTGCAGGCAGCTCTGCGGGCCATCGGGAACGGGACGGGACTTTGCGCCCTGCTTCCGATGGCCGTGCAGAGCTGCGCTGATCCCAGGACTGCAGGCAGCTCTGCACGGCCATCGGGAGCGGGGTGGAGTTTTGCGTCCGGCTCCCGGTGGCCCCGCAGAGCTGCGCTGATCCCGGGATTGCAGGCAGCTCTGCGCCGCCATCCGGAGCGAGGCGGGACTTAGCGCCCCGCTCCTGATGGCCACGCAGAGCTCCACTGATCCTGGGACTTCAGGCAGCTCTGCGCCGCCATCTGGAGCAGGGCGGGACTTCGCGTCCCGCTCCCGATGGCCGCCCAGAGCTGCGCTGATCCCAGGAATGCAGGCAGCTCTGCGCCGCCATCTGCAGCGGGGCGGAACTTACCGCCCCGCTCCCGATGTACGCACAGAGCTGCGCTGATCCCAGGACTACAGGCAGCTCTGCGCGGCCATCGGGAGCGGGGCGGGACTTTGCCTCCGGCTCCCATGGCCGCGCAGAGCTGCGCGGATCCCGGGACTGCATGCAGCTCTGCAGCGCCATAGGGAGCGGGGCGGGACTTTGCGCCCCGCTCCCGATGGCCGCGCAGAGCTGCGTTGATCCCAGGACTGCAGGCAGCTCTGCGCCGCCATCCAGAGTGGGGCGCTCCCGATGGCCGCGCAGAGCTGCTCTGATCCCAGGAATGCAGGTAGCTCTGCGCCGCAATCTGGAGCGAGGCGGAGCTTTGCCCCGGCTCCCGGTGGCCGTGCAGAGCTGCGCTTATCCCCGGACTGCAGGCAGCTATGTGCCGCCATCTGGAGCGGAGCGGGACTTACCGCCCCGCTCCCGATGGACGCGCAGAGCTGCGCTGATCCCAGGACTGCAGGCAGCTCTGCGCCGCCATCCGGAGCAGAGCGGGACTTCGCGCCCCGCTCCCGATGGGCGCGCAGAGCTGTGCTGATCCCGGGACTGCAGGCAGCTCTGCGCCGCCATCCGGAGCGGGGCGGGACTTTGCGCCCTGCTCCCAATGGTCGAGCAGAGCTGCGCTGATCCCAGGAGTGCAGGCATCTCTGTGCCGCCATCGGGAGCGGGGTGGGACATAGTGCGACCCGCTCCCGATGGCTGCGCAGAGCTGCGCTGATCCCAGGACTGAAGGCAGCTCTGCGCGGCCAACGGGAGCGGGGTGGAGTTTTGCGTCCAGCTCCCGGTGGCCGTGCAGAGCTGTGCTGATCCAAGGACTGCAGGCAGCTCTGCGCGGCCAACGGGAGCGGGGTGGAGTTTTGCGTCCGGCTCCCGGTGGCCGTGCAGAGCTGTGCTGATCCAAGGATTGCAGGCAGCTCTGCGCGGCCATCGGGAGCGGGGTGGGGCTTCGCCCCGGCTCCCGGTTGCCGCGCAGAGCTGCGCTGATCCCGGGACTGCAAGCATCTCTGCGCCGCCATCCGGAGCGGTGCGGGACTTCGCGACCCGCTCCCGATGGCCGCGCAGAGCTGCGTTGATCCCAGGACTGCAGGCAGCTCTGCGCCGCCATCCAGAGTGGGGCGCTCCCGATGGCCGCGCAGAACTGCTCTGATCCCAGGAATGCAGGTAGCTCTGCGCCGCAATCTGGAGCGAGGCGGAGCTTTGCCCCGGCTCCCGGTGGCCGCGCAGAGCTGCGCTTATCCCGGGACTGCAGGCAGCTATGTGCCGCCATCTGGAGCGGGGCGGGACTTCGCGCCCCGCTCCCGATGGCCGCGCAGAGCTGCGCTGATCCCAGGACTTCAGGCAGCTCTGCGGGCCATCGGGAACGGGACGGGACTTTGCACCCCGCTTCCGATGGCCGTGCAGAGCTGCGCTGATCACAGGACTGCAGGCAGCTCTGCACGGCCATCGGGAGCGGGGTGGAGTTTTGCGTCCGGCTCCCGGTGGCCCCGCAGAGCTGCGCTGATCCCGGGATTGCAGGCAGCTCTGCGCCGCCATCCGGAGCGAGGGGGGACGTAGCGCCCCGCTCCTGATGGCCACGCAGAGCTCCACTGATCCCGGGACTTCAGGCAGCTCTGCGCCGCCATCCGGAGCAGGGCGGGACTTCGCGTCCCGCTCCCAATGGCCGCCCAGAGCTGCGCTGATCCCAGGAATGCAGGCAGCTCTGCGCCGCCATCTGCAGCGGGGCGGAACTTACCGCCCCTCTCCCGATGGACGCACAGAGCTGTGCTGATCCCAGGACTACAGGCAGCTCTGCGCGGCCATCGGGAGCGGGGCGGGACTTTGCCCCCGGCTCCCATGGCCGCGCAGAGCTGCGCGGATCCCGGGACTGCATGCAGCTCTGCGGCGCCATCGGGAACGGGACGGGACTTTGCGCCCCGCTCCCGATGGCCGCGCAGAGCTGCGCTGATCCCAGGACTGCAGGCAGCTCTGCGGGCCATCGGGAACGGGACGGGACTTTGCGCCCCGCTCCCGATGGAAGTGCAGAGCTGTGCTGATCCCAGGACTGCAGGCAGCTCTGCGCGGCCATCGGGAGCGGGGTGGAGTTTTGCGTCCGGCTCCCGGTGGCCGTGCAGAGCTGCGCTGATCCCGGGATTGCAGGCAGCTCTGCGCCGCCATCCGGAGCGAGGCGGGACTTAGCGCCCCGCTCCCGATGGCTGCGCAGAGCTGTGCTGATCCTGGGACTGCAGGCAGCTCTGCGCCGCCATCCGGAGCGGGGTGGGACTTAGTGCGACCCCCGCCCGATGGCTGCGCAGAGCTGCGCTGATCCCAGGACTGCAGGCAGCTCTGCGCGGCCAAGGGGAGCGGGGCGGGGTTTCGCCCCATTCTCCCAGTGGCCGCGCAGAGCTGCGCTGATCATGGGACTGCAGGCAGCTCTGCGCGGCCATTGGGAGCGGGGTGGAGTTTTGCGTCCGGCTCCCGGTGGCCTTGCAGAGCCTTGCTGATTCAAGGACTGCAGGCAGCTCTGCGCGGCCATCGGGAGCGGGGTGGGGCTTCGCCCCGGCTCCCGGTGGCCCCGCAGAGCTGCGCTGATCCCGGGATTGCAGGCAGCTCTGCGCCACCTTCCGGAGCGAGGCGGGACTTAGCGCCCCGCTCCTGATGGCCACGCAGAGCTCCACTGATCCCGGGACTTCAGGCAGCTCTGCGACGCCATCCGGAGCAGGGCGGGACTTCGCGTCCCGCTCCCGATGGCCGCCCAGAGCTGCGCTGATCCCAGGAATGCAGGCAGCTCTGCGCCGCCATCTGCAGCGGGGCGGAACTTACCGCCCCGCTCCCGATGGACGCACAGAGCTGCGCTGATCCCAGGACTACAGGCAGCTCTGTGCGGCCATAGGGAGCGGGGCGGGACTTTGCCCCCGGCTCCCATGGCCGCGCAGAGCTGTGCTGATCCCGGGATTGCAGGCAGCTCTGCGCCGCCATCCGGAGCGGGGCGGGACTTCGCGCCCTGCTCCCAATGGTCGAGCAGAGCTGTGCTGATCCCAGGAGTGCAGGCATCTCTGTGCCGCCATCGGGAGCGGGGTGGGACTTAGTGCGACCCGCTCCCGATGGCTGCGTAGAGCTGCGCTGATCCCAGGACTGCAGGCAGCTCTGCGCGGCCAACGGGAGCGGGGTGGAGTTTTGCGTCCGGCTCCCGGTGGCCGTGCAGAGCTGTGCTGATCCAAGGATTGCAGGCAGCTCTGCGCGGCCATCGGGAGCGGGGTGGGGCTTCGCCCCGGCTCCCGGTTGCCGCGCAGAGCTGCGCTGATCACGGGACTGCAAGCATCTCTGCGCCGCCATCCGGAGTGGTGCGGGACTTCGCGACCCACTCCCGATGGCCGCGCAGAGCTGCGTTGATCCCAGGACTGCAGGCAGCTCTGCCCCGCCATCCAGAGTGGGGCGCTCCCGATGGCCGCGCAGAGCTGCTCTGATCCCAGGAATGCAGGTAGCTCTGCGCCGCAATCTGGAGCGAGGCGGAGCTTTGCCCCGGCTCCCGGTGGCCGTGCAGAGCTGCGCTTATCCCCGGACTGCAGGCAGCTATGTGCCGCCATCGGGAGCGGGGCGGGACTTTGCCGCCGGCTCCCATGGCCGCGCAGAGCTGCGCGGATCCCGGGACTGCATGCAGCTCTGCGGCGCCATCGGGAGCGGGGCGGGACTTCGCGCCCCGCTCCCGATGGCCGCGCAGAGCTGCCTGTAGTCCTGGGATCATCGCAGCTCTGTGCGTCCATCGGGAGCGGGGCGGTAAGTTCCGCCCCGCTGCAGATGGCGGCGCAGAGCTGCCTGCATTCCTGGGATCAGCGCAGCTCTGGGCGGCCATCGGGAGCGGGACGCGAAGTCCTGCCCTGCTCCGGATGACGGCGCAGAGCTGCCTGAAGTCCCGGGATCAGTGGAGCTCTGCGTGGCCATCAGGAGCGGGGCGCTAAGTCCCGCCTCGCTCCGGATGGCGGCGCAGAGCTGCCTGCAATCCCGGGATCAGCGCAGCTCTGCGGGGCCACCGGGAGCCGGACGCAAAACTCCACCCCGCTCCCGATGGCCGTGCAGAGCTGCCTGCAGTCCTGGGATCAGCGCAGCTCTGCACGGCCATCGGAAGCGGGGCGCAAAGTCCCGTCCCGTTCCCGATGGCCCGCAGAGCTGCCTGAAGTCCTGGGATCAGCGCAGCTCTGTGCGGCCATCGGGAGCGGGGCGCGAAGTCCCGCCCCGCTCCGGATGGCGGCACATAGCTGCCTGCAGTCCCGGGATAAGCGCAGCTCTGCGCGGCCACCGGGAGCCGGGGCAAAGCTCCGCCTCGCTCCAGATTGCGGCGCAGAGCTACCTGCATTCCTGGTATCAGAGCAGCTCTGCGCGGCCATCGGGAGCACCCCACTCTGGATGGCGGCGCAGAGCTGCCTGCCGTCCTGGGATCAACGCAGCTCTGCGCGGCCATCGGGAGCGGGTCGTGAAGTCCCGCACCGCTCCGGATGGCGGCGCAGAGATGCTTGCAGTCCCGGGATCAGCGCAGCTCTGCGCGGCTATCGGGAGCCGGGGCGAAGCCCCACCCCGCTCCCGATGGCCGCGCAGAGCTGCCTGCAATCCTTGGATCAGCACAGCTCTGCACGGCCACTGGGAGCTGGACGCAAAACTCCTCCCCGCTCCCGTTGGCCGCGCAGAGCTGCCTGCAGACCTGGGATCAGCGCAGCTCTGCGCAGCCATCGGGAGCGGGTCGCACTAAGTCCCACCCCGCTCCCGATGGCGGCACAGAGATGCCTGCACTCCCGGGACTGCATGCAGCTCTGCGGCGCCATCGGAAGCGGGGCGGGACTTCGCGACCCGCTCCCGATGGCCGCGCAGAGCTGCGCTGATCCCAGGACTGCAGGCAGCACTGCGCGGCCATCGGGAGCGGGGCGGGGTTTCGCCCCTTCTCCCAGTGGCCGCACAGAGCTGCGCTGATCCCAGGACTGCAGGCAGCTCTGCGCGGCCATCGAGAGCGGGGTGGAGTTTTGCGTCCGGCTCCCGGTGGCTGTGCAGAGCTGCGCTGATCCCGGGATTGCAGGCAGCTCTGCGCCGCCATCCGGAGCGAGGCGGGACTTAGCGCCCCGCTCCCAATGGCCACGCAGAGCTGTCCTGATCCCGGGACTGCAGGCAGCTCTGCGCGGCCATCGGGAGCGGGGCTGGGTTTCGCCCCATTTTCCCAGTGGCCGCGCAGAGCTGCGCTGATCACGGGACTGCAGGCAGCTCTGCGCCGCCATCCAGAGTGGGGCGGGACTTCGCGCCCCGGCTCCCGGTGGCCACGCAGAGCTGCGCTGATCCCAGGACTGCAAGCATCTCTGCGCGGCCATCGGGATCGGGGCGGGGTTTCGCCCCCTTCTCCCAGTGGCCGCGCAGAGCTGCGCTGATCCCGGGATTGCAGGCAGCTCTGCGCCGCCATCCGGAGCGAGGCGGGACTTAGCGCCCCGCTCCTGATGGCCACGTAGAGCTCCGCTGATCCCGGGACTTCAGGCAGCTCTGCGCCGCCATCCGGAGCGGTGCGGGACTTCGCGACCCGCTCCTGATGGCCGCGCAGAGCTGCGCTGATCCCAGGACTGCAGGCAACTCTGCGCGGCCATCGGGAGCGGGGCGGGGTTTCGCCCCCTTCTCCCAGTGGCCGCGCAGAGCTGCGCTGATCACGGGACTACAGGCAGCTCTGCGCAGCCATCCAGAGTGGGGCGCTCCTGATGGCCGCGCAGAGCTGCTCTGATCCCAGGAATGCAGGCAGCTCTGCACCGCCATCTGGAGCGAGGCGGGGCCTTCCCCCGGCTCCCGGTGGCCACGCAGAGCTGCGCTTATCCTGGGACTGCAGGCAGCTATGTGCTGCCATCCGGAGCGGGGCGGGACTTCGCGCCCCGCTCCTGATGGCCGTGCAGAGCTGCACTGATCCCAGGAGTGCAGGCAGCCCTGCGCAGCCATCCGGTGCGGGGCGGGGCTTCGCCCCGGCTCGCGATGGCTGCGCAGAGCTGCGCTGATCCCAGGACTGCAGGCAGCTCTGCGCGGCCATCGGGAGCGGGGCGGGGTTTCGCCCCCTTCTCCCAGTGGCCGCGCAGAGCTACGCTGATCACGGGACTGCAGGCAGCTCTGCGCTGCCATCGGGAGTGGGGTGGAGTTTTGCGTCCGGCTCCCGGTGGCCGTGCAGAGCTGTGCTGATCCAAGGATTGCAGGCAGCTCTGCGCGGCCATCGGGAGCGGGGTGGAGTTTTGCGTCCGGCTCCCGATGGCCGCGCAGAGCTGTGCTGATCCCGGGACTGCAGGCAGCTCTGCGCCGCCATCCGGAGCGGGCCGGGACTTCGCGCCCTGCTCCCAATGGTCGAGCAGAGCTGCACTGATCCCAGGAGTGCAGGCATCTCTGTGCCGCCATCGGGAGCGGGGTGAGACTTAGTGCGACCCCCGCCCGATGGCTGCGCAGAGCTGCGCTGATCCCAGGACTGCAGGCAGCTCTGCGCGGCCAATGGGAGCGGGGCGGGGTTTCGCCCCCTTCTCCCAGTGGCCGCGCAGAGCTGCGCTGATCATGGGACTGCAGGCAGCTCTGCGCGGCCATCGGGAGCGGGGTGGAGTTTTGCGTCCGGCTCCCGGTGTCCTTGCAGAGCTGTGCTGATCCAAGGACTGCAGGCAGCTCTGCGCGGCCATCGGGAGCGGGGTGGGGCTTCGCCCCGGCTCCCGGTGGCCCCGCAGAGCTGCGCTGATCCCGGGATTGCAGGCAGCTCTGCGCCGCCATCCGGAGCGAGGCGGGACTTAGCGCCCCGCTCCGGATGGCCACGCAGAGCTCCACTGATCCCGGGACTTCAGGCAGCTCTGCGCCGCCATCCGGAGCAGGGCGGGACTTCGCGTCCCGCTCCCGATGGCCGCCCAGAGCTGCGCTGATCCCAGGACTGCAGGCAGCTCTGCGCGGCCATCGGGAGCGGGGCGGGGTTTCGCCCCCTTCTACCAGTGGCCGCGCAGAGCTACGCTGATCACGGGACTGCAGGCAGCTCTGCGCGGCCATCGGGAGTGGGGTGGAGTTTTGCGTCCGGCTCCCGATGGCCGCGCAGAGCTGCGCTGATCCCGGGACTGCAGGCAGCTCTGCGCAGCCATCCGGAGCGGGGCGGGACTTCGCGCCCTGCTCCCAATGGTCGAGCAGAGCTGCGCTGATCCCAGGAATGCAGGCAGCTCTGCACGGCCATCGGGAGCGGGGTGGAGTTTTGCGTCCGGCTCCCGGTGGCCCCGCAGAGCTGCGCTGATCCCGGGATTGCAGGCAGCTCTGCGCCGCCATCCGGAGCGAGGGGGGACGTAGCGCCCCGCTCCTGATGGCCACGCAGAGCTCCACTGATCCCGGGACTTCAGGCAGCTCTGCGCCGCCATCCGGAGCAGGGCGGGACTTCGCGTCCCGCTCCCAATGGCCGCCCAGAGCTGCGCTGATCCCAGGAATGCAGGCAGCTCTGCGCCGCCATCTGCAGCGGGGCGGAACTTACCGCCCCACTCCCGATGGACGCACAGAGCTGTGCTGATCCCAGGACTACAGGCAGCTCTGCGCGGCCATCGGGAGTGGGGCGGGACTTTGCCCCCGGCTCCCATGCCCGCGCAGAGCTGCGCGGATCCCGGGACTGCATGCAGCTCTGCGGCGCCATCGGGAACGGGACGGGACTTTGCGCCCCGCTCCCGATGGCTGCGCAGAGCTGCGCTGATCCCAGGACTGCAGGCAGCTCTGCGGGCCATCGGGAACGGGACGGGACTTTGCGCCCCGCTCCCGATGGAAGTGCAGAGCTGTGCTGATCCCAGGACTGCAGGCAGCTCTGCGCGGCCATCGGGAGCGGGGTGGAGTTTTGCGTCCGGCTCCCGGTGGCCGTGCAGAGCTGCGCTGATCCCGGGATTGCAGGCAGCTCTGCGCCGCCATCCGGAGCGAGGCGGGACTTAGCGCCCCGCTCCCGATGGCCACGCAGAGCTCCACTGATCCCGGGACTTCAGGCAGCTCTGCCCCGCCATCCGGAGCGGGGCGGGACTTCGCGCCCCGCTCCCGATGGCTGCGCAGAGCTGTGCTGATCCCGGGACTGCAGGCAGCTCTGCGCCGCCATCCGGAGCGGGGTGGGACTTAGTGCGACCCCCGCCCGATGGCTGCGCAGAGCTGCGCTGATCCCAGGACTGCAGGCAGCTCTGCGCGGCCAACGGGAGCGGGGCGGGGCTTCGCCCCCTTCTCCCAGTGGCCGCGCAGAGCTGCGCTGATCATGGGACTGCAGGCAGCTCTGCGCGGCCATCGGGAGCGGGGTGGAGTTTTGCGTCCGGCTCCCGGTGGCCTTGCAGAGCTGTGCTGATCCAAGGACTGCAGGCAGCTCTGCGCGGCCATCGGGAGCGGGGTGGGGCTTCGCCCCGGCTCCCGGTGGCCACGCAGAGCTCCACTGATCCCGGGACTTCAGGCAGCTCTGCGACGCCATCTGGAGCAGGGCGGGACTTCGCGTCCCGCTCCCGATGGCCGCCCAGAGCTGCGCTGATCCCAGGAATGCAGGCAGCTCTGCGCCGCCATCTGCAGCGGGGCGGAACTTACCGCCCCGCTCCCGATGGACGCACAGAGCTGCGCTGATCCCAGGACTACAGGCAGCTGTGTGCGGCCATAGGGAGCGGGGCGGGACTTTGCCCCCGGCTCCCATGGCCGCGCAGAGGTGTGCTGATCCCGGGACTGCAGGCAGCTCTGCGCCGCCATCCGGAGCGGGGCGGGACTTCGCGCCCTGCTCCCAATGGTCGAGCAGAGCTGTGCTGATCCCAGGAGTGCAGGCATCTCTGTGCCGCCATCGGGAGCGGGGTGGGACTTAGTGCGACCCGCTCCCGATGGCTGCGTAGAGCTGCGCTGATCCCAGGACTGCAGGCAGCTCTGCGCGGCCAACGGGAGCGGGGTGGAGTTTTGCGTCCGGCTCCCGGTGGCCGTGCAGAGCTGTGCTGATCCAAGGATTGCAGGCAGCTCTGCGCGGCCATCGGGAGCGGGGTGGGGCTTCGCCCCGGCTCCCGGTTGCCGCGCAGAGCTGCGCTGATCCCGGGACTGCAAGCATCTCTGCGCCGCCATCCGGAGTGGTGCGGGACTTCGCGACCCACTTCCTATGGCCGCGCAGAGCTGCGTTGATCCCAGGACTGCAGGCAGCTCTGCCCCGCCATCCAGAGTGGGGCGCTCCCGATGGCCGCGCAGAGCTGCTCTGATCCCAGGAATGCAGGTAGCTCTGCGCCGCAATCTGGAGCGAGGCGGAGCTTTGCCCCGGCTCCCGGTGGCCGTGCAGAGCTGCGCTTATCCCCGGACTGCAGGCAGCTATGTGCCGCCATCGGGAGCGGGGCGGGACTTTGCCGCCGGCTCCCATGGCCGCGCAGAGCTGCGCGGATCCCGGGACTGCATGCAGCTCTGCGGCGCCATCGGGAGCGGGGCGGGACTTCGCGCCCCGCTCCCGATGGCCGCGCAGAGCTGCCTGTAGTCCTGGGATCATCGCAGCTCTGTGCGTCCATCGGGAGCGGGGCGGTAAGTTCCGCCCCGCTGCAGATGGCGGCGCAGAGCTGCCTGCATTCCTGGGATCAGCGCAGCTCTGGGCGGCCATCGGGAGCGGGACGCGAAGTCCTGCCCTGCTCCGGATGACGGCGCAGAGCTGCCTGAAGTCCCGGGATCAGTGGAGCTCTGCGTGGCCATCAGGAGCGGGGCGCTAAGTCCCGCCTCGCTCCGGATGGCGGCGCAGAGCTGCCTGCAATCCCGGGATCAGCGCAGCTCTGCGGGGCCACCGGGAGCCGGACGCAAAACTCCACCCCGCTCCCGATGGCCGTGCAGAGCTGCCTGCAGTCCTGGGATCAGCGCAGCTCTGCACGGCCATCGGAAGCGGGGCGCAAAGTCCCGTCCCGTTCCCGATGGCCCGCAGAGCTGCCTTAAGTCCTGGGATCAGCGCCGCTCTGTGCGGCCATCGGGAGCGGGGCGCGAAGACTTAGCGCCCCGCTCCGGATGGCCACGCAGAACTCCACTGATCCCGGGACTTCAGGCAGCTCTGCGCCGCCATCCGGAGCAGGGCGGGACTTCGCGTCCCGCTCCCGATGGCCGCCCAGAGCTGCGCTGATCCCAGGACTGCAGGCAGCTCTGCGCGGCCATCGGGAGCGGGGCGGGGTTTCGCCCCCTTCTACCAGTGGCCGCGCAGAGCTACGCTGATCACGGGACTGCAGGCAGCTCTGCGCGGCCATCGGGAGTGGGGTGGAGTTTTGCGTCCGGCTCCAGATGGCCGCGCAGAGCTGTGCTGATCCCGGGACTGCAGGCAGCTCTGCGCCGCCATCCGGAGCGGGGCGGGACTTCGCGCCCTGCTCCCAATGGTCGAGCAGAGCTGCGCTGATCCCAGGAATGCAGGCAGCTCTGCACGGCCATCGGGAGCGGGGTGGAGTTTTGCGTCCGGCTCCCGGTGGCCCCGCAGAGCTGCGCTGATCCCGGGATTGCAGGCAGCTCTGCGCCGCCATCCGGAGCGAGGGGGGACGTAGCGCCCCGCTCCTCATGGCCACGCAGAGCTCCACTGATCCCGGGACTTCAGGCAGCTCTGCGCCGCCATCCGGAGCAGGGCGGGACTTCGCGTCCCGCTCCCAATGGGCGCCCAGAGCTGCGCTGATCCCAGGAATGCAGGCAGCTCTGCGCCGCCATCTGCAGCGGGGCGGAACTTACCGCCCCACTCCCGATGGACGCACAGAGCTGTGCTGATCCCAGGACTACAGGCAGCTCTGCGCGGCCATCGGGAGCGGGGCGGGACTTTGCCCCCGGCTCCCATGGCCGCGCAGAGCTGCGCGGATCCCGGGACTGCATGCAGCTCTGCGGCGCCATCGGGAACGGGACGGGACTTTGCGCCCCGCTCCCGATGGCCGCGCAGAGCTGCGCTGATCCCAGGACTGCAGGCAGCTCTGCGGGCCATCGGGAACGGGACGGGACTTTGCGCCCCGCTCCCGATGGAAGTGCAGAGCTGTGCTGATCCCAGGACTGCAGGCAGCTCTGCGCGGCCATCGGGAGCAGGGTGGAGTTTTGCGTCCGGCTCCCGGTGGCCGTGCAGAGCTGCGCTGATCCCGGGATTGCAGGCAGCTCTGCGCCACCATCCGGAGCGAGGCGGGACTTAGCGCCCCGCTCCTGATGGCCACGCAGAGCTCCACTGATCCCGGGACTTCAGGCAGCTCTGCCCCGCCATCCGGAGCGGGGCGGGACTTCGCGCCCCGCTCCCGATGGCTGCGCAGAGCTGTGCTGATCCCGGGACTGCAGGCAGCTCTGCGCCGCCATCCGGAGCGGGGTGGCACTTAGTGCGACCCCCGCCCGATGGCTGCGCAGAGCTGCGCTGATCCCAGGACTGCAGGCAGCTCTGCGCGGCCAACGGGAGCGGGGCGGGGTTTCGCCCCCTTCTCCCAGTGGCCGCGCAGAGCTGCGCTGATCATGGGACTGCAGGCAGCTCTGCGCGGCCATCGGGAGCGGGGTGGAGTTTTGCGTCCGGCTCCCGGTGGCCTTGCAGAGCTGTGCTGATCCAAGGACTGCAGGCAGCTCTGCGCGGCCATCGGGAGCGGGGTGGGGCTTCGCCCCGGCTCCCGGTGGCCCCGCAGAGCTGCGCTGATCCCGGGATTGCAGGCAGCTCTGCGCCACCTTCCGGAGCGAGGCGGGACTTAGCGCCCCGCTCCTGATGGCCACGCAGAGCTCCACTGATCCCGGGACTTCAGGCAGTTCTGCGACGCCATCCGGAGCAGGGCGGGACTTCGCGTCCCGCTCCCGATGGCCGCCCAGAGCTGCGCTGATCCCAGGAATGCAGGCAGCTCTGCGCCGCCATCTGCAGCGGGGCGGAACTTACCGCCCCGCTCCCGATGGACGCACAGAGCTGCGCTGATCCCAGGACTACAGGCAGCTCTGTGCGGCCATAGGGAGCGGGGCGGGACTTTGCCCCCGGCTCCCATGGCCGCGCAGAGCTGTGCTGATCCCGGGACTGCAGGCAGCTCTGCGCCGCCATCCGGAGCGGGGCGGGACTTCGCGCCCTGCTCCCAATGGTCGAGCAGAGCTGTGCTGATCCCGGGACTGCAGGCAGCTCTGCGCCGCCATCCGGAGCGGGGCGGGACTTCGCGCCCTGCTCCCAATGGTCGAGCAGAGCTGTGCTGATCCCAGGACTGCAGGCAGCTCTGCGCGGCCAACGGGAGCGGGGTGGAGTTTTGCGTCCGGCTCCCGGTGGCCGTGCAGAGCCGTGCTGATCCAAGGATTGCAGGCAGCTCTGCGCGGCCATCGGGAGCGGGGTGGGGCTTCGCCCCGGCTCCCGGTTGCCGCGCAGAGCTGCGCTGATCCCGGGACTGCAAGCATCTCTGTGCCGCCATCCGGAGTGGTGCGGGACTTCGCGACCCACTCCCGATGGCCGCGCAGAGCTGCGTTGATCCCAGGACTGCAGGCAGCTCTGCCCCGCCATCCAGAGTGGGGCGCTCCCGATGGCCTCGCAGAGCTGCTCTGATCCCAGGAATGCAGGTAGCTCTGCGCCGCAATCTGGAGCGAGGCGGAGCTTTGCCCCGGCTCCCGGTGGCCGTGCAGAGCTGCGCTTATCCCCGGACTGCAGGCAGCTATGTGCCGCCATCGGGAGCGGGGCGGGACTTTGCCCCCGGCTCCCATGGCCGCGCAGAGCTGCGCGGATCCCGGGACTGCATGCAGCTCTGCGGCGCCATCGGGAGCGGGGCGGGACTTCGCGCCCCGCTCCCGATGGCCGCGCAGAGCTGCCTGTAGTCCTGGGGTCATCGCAGCTCTGTGCGTCCATCGGGAGCGGGGCGGTAAGTTCCGCCCCGCTGCAGATGGCGGCGCAGAGCTGCCTGCATTCCTGGGATCAGCGCAGCTCTGGGCGGGCATCGGGAGCGGGACGCGAAGTCCTGCCCTGCTCCGGATGACGGCGCAGAGCTGCCTGAAGTCCCGGGATCAGTGGAGCTCTGCGTGGCCATCAGGAGCGGGGCGCTAAGTCCCGCCTCGCTCCGGATGGCGGCGCAGAGCTGCCTGCAATCCCGGGATCAGCGCAGCTCTGCGGGGCCACCGGGAGCCGGACGCAAAACTCCACCCCGCTCCCGATGGCCGTGCAGAGCTGCCTGCAGTCCTGGGATCAGCGCAGCTCTGCACGGCCATCGGAAGCGGGGCGCAAAGTCCCGTCCCGTTCCCGATGGCCCGCAGAGCTGCCTGAAGTCCTGGGATCAGCGCAGCTCTGTGCGGCCATCGGGAGCGGGGCGCGAAGTCCCGCCCCGCTCCGGATGGCGGCACATAGCTGCCTGCAGTCCCGGGATAAGCGCAGCTCTGCGCGGCCACCGGGAGCCGGGGCAAAGCTCCGCCTCGCTCCAGATTGCGGCGCAGAGCTACCTGCATTCCTGGTATCAGAGCAGCTCTGCGCGGCCATCGGGAGCACCCCACTCTGGATGGCGGCGCAGAGCTGCCTGCAGTCCTGGGATCAACGCAGCTCTGCGCGGCCATTGGGAGCGGGTCGTGAAGTCCCGCACCGCTCCGGATGGCGGCGCAGAGATGCTTGCAGTCCCGGGATCAGCGCAGCTCTGCGCGGCTATCGGGAGCCGGGGCGAAGCGCAGAGCTGCCTGCAATCCTTGGATCAGCACAGCTCTGCACGGCCACTGGGAGCTGGACGCAAAACTCCTCCCCGCTCCCGTTGGCCGTGCAGAGCTGCCTGCAGACCTGGGATCAGCGCAGCTCTGCGCAGCCATCGGGAGCGGGTCGCACTAAGTCCCACCCCGCTCCCGATGGCGGCACAGAGATGCCTGCACTCCCGGGACTGCATGCAGCTCTGCGGCGCCATCGGAAGCGGGGCGGGACTTCGCGACCCGCTCCCGATGGCCGCGCAGAGCTGCGCTGATCCCAGGACTGCAGGCAGCACTGCGCGGCCATCGGGAGCGGGGCGGGGTTTCGCCCCTTCTCCCAGTGGCCGCACAGAGCTGCGCTGATCCCAGGACTGCAGGCAGCTCTGCGCGGCCATCGAGAGCGGGGTGGAGTTTTGCGTCCGGCTCCCAATGGCCATGCAGAGCTGTCCTGATCCCGGGACTGCAGGCAGCTCTGCGCGGCCATCGGGAGCGGGGCTGGGTTTCGCCCCATTTTCCCAGTGGCCGCGCAGAGCTGCGCTGATCACGGGACTGCAGGCAGCTCTGCGCCGCCATCCAGAGTGGGGCGGGACTTCGCGCCCCGGCTCCCGGTGGCCACGCAGAGCTGCGCTGATCCCGGGACTGCAAGCATCTCTGCGCGGCCATCGGGATCGGGGCGGGGTTTCGCCCCCTTCTCCCAGTGGCCGCGCAGAGCTGCGCTGATCCCGGGATTGCAGGCAGCTCTGCGCCGCCATCCGGAGCGAGGCGGGACTTAGCGCCCCGCTCCTGATGGCCACGTAGAGCTCTGCTGATCCCGGGACTTCAGACAGCTCTGCGCCGCCATCCGGAGCGGTGCGGGACTTCGCGACCCGCTCCCGATGGCCGCGCAGAGCTGCGCTGATCCCAGGACTGCAGGCAACTCTGCGCGGCCATCGGGAGCGGGGCGGGGTTTCGCCCCCTTCTCCCAGTGGCCGCGCAGAGCTGCGCTGATCACGGGACTACAGGCAGCTCTGCGCAGCCATCCAGAGTGGGGCGCTCCTGATGGCCGCGCAGAGCTGCTCTGATCCCAGGAATGCAGGCAGCTCTGCACCGCCATCTGGAGCGCGGCGGGGCTTTCCCCCGGCTCCCGGTGGCCGCGCAGAGCTGCGCTTATCCTGGGACTGCAGGCAGCTATGTGCTGCCATCCGGAGCGGGGCGGGACTTCGCGCCCCGCTCCTGATGGCCGTGCAGAGCTGCACTGATCCCAGGAGTGCAGGCAGCCCTGCGCAGCCATCCGGTGCGGGGCGGGGCTTCGCCCCGGCTCGCGATGGCTGCGCAGAGCTGCGCGGATCCCAGGACTGCAGGCAGCTCTGCGCGGCCATCGGGAGCGGGGCGGGGTTTCGCCCCCTTCTACCAGTGGCCGCGCAGAGCTACGCTGATCACGGGACTGCAGGCAGCTCTGCGCTGCCATCGGGAGTGGGGTGGAGTTTTGCGTCCGGCTCCCGGTGGCCGTGCAGAGCTGTGCTGATCCAAGGATTGCAGGCAGCTCTGCGCGGCCATCGGGAGCGGGGTGGAGTTTTGCGTCCGGCTCCCGATGGCCGCGCAGAGCTGTGCTGATCCCGGGACTGCAGGCAGCTCTGTGCCGCCATCCGGAGCGGGCCGGGACTTCGCGCCCTGCTCCCAATGGTCGAGCAGAGCTGCACGGATCCCAGGAGTGCAGGCATCTCTGTGCCGCCATCGGGAGCGGGGTGGGACTTAGTGCGACCCCCGCCCGATGGCTGCGCAGAGCTGCGCTGATCCCAGGACTGCAGGCAGCTCTGCGCGGCCAATGGGAGCGGGGCGGGGTTTCGCCCCCTTCTCCCAGTGGCCGCACAGAGCTGCGCTGATCACGGGACTGCAGGCAGCTCTGCGCGGCCATCGGGAGCGGGGTGGAGTTTTGCGTCCGGCTCCCGGTGGCCTTGCAGAGCTGTGCTGATCCAAGGGCTGCAGGCAGCTCTGCGCGGCCATCGGGAGCGGGGTGGGGCTTTGCCCCGGCTCCCGGTGGCCCCGCAGAGCTGCGCTGATCCCGGGATTGCAGGCAGCTCTGCGCCAACATCCGGAGCGAGGCGGGACTTAGCGCCCCGCTCCGGATGGCCACGCAGAGCTCCACTGATCCCGGGACTTCAGGCAGCTCTGCGCCGCCATCCGGAGCAGGGCGGGACTTCGCGTCCCGCTCCCGATGGCCGCCCAGAGCTGCGCTGATCCCAGGAATGCAGGCAGCTCTGCGCCGCCATATGCAGCGGGGCGGAACTTACCGCCCCGCTCCCGATGGACGCACAGAGCTGCGCTGATCCCAGGACTACAGGCAGCTCTGCGTGGCCATCGGGAGCGGGGCGGGACTTTGCCCCCGGCTCCCATGGCCGCGCAGAGTTGCGCCGATCCCGGGACTGCATGCAGCTCTGCGGCGCCATCGGGAGCGGGGCGGGACTTCGCGCCCCGCTCCCGATGGCCGCGCAGAGCTGCGCTGATCCCAGGACTGCAGGCAGCTCTGCGCCGCCATCTGGAGCGGAGCGGGACTTACCGCCCCGCTCCCGATGGACGCGCAGAGCTGCGCTGATCCCAGGACTGCAGGCAGCTCTGCGGGCCATCGGGAATGGGACGGGGTTTCGCCCCCTTCTCCCAGTGGCCGCGCAGAGCCGTGCTGATCACGGGACACGAGGCAGCTCTGCGCGGCCATCGGGAGCGGGGTGGAGTTTTGCGTCCGGCTCCCGGTGGCCGTGCAGAGCTGTGCTGATCCCGGGATTGCAGGCAGCTCTGCGCCGCCATCCGGAGCGGTGCGGGACTTCGCGACCCACTCCCGATGGCCGCGCAGAGCTGCGCTGATCCCAGGACTGCAGGCAGCTCTGCGCGGCCATCGGGAGCAGGGTGGAGTTTTGCGTCCGGCTACCGGTGGCTGCGCAGAGCTGCGCTGATCCCGGGATTGCAGGCAGCTCTGCGCCCCCATCCGGAGCGAGGCGGGACTTAGCGCCCCGCTCCTGATGGCCACGCAGAGCTCCACTGATCCCGGGACTTCAGGCAGCTCTGCCCCGCCATCCGGAGCGGGGCGGGACTTCGCGCCCCGCTCCCGATGGCTGCGCAGAGCTGTGCTGATCCCGGGACTGCAGGCAGCTCTGCGCCGCCATCCGGAGCGGGGTGGCACTTAGTGCGACCCCCGCCCGATGGCTGCGCAGAGCTGCGCTGATCCCAGGACTGCAGGCAGCTCTGCGCGGCCAACGGGAGCGGGGCGGGGTTTCGCCCCCTTCTCCCAGTGGCCGCGCAGAGCTGCGCTGATCATGGGACTGCAGGCAGCTCTGCGCGGCCATCTGGAGCGGGGTGGAGTTTTGCGTCCGGCTCCCGGTGGCCTTGCAGAGCTGTGCTGATCCAAGGACTGCAGGCAGCTCTGCGCGGCCATCGGGAGCGGGGTGGGGCTTCGCCCCGGCTCCCGGTGGCCCCGCAGAGCTGCGCTGATCCCGGGATTGCAGGCAGCTCTGCGCCACCTTCCGGAGCGAGGCGGGACTTAGCGCCCCGCTCCTGATGGCCACGCAGAGCTCCACTGATCCCGGGACTTCAGGCAGTTCTGCGACGCCATCCGGAGCAGGGCGGGACTTCGCGTCCCGCTCCCGATGGCCGCCCAGAGCTGCGCTGATCCCAGGAATGCAGGCAGCTCTGCGCCGCCATCTGCAGCGGGGCGGAACTTACCGCCCCGCTCCCGATGGACGCACAGAGCTGCGCTGATCCCAGGACTACAGGCAGCTCTGTGCGGCCATAGGGAGCGGGGCGGGACTTTGCCCCCGGCTCCCATGGCCGCGCAGAGCTGTGCTGATCCCGGGACTGCAGGCAGCTCTGCGCCGCCATCCGGAGCGGGGCGGGACTTCGCGCCCTGCTCCCAATGGTCGAGCAGAGCTGTGCTGATCCCGGGACTGCAGGCAGCTCTGCGCCGCCATCCGGAGCGGGGCGGGACTTCGCGCCCTGCTCCCAATGGTCGAGCAGAGCTGTGCTGATCCCAGGACTGCAGGCAGCTCTGCGCGGCCAACGGGAGCGGGGTGGAGTTTTGCGTCCGGCTCCCGGTGGCCGTGCAGAGCCGTGCTGATCCAAGGATTGCAGGCAGCTCTGCGCGGCCATCGGGAGCGGGGTGGGGCTTCGCCCCGGCTCCCGGTTGCCGCGCAGAGCTGCGCTGATCCCGGGACTGCAAGCATCTCTGTGCCGCCATCCGGAGTGGTGCGGGACTTCGCGACCCACTCCCGATGGCCGCGCAGAGCTGCGTTGATCCCAGGACTGCAGGCAGCTCTGCCCCGCCATCCAGAGTGGGGCGCTCCCGATGGCCTCGCAGAGCTGCTCTGATCCCAGGAATGCAGGTAGCTCTGCGCCGCAATCTGGAGCGAGGCGGAGCTTTGCCCCGGCTCCCGGTGGCCGTGCAGAGCTGCGCTTATCCCCGGACTGCAGGCAGCTATGTGCCGCCATCGGGAGCGGGGCGGGACTTTGCCCCCGGCTCCCATGGCCGCGCAGAGCTGCGCGGATCCCGGGACTGCATGCAGCTCTGCGGCGCCATCGGGAGCGGGGCGGGACTTCGCGCCCCGCTCCCGATGGCCGCGCAGAGCTGCCTGTAGTCCTGGGGTCATCGCAGCTCTGTGCGTCCATCGGGAGCGGGGCGGTAAGTTCCGCCCCGCTGCAGATGGCGGCGCAGAGCTGCCTGCATTCCTGGGATCAGCGCAGCTCTGGGCGGCCATCGGGAGCGGGACGCGAAGTCCTGCCCTGCTCCGGATGACGGCGCAGAGCTGCCTGAAGTCCCGGGATCAGTGGAGCTCTGCGTGGCCATCAGGAGCGGGGCGCTAAGTCCCGCCTCGCTCCGGATGGCGGCGCAGAGCTGCCTGCAATCCCGGGATCAGCGCAGCTCTGCGGGGCCACCGGGAGCCGGACGCAAAACTCCACCCCGCTCCCGATGGCCGTGCAGAGCTGCCTGCAGTCCTGGGATCAGCGCAGCTCTGCACGGCCATCGGAAGCGGGGCGCAAAGTCCCGTCCCGTTCCCGATGGCCCGCAGAGCTGCCTGAAGTCCTGGGATCAGCGCAGCTCTGTGCGGCCATCGGGAGCGGGGCGCGAAGTCCCGCCCCGCTCCGGATGGCGGCACATAGCTGCCTGCAGTCCCGGGATAAGCGCAGCTCTGCGCGGCCACCGGGAGCCGGGGCAAAGCTCCGCCTCGCTCCAGATTGCGGCGCAGAGCTACCTGCATTCCTGGTATCAGAGCAGCTCTGCGCGGCCATCGGGAGCACCCCACTCTGGATGGCGGCGCAGAGCTGCCTGCAGTCCTGGGATCAACGCAGCTCTGCGCGGCCATTGGGAGCGGGTCGTGAAGTCCCGCACCGCTCCGGATGGCGGCGCAGAGATGCTTGCAGTCCCGGGATCAGCGCAGCTCTGCGCGGCTATCGGGAGCCGGGGCGAAGCGCAGAGCTGCCTGCAATCCTTGGATCAGCACAGCTCTGCACGGCCACTGGGAGCTGGACGCAAAACTCCTCCCCGCTCCCGTTGGCCGTGCAGAGCTGCCTGCAGACCTGGGATCAGCGCAGCTCTGCGCAGCCATCGGGAGCGGGTCGCACTAAGTCCCACCCCGCTCCCGATGGCGGCACAGAGATGCCTGCACTCCCGGGACTGCATGCAGCTCTGCGGCGCCATCGGAAGCGGGGCGGGACTTCGCGACCCGCTCCCGATGGCCGCGCAGAGCTGCGCTGATCCCAGGACTGCAGGCAGCACTGCGCGGCCATCGGGAGCGGGGCGGGGTTTCGCCCCTTCTCCCAGTGGCCGCACAGAGCTGCGCTGATCCCAGGACTGCAGGCAGCTCTGTGCGGCCATCGAGAGCGGGGTGGAGTTTTGCGTCCGGCTCCCAATGGCCACGCAGAGCTGTCCTGATCCCGGGACTGCAGGCAGCTCTGCGCGGCCATCGGGAGCGGGGCTGGGTTTCGCCCCATTTTCCCAGTGGCCGCGCAGAGCTGCGCTGATCACGGGACTGCAGGCAGCTCTGCGCCGCCATCCAGAGTGGGGCGGGACTTCGCGCCCCGGCTCCCGGTGGCCACGCAGAGCTGCGCTGATCCCGGGACTGCAAGCATCTCTGCGCGGCCATCGGGATCGGGGCGGGGTTTCGCCCCCTTCTCCCAGTGGCCGCGCAGAGCTGCGCTGATCCCGGGATTGCAGGCAGCTCTGCGCCGCCATCCGGAGCGAGGCGGGACTTAGCGCCCCGCTCCTGATGGCCACGTAGAGCTCTGCTGATCCCGGGACTTCAGACAGCTCTGCGCCGCCATCCGGAGCGGTGCGGGACTTCGCGACCCGCTCCCGATGGCCGCGCAGAGCTGCGCTGATCCCAGGACTGCAGGCAACTCTGCGCGGCCATCGGGAGCGGGGCGGGGTTTCGCCCCCTTCTCCCAGTGGCCGCGCAGAGCTGCGCTGATCACGGGACTACAGGCAGCTCTGCGCAGCCATCCAGAGTGGGGCGCTCCTGATGGCCGCGCAGAGCTGCTCTGATCCCAGGAATGCAGGCAGCTCTGCACCGCCATCTGGAGCGCGGCGGGGCTTTCCCCCGGCTCCCGGTGGCCGCGCAGAGCTGCGCTTATCCTGGGACTGCAGGCAGCTATGTGCTGCCATCCGGAGCGGGGCGGGACTTCGCGCCCCGCTCCTGATGGCCGTGCAGAGCTGCACTGATCCCAGGAGTGCAGGCAGCCCTGCGCAGCCATCCGGTGCGGGGCGGGGCTTCGCCCCGGCTCGCGATGGCTGCGCAGAGCTGCGCTGATCCCAGGACTGCAGGCAGCTCTGCGCGGCCATCGGGAGCGGGGCGGGGTTTCGCCCCCTTCTACCAGTGGCCGCGCAGAGCTACGCTGATCACGGGACTGCAGGCAGCTCTGCGCTGCCATCGGGAGTGGGGTGGAGTTTTGCGTCCGGCTCCCGGTGGCCGTGCAGAGCTGTGCTGATCCAAGGATTGCAGGCAGCTCTGCGCGGCCATCGGGAGCGGGGTGGAGTTTTGCGTCCGGCTCCCGATGGCCGCGCAGAGCTGTGCTGATCCCGGGACTGCAGGCAGCTCTGTGCCGCCATCCGGAGCGGGCCGGGACTTCGCGCCCTGCTCCCAATGGTCGAGCAGAGCTGCACGGATCCCAGGAGTGCAGGCATCTCTGTGCCGCCATCGGGAGCGGGGTGGGACTTAGTGCGACCCCCGCCCGATGGCTGCGCAGAGCTGCGCTGATCCCAGGACTGCAGGCAGCTCTGCGCGGCCAATGGGAGCGGGGCGGGGTTTCGCCCCCTTCTCCCAGTGGCCGCACAGAGCTGCGCTGATCACGGGACTGCAGGCAGCTCTGCGCGGCCATCGGGAGCGGGGTGGAGTTTTGCGTCCGGCTCCCGGTGGCCTTGCAGAGCTGTGCTGATCCAAGGGCTGCAGGCAGCTCTGCGCGGCCATCGGGAGCGGGGTGGGGCTTTGCCCCGGCTCCCGGTGGCCCCGCAGAGCTGCGCTGATCCCGGGATTGCAGGCAGCTCTGCGCCAACATCCGGAGCGAGGCGGGACTTAGCGCCCCGCTCCGGATGGCCACGCAGAGCTCCACTGATCCCGGGACTTCAGGCAGCTCTGCGCCGCCATCCGGAGCAGGGCGGGACTTCGCGTCCCGCTCCCGATGGCCGCCCAGAGCTGCGCTGATCCCAGGAATGCAGGCAGCTCTGCGCCGCCATATGCAGCGGGGCGGAACTTACCGCCCCGCTCCCGATGGACGCACAGAGCTGCGCTGATCCCAGGACTACAGGCAGCTCTGCGTGGCCATCGGGAGCGGGGCGGGACTTTGCCCCCGGCTCCCATGGCCGCGCAGAGTTGCGCCGATCCCGGGACTGCATGCAGCTCTGCGGCGCCATCGGGAGCGGGGCGGGACTTCGCGCCCCGCTCCCGATGGCCGCGCAGAGCTGCGCTGATCCCAGGACTGCAGGCAGCTCTGCGCCGCCATCTGGAGCGGAGCGGGACTTACCGCCCCGCTCCCGATGGACGCGCAGAGCTGCGCTGATCCCAGGACTGCAGGCAGCTCTGCGGGCCATCGGGAATGGGACGGGGTTTCGCCCCCTTCTCCCAGTGGCCGCGCAGAGCCGTGCTGATCACGGGACACGAGGCAGCTCTGCGCGGCCATCGGGAGCGGGGTGGAGTTTTGCGTCCGGCTCCCGGTGGCCGTGCAGAGCTGTGCTGATCCCGGGATTGCAGGCAGCTCTGCGCCGCCATCCGGAGCGGTGCGGGACTTCGCGACCCACTCCCGATGGCCGCGCAGAGCTGCGCTGATCCCAGGACTGCAGGCAGCTCTGCGCGGCCATCGGGAGCAGGGTGGAGTTTTGCGTCCGGCTACCGGTGGCTGCGCAGAGCTGCGCTGATCCCGGGATTGCAGGCAGCTCTGCGCCCCCATCCGGAGCGAGGCGGGACTTAGCGCCCCGCTCCTGATGGCCACGCAGAGCTCCACTGATCCCGGGACTTCAGGCAGCTCTGCGCGGCCATCAGGAGCGGGGCTGGGTTTCGCCCCATTTTCCCAGTGGCCACGCAGAGCTGCGCTGATCACGGGACTGCAGGCAGCTCTGCACCGCCATCTAGAGTGGGGCGGGACTTCGCGCCCTGGCTCCCGGTGGCCACGCAGAGCTGCGCTGATCACGGGACTGCAAGCATCTCTGCGCCGCCATCCGGAGCGGTGCGGGACTTCGCGACCCGCTCCCGATGGCCGCGCAGAGCTGCGCTGATCCCAGGACTGCAGGCAGCTCTGCGCCGCCATCCAGAGTGGGGCGGGACTTCGCGCCCCGGCTCCCGGTGGCCACGCAGAGCTGCGCTGATCCCGGGACTGCAAGCATCTCTGCGCCACCATCCGGAGCGGTGCGGGACTTCGCCACCCGCTCCCGACGGCCGAGCAGAGCTGTCCTGATCCCGGGACTGCAGGCAGCTCTGCGCGGCCATCGGGAGCGGGGCTGGGTTTCGCCCCATTTTCCCAGTGGCCGCGCAGAGCTGCGCTGATCACGGGACTGCAGGGAGCTCTGCGCCGCCATCCAGAGTGGGGCGGGACTTCGCGCCCCGGCTCCCGGTGGCCACGCAGAGCTGCGCTGATCCCGGGACTGCAAGCATCTCTGCGCGGCCATCGGGAGCGGGGCGGGGTTTCGTACCCTTCTCCCAGTGGCCGCGCAGAGCTGCGCTGATCACGGGACTGCAGGCAGCTCTGCGCGGCCATCGAGAGCGGGGTGGAATTTTGCGTCCGGCTCCCGGTGGCTGCGCAGAGCTGCGCTGATCCCGGGATTGCAGGCAGCTCTGCGCCGCCATCCGGAGCGAGGCAGGACTTAGCGCCCCGCTCCTGATGGCCACGTAGAGCTCTGCTGATCCCGGGACTTCAGGCAGCTCTGCGCCGCCATCCGGAGCGGTGCGCGACTTCGCGACCCGCTCCCGATGGCCGCGCAGAGCTGCGCTGATCCCAGGACTGCAGGCAGCTCTGCGCGGCCATCGGGAGCGGGGCGGGGTTTCGCCCCCTTCTCCCAGTGGCCGCGCAGAGCTGCGCTGATCACGGGACTACAGGCAGCTCTGCGCTGCCATCCAGAGTGGGGCGCTCCCGATGGCCGCGCAGAACTGCTCTGATCCCAGGAATGCAGGCAGCACTGCACTGCCATCTGGAGCGAGGCGGGGCTTTGCCCCGGCTCCCGGTGGCCGCGCAGAGCTGCGCTTATCCTGGGACTGCAGGCAGCTATGTGCCGCCATCCGGAGCGGGGCGGGACTTCGTGCCCCGCTCCTGATGGCCGTGCAGAGCTGCACTGATCCCAGGAGTGCAGGCAGCCCTGCGCAGCCATCCGGTGCGGGGCGGGGCTTCGCCCCAGCTCCCGATGGCTGCGCAGAGCTGCGCTGATCCCAGGACTGCAGGCAGCTCTGCGCGGCCATCGGGAGCGGGGCGGGGTTTCGCCCCCTTCTACCAGTGGCCGCGCAGAGCGACGCTGATCACGGGACTGCAGGCAGCTCTGCGCGGCCATCGGGAGTGGGGTGGAGTTTTGCGTCCGGCTCCCGATGGCCGCGCAGAGCTGTGCTGATCCCGGGACTGCAGGCAGCTCTGCGCCGCCATCCGGAGCGGGGCAGGACTTCGCGCCCTGCTCCCAATGGTCGAGCAGAGCTGCGCTGATCCCAGGAATGCAGGCAGCTCTGCGCCGCCATCTGCAGCGGGGCGGAACTTACCGCCCCGCTCCCGATGGACGCACAGAGCTGCGCTGATCCCAGGACTACAGGCAGCTCTGCGCGGCCATCAGGAGCGGGGCGGGACTTTGCCCCCGGCTCCCATGGCCGCGCAGAGTTGCGCGGATCCCGGGACTGCATGCAGCTCTGCGGCGCCATCGGGAGCGGGGCGGGACTTCGCGCCCCGCTCCCGATGGCCGCGCAGAGTTGCGCTGATCCCAGGACTGCAGGCAGCTCTGCGCCGCCATCTGGAGCGGAGCGGGACTTACCGCCCCGCTCCCGATGGACGCGCAGAGCTGCGCTGATCCCAGGACTGCAGGCAGCTCTGCGGGCCATCGGGAACGGGACGGGGTTTCGCCCCCTTCTCCCAGTGGCCGCGCAGAGCCGTGCTGATCACGGGACTGCAGGCAGCTCTGTGCGGCCATCGGGAGCGGGGTGGAGTTTTGCGTCCGGCTCCCGGTGGCCGTGCAGAGCTGTGCTGATCCCGGGATTGCAGGCAGCTCTGCGCGGCCATCCAGAGCGGGGCGGGACATAGCGCCCCGCTCTCGATGGCCGCTCAGAGCTGCACTGATCCCGGGACTGCAGGCAGCTCTGCGCGGCCTTCCGGAGTGGGGGGGAGCTTCGCCCCCGGCTCCCGGTTGCCTCGCAGAGCTGCGCTGTGCCCGGGGCTGCAGGCAGCTCTGCGCGGCCATCGGGAGTGGGGCGGAGCTTTGCCCCCGGCTTCCGGTGACCGCGCAGAGCTGCGCTGATCCCAGGACAGCTGGCAGCTCTGCCCTTCCATCCTGAGCGGGGCGGGACTTAGGGCCCCGCTTCCGATGGCCGCGCAGAGCTGCGCGGATCCCGGGACTGCAGGCAGTTCTGCGCCGCCATCCGGAGCGGGGCGGGGCTTCGCCCCCGGCTCCCGGTGGCCGCGCAGAGCTGCACTTATCCCGGGACTGCAGGTAGCTCTGCGCGGCCTTCTGGAGTGGGGGGGAGCTTCACCCCCGGCTCCCGGTGGCCGTGCAGAGCTGCACTGATCCCAGGACTGCAGGCAGCTCTGCGCGGCCATCGGGAGCGGGGCGGGGCTTTGCTCCCGGCTTCCGGTGGCCGCGCAGAGCTGCGCAGATCCCGGGACTGCTGGCAGCTCTGGCTTCCATCCCGAGCGGGGCTGGACTTAGCACCCCGCTCCCGATGGCCGCACAGAGCTGCGCGGATCCAGGGACTGCAGGCAGTTCTGCGCCGCCATCCGGAGTGGGGCGGAGGTTCGCCCCGGCTCCCGGTGGCCGCGCAGAGCTGCACTGATCCCAGGACTGCAGGCAGCTCTGCGCAGCCATCAGGAGCGGGGCGGGGCTCCGCCCCCTGCTCCCGGTGGTCTCGCAGAGCTGCGCTGATCCCTGGACTGCAGGCAACTCTGCGCCGCCATCCGGAGCGGGGCGGGACTTCGCGCCCCGCTCCCGGTGGCCGCGCAGAGCTGCACTGATCCCGGGACTGCAGGCAGCTCTGCGCAGCCATTGGGAGTGGGGCGGGGCTTCGCCCCTGGCTCCCGGTGGCCGCGCAGACCTGTGCTGATCCCGGGACTGCAGTCAGCTCTCTCTTTTTTTTTTATAAAATTTTTATTGGTTTTACAAATTTTTTTTAAAGACAAACAAACACCTAAAAAGACATACAAACACGTATAATTTCATAACATTTTTTCATAAACCTCTTTTCCGGGACTCCCCCATACCCCCCCTTTCTGCATTCCAATGTCCATAATTTTTTAGCAACTTCTAAATATTCCTTTCCAACCTCTGTCATCTTAATCTTTTCTATAGTCTGTTCTTATGTCACTGTATCCCTTTTTTTTCCTGCAAACCTCAACATTCTAACATTCATCAAGTTTATAATAGTCCTTAAGGTATCTCTTAAATTTTCTCCATTCTTCTTCCGCCGTCTCTTTTCCTTGATCACGGATTCTGCCTGTCATCTCGGCCAGTGTCATATAGTCCATCACTTTCATCTGCCATTCTTCCAGAGTAGGTAGATCTTGTGTCTTCCAATACTTTGCGATGAGTATTCTTGCTGCTGTTGTAGCATACATAAAGAAAGTTCTATCCCTCTTTGACACCAATTGGCCGACAATGCCCAAGAGAAAGGCCTCTGGTTTTTTAGGGAAAGTACATTTAAGTACCTTTTTCATTTCATTATAAATCATTTCCCAGAAAGCCTTAATCTTCGGGCATGTCCACCAAAGGTGATAGAAGGTACCTTCAATCTCTTTACATTTCCAACACTTGTTATCGGGCAAATGATAAATTTTTGCCAGCTTGACTGGGGTCATGTACCACCTATAAACCATTTTCATAATATTTTCCTTTAAGGCATTACATGCCGTGAATTTAATACCGGTGTTCCATAACCATTCCCAGTCAGCAGACATAATGTTATGACCAATATCCTGTGCCCACTTAATCATAGCCGATTTAACTGTTTCATCCTGTGTATTCCATTTCAGCAGCAAGTTATACATTCTTGATAAATTCTTAGTATTGGGTTCTAACAATTCAGTCTCTAGTTTTGATTTTTCCACCTGAAAGCCAATTTTCCTATCCTGTTTGAAAAACTCCATTATTTGATGATATTGAAACCAATTTTGTACTTTATGTTTCATTTTCTCATGACTTTGTAATTTCAATTTATCTCCCTCCTGTTCCAAAATTTCCCAATACTTCGGCCATCCGACCTCCATATTGAGTTTCTTCACTGCCTTAGCCTCCACTGGTGACACCCATCTGGGGGTTTTGTTTTCCAACAGATCTTTATATCTTATCCAAACATTAAACAATGCTTTTCTGACAATATGATTTTTAATGATCGTACAGTGGTTAGTACTCTGCACCGGGACTGCAGTCAGCTCTCCGCGGCCATCCGGAGCGGGGCGGGACTTAGCGTTAGAGGAATTTGGCAAGTTATCCGGTTTCAAATTACATAAACTAAAGACCTGGATGGAAAGCAACAATATCATCGCAGAGGAGCAGGCGGGTTTCCGCCCCGGAAGATCAACAACAGACCAAATCTTAATCCTAAATCACTTGGCCACCAAGTACGCTGCCAATGGCCTAAAAGCCCTCCACGTCGCCTTTATAGACTTTAAGCAGGCCTTTGATCTAATTCCCAGGAACCAGCTATGGACAAAATTGGCAGCGACATCTATCGACCGCCGCCTTCTCTTGCTGATTATTAATTTGCATACAAATACCCTCTTGAGGATTAGGATAGATAGTAAGGGGCTAGTCTCCAATCCGGTTGCCACCACTAGGGGGGTAAGACAGAGCTGTTTGCTTGCCCCTGCTCTGTTTAATTTCTATATTAATTCGCTAGCGGTGCATATGGCAAATGCTGATTTCCATCCACCAAAACTGGCAGGGCGAGCCTTAAATGTCCTACTGTATGCGGACGATGCCGCCCTATTAGCTACCTCCCCCATCGGATTAAGGAGGATGCTTCGAGCTCTTCATGAATATGAGACCCAACACGAGCTCCAATTAAATTATGCCAAGACCAAAATAATGGTCTTTGCTGCTCGACCGAAACCTAATTTATGGTCAATTAATGGTATTCCTTTAGAGCAGGTCAGTTGCTTCAAGTACCTGGGTTAGGTTGTAAGATCAAATAGGTCCTTCCTGGCGCACAGAGAATACATAGCCTCGAACGCATCCAAAGCAGCCCTGGTGATTAGAACCCTGTACTCCAAGAAACAGGCACAAACTGTCAATGTTGCCTTACGTCTCTTTAAAATGAAAGTCCTCCCTCTTCTGCTGGTGGGCATTGCCTTGGGCTCACGTAGGGATTTTGAAAAATTGGAATCTATCCAAACCCAATTCCTCAGGGCCATACTCAGGATCCCCCCCTCCGTGGCAGGCGCGATCATGAGATTGGAAACCGGTTGCCAAGCCTTTAGGTATGTGGCCCTGAAAGCAAAGCTATGGCTATGGCTCAAGCTCTGTTTCAGACCGGTGGGTTTGGCCCCCTTGATTCTGAGGGATAACTTTAAATCTCCATGGGAAGGGGAGATAGTGGAGGAAGTGCAGAAGTGTGGGTTGTCCTCCCTTTATATAGAGTCCATGACGTATAGCCACGCAAAGGCGGTGATCGCGCAAAGATTAAGGGATATTGCCAGACAGGAGGACATAGCCCGTGTGAAACCTGGGTTGTTTCTGGGGGAGCAGTTGTATCGGGCTGCTCCAGCTCACTACCTGGCGGATATCCACTACGTGGAATACCGCAGACTATTTACTGCGGCTAGGCTGAATGTTCTTGACTCGGCGGTCCTGAAGGGAAGATATGGAGGAGTTCCATATGACCAGAGATTATGCCACTGTGCATTGGGTGAGGTAGAATCCACAGAGCACATTTTATTGAGCTGTCCCTTCTACAACGATTTAAGACAGTATCTTATAACTCCATACTTACCCCAGCTCAGTTCCCAACAAAGAGGAAAGCAGACAGCATATCTGCTAAATAAGTCTTCTGGGAAAACAACCTTGTCAATGGCTAAATTTCTTTTCCTGGCACTCAAGTGTCGGAAACGTATAACTGAATGCTTTGATGTGGGTTATCTGTGAGAGATCTAGTTCTGTGGCCCTACCTTACTTATGTATCTCCCATGATGTTATAGTTTATAATTATTGTGTAATGTTTTAATTCTGACTATCGGTCGAATAAAGAAATTGATTGATTGATTGATTGATTGATAAACTAAAGACAAAAATGCTGACCAAGAATGTGGAAAAGGAGGAAAGTGAAAAACTGGAAATGCAGTATGGAATCAAAGTGGCAATTTTTTTTTTTGTTTTTGGGTTTTGTCTTTTTTCTTTTTTTCTTTTTTTCCTTTTTTTGTTTTTTCTTTTTGTTGTTTTTTTGTAATGGTTGATTTGGTGTTCTTTTATGGCTATGCATATGAAACTTAATAAAAAGTAAAAAAATAGAAAAGTATAAAGAATTAATATAAAGTATAAAGTAACATTTAAATAATTTTTTGAATTATGGATGGCTAAATTCAAATCAGTACCTGGGGAAAAGGTCTTCTTCAGTACGTTTATGACTTGATAGTGGCTTGTGATGAGTATCACACCTCTAAGGAGGCCACAGAGGAATTGTTGCACCTATTATTGGAGGCTGAGCAGATCCCAGGACTGCAGGCAGCTCTGCACCGCCATCCGGAGCAGGGCGGGGCTTTGCCCCCAGCTCCCAGAGGCCGCGCAGAGCTGCGCTGATCACGGGACTGCAGGCAGCTCTGCGCCGCCATCCAGAGCGGGGCGGGACTTAGCGTCCAGAGCAGGTCGGGACTTTGCCCCCAGCTCCCAGAGGCCGCGAAGAACTGTACTGATCCCAGGACTGCAGGCAGCTCTGCGCGGCCATCGGGAGCGGGGCGGGGCTTCGCCCCCGGCTCCCGGTGGCCTCGCAGAGCTGCGCTGTTCCCGGGATCAGTGCAGCTCTGAGCAGCCATCGGGAGCGGGGCGCTAAGTCCCGCCCCGCTCTGGATGGCCGCGCAGAGCTGCCTGCAGTCCTGGGATCAGCGCAGCTCTGCACGGCCATCGGGAGCGGGGCGCGAAGTCCCACCCCGCTCCGGTTGGCGGCGCAGAGCTGCCTGCAGTCCCGGGATCAGCGCAGCTCTCTGCGGACATCCGGAGCGGCCGGGACTTAGCGCCCCGCTCCGGATGGCCGAGCAGAGCTGCCTGCAGTCCCGGGATCAGCGCAGCTCTGCGCGGCCACTGGGAGAAGGGGGCGAAGCCCCGCCCTGCTCCCAATGGCCGCGCATAACTGCCTGCAGTTCTGGGATCAGCGCAGCTCTGCGCGGCCTTCGGGAGAGGGACGCGAAGTCCCGCCCCGCTCCGGATGGTGGCGCACAGCTGCCTGCAGTCCTGGGATCAGCGCAGCTCTGCACGGCCATCGGGAGCGGGACGCGAGGTCCCGCCCCGCTCCGGATGGCGGCGCAGAGCTGCCTGCAGTCCCGGAATCAGCGCAGCTATGCGCGGCCACTGGAAGCCAGGGGAGAAGCCCCGCCCCGATCCCGATGGCCGCGCAGAGCTGCCTGCACTCCTGGGATCAGCGCAGCTCTGCTCGACCATCGGGAGCGGGACGCTAAGTCCGGCCCCGCTCTGGATGGCGGCGCACAGCTGCCTGCATTCCCGGGATCAGCGCAGCTCTGCGCGGCCACTGGGAGAAGGCGGCGAAGTCCAGCCCCGCTCCCGATGGCCGAGCAGAGCTGCCTGCAGTCCCGGGATCAGCGCAGCTCTGCGCGGCCACTGGAAGCCAGGGGCGAAGCCCCGCCCCGCTCCCGATGGCCGCGCAGAGCTGCCTGCAGTCCCGGGGTCAGTGCAGCTCTGTGAGACCACCGGGAGCCGGGGGCGAAGCGGCCTTCCGGAGTGGGGGGGAGCTTCGCCCCCGGCTCCCGGTTGCCTCGCAGAGCTGCGCTGTGCCCGGGGCTGCAGGCAGCTCTGCGCGGCCATCGGGAGTGGGGCGGAGCTTTGCCCCCTTCTCCCAGTGGCCGCGCAGAGCTGCGCTGATCCCGGGATTGCAGGCAGCTCTGCGCCGCCATCCGGAGCGAGGCGGGACTTAGCGCCCCGCTCCTGATGGCCACGTAGAGCTCCGCTGATCCCGGGACTTCAGGCAGCTCTGCGCCGCCATCCGGAGCGGTGCGGGACTTCGCGACCCGCTCCCGATGGCCGCGCAGAGCTGCGCTGATCCCAGGACTGCAGGCAGCTCTGCGCGGCCATCAGGAGCGGGGCGGGGTTTCGCCCCCTTCTCCCAGTGGCCGCGCAGAGCTGCGCTGATCACGGGACTACAGGCAGCTCTGCGCTGCCATCCAGAGTGGGGCGCTCCCGATGGCCGCGCAGAGCTGCTCTGATCCCAGGAATGCAGGCAGCTCTGCACCGCCATCTGGAGCGAGGTGGGGCTTTCCCCCGGCTCCCGGTGGCCGCGCAGAGCTGCGCTTATCCTGGGACTGCAGGCAGCTATGTGCCGCCATCCGGAGCGGGGCGGGACTTCGCGCCCCGCTCCTGATGGCCGTGCAGAGCTGCACTGATCCCAGGAGTGCAGGCAGCCCTGCGCAGCCATCCGGTGCGGGGCGGGGCTTCGCCCCGGCTCCCGATGGCTGCGCAGAGCTGCGCTGATCCCAGGACTGCAGGCAGCTCTGCGCGGCCATCGGGAGCGGGGCGGGGTTTCGCCCCCTTCTACCAGTGGCCGCGCAGAGCTACGCTGATCACGGGACTGCAGGCAGCTCTGCGCTGCCATCGGGAGTGGGGTGGAGTTTTGCGTCCGGCTCCCGGTGGCCGTGCAGAGCTGTGCTGATCCAAGGATTGCAGGCAGCTCTGCGCGGCCATCGGGAGCGGGGTGGAGTTTTGCGTCCGGCTCCCAATGGCCGCGCAGAGCTGTGTTGATCCCGGGACTGCAGGCAGCTCTGCGCCGCCATCCGGAGCGGGCCGGGACTTCGCGCCCTGCTCCCAATGGTCGAGCAGAGCTGCGCTGATCCCAGGAGTGCAGGCATCTCTGTGCCGCCATCGGGAGCGGGGTGGGACTTAGTGCGACCCCCGCCCAATGGCTGCGCAGAGCTGCGCTGATCCCAGGACTGCAGGCAGCTCTGCGTGGCCAATGGGAGCGGGGCGGGGTTTCGCCCCCTTCTCCCAGTGGCCGCGCAGAGCTGCGCTGATCACGGGACTGCAGGCAGCTCTGCGCGGCCATCGGGAGCGGGGTGGAGTTTTGCGTTCGGCTCCCGGTGGCCTTGCAGAGCTGTGCTGATCCCGGGATTGCAGGCAGCTCTGCGCCGCCATCCGGAGCGAGGCGGGACTTAGCGCCCCGCTCCGGATGGCCACGCAGAGCTCCACTGATCCCGGGACTTCAGGCAGCTCTGCGCCGCCATCCGGAGCAGGGCGGGACTTCGCGTCCCGCTCCCGATGGCTGCCCAGAGCTGCGCTGATCCCAGGAATGCAGGCAGCTCTGCGCCGCCATATGCAGCGGGGCGGAACTTACCGCCCCGCTCCCGATGGACGCACAGAGCTGCGCTGATCCCAGGACTACAGGCAGCTCTGCGCAGCCATCGGGAGCGGGGCGGGACTTTGCCCCCGGCTCCCATGGCCGCGCAGAGTTGCGCGGATCCCGGGACTGCATGCAGCTCTGCGGCGCCATCGGGAGCGGGGCGGGACTTCGCGCCCCGCTCCCGATGGCCGCGCAGAGCTGCGCTGATCCCAGGACTGCAGGCAGCTCTGCGCCGCCATCTGGAGCGGAGCGGGACTTACCGCCCCGCTCCCGATGGACGCGCAGAGCTGCGCTGATCCCAGGACTGCAGGCAGCTCTGCGGGCCATCGGGAACGGGACGGGGTTTCGCCCCCTTCTCCCAGTGGCCGCGCAGAGCCGTGCTGATCACGGGACTGCAGGCAGCTCTGCGCGGCCATCGGGAGCGGGGTGGAGTTTTGCGTCCGGCTCCCGGTGGCCGTGCAGAGCTGTGCTGATCCCGGGATTGCAGGCAGCTCTGCGCCGCCATCCGGAGCGGTGCGGGACTTCGCGACCCACTCCCAATGGCCGTGCAGAGCTGCGCTGATACCAGAACTGCAGGCAGCTCTGCGCGGCCATCGGGAGCAGGGTGCGAAGTCCCACCCCACTCCGGATGGCAGAGCTGCCTGCAGTCCTGGGATCAGTCCCGGGGTCAGTGCAGCTCTGTGAGACCACCGGGAGCCGGGGGCGAAGCCCCGCTCCGGATGGCGGCGCAGAGCTGTGCCGATCCCAGGAGCGCAGGCAGCTCTGCGCCGCCATCGGGAGCGGGACGGGGCTTCACTCCTGGCTCCCAATGGATGCACAGAGCTGCGCTGATCCCGGGACTTCAGGCAGCTCTGCGCCACCATCGGGAACGGGACGGGACTTAGCGCCCCAATCCCGATGGCCGCGCAGAGCTGCGCTGATCCCAGGACTGCAGGCAGCTCTGCACCGCCATCCGGAGCAGGGCAGGGCTTTGCCCCCGGCTCCCAGAGGGCGCGCAGAGCTGCGCTGATCCAGGGACTGCAGGCAGCTCTGCACGGCCATCAGGGGCGGACCGGGGCTTCGCCCCTTGCTCCCGGTAGCCGCGCAGAGCTGCGCTGATCCCGGGACTGCAGGCAGCTCTGCCCCGCTAACCGGAGCGGGGCCGGACTTCGCGCCCCGCTCCCGATGGCCGTGCAGAGCTGCGCTGATCCCAGGACTGCAGGCAGCTTTGCGCGGCCATCCAGAGCGGGGCGGGACTTAGCGCCCCGCTCCCGATGGCCGAGCAGAGCTGCCTGCAGTCCCGGGATCAGCGCAGCTCTGCGAGGCCACCGGGAGCCGGGGGTGAAGCCCCGCCCCGCTCCCGATGGCCGCGCAGATATGCCTGCCTTCCCGGGATCAGTGCAGCTCTGAGCGGCCATCGGGAGCGGGGTGGGACTAAGCCGCTCCCGATGGTCGAGCAGAGCTGCGCTGATCCCAGGAGTGCAGGAAGCTCTGCGCGGCCATCGGGAGCGGGGCGGGGCTTCGCCCCGGCTCCTGGTGGCCGCGTAGAGCTGCGCTGATCCCGGGACTGCAGGCAGCTCTGCGTCGCCATCCGGAGCGGGGCGCTAAGTCCCGAACGCTCCGGATGGTCGTGCAGAGCTGCGCTGATCACAGGACTGCAGGCAGCTCTGCGCGGACATCGAAAGCGGGGCGGGGCTTCGCCCCCTTCTCCCAGTGACCGCGCAGAGCTGCGCTGATCCCAGGACTGCAGGCAGCCCTGCTCCGCCATCCGGAGCTGGGCGGGACTTCGCGGCCCGCTCCCAATGGCCGTGCAGAGCTGCGCTGATACCAGAACTGCAGGCAGCTCTGCGCGGCCATCGGGAGCAGGGTGCGAAGTCCCACCCCACTCCGGATGGCGTCGCAGAGCTGCCTACAGTCCCGGGATCAACACAGCTCTGTGCGGCTATCGGGAGCGGGGCGCTAAGTCCCGCCCCGCTCTGGATGGTGGCGCAGAGCGGCCTGCAGTCCCAGGGATAAGTGCAGCTCTGCGGGGCCATTGGGAGCAGGGCGCGAAGTCCCGCCCCGCTCCGGATGGCCGCGCAGAGCTGCCTGCAGTGCTGGGATCAGCGCAGCTCTGCGCGGCCATCGGGAGCGGGACGCGAAGTCCCGCCCCGCTCCAGATGGCGGCGCAGAGCTGCCTGCAGTCCCGGGATCAGCGCAGCTCTGCGCGGCAAACGGGAGCGGGACGGGGCTTCACTCCTGGCTCCCGATGGATGCACAGAGCTGCGCTGATCCCGGAACTGCAGGCAGCTCTGCGTCGCCCGCCGGAGCGGGGCGCTAAGTCCCGGCTGCTCCGGATGGCCGTGCAGAGCTGCGCTGATCCCAGGACTGCAGGCAGCTGTGCGCGGCCATCGGGAGCGGGGCAGGGCTTCACTCCTGGCTCCCAATGGATGCACAGAGCTGCGCTGATCCCGGGACTGCAGGCAGCTCTGCGCCGCCATCGGGAACAGGACGGGACTTAGCGCCCCGCTCCCGATGGCCGTGCAGAGCTGCGCTGATCCCAGGACTGCAGGCAGCTCTGCACCGCCATCCGGAGCAGGGCGGGGCTTTGCCCCCGGCTCCCAGAGGCCGCGCAGAGCTGCGCTGATCCCAGAACTGTAGGCAGCTCTGCGTCGCCCGCCGGAGCTGGGCGCTAAGTCCCGGCCGCTCCGGATGGCCGTGCAGAGCTGCGCTGATCCCAGGACTGCAGGCAGCTGTGCGCGGCCATCGGGAGCGGGGCAGGGCTTCGCCCCGGCTCCTGGTGACCGCGCAGAGCTGCGCTGATCCCGGGACTGCAGGCAGCTCTGCGCTGCCATCTGGAGCGGGGCGGGACTTCGGATCCCGCTCCCGATGGCCTTGCAGAGCTGCGCTGATCCCTGGACTGCAGGCAGCTCTGCACCGCCATCCGGAGCAGGTCGGGGCTTTGCCAACGTCTCCGAGAGGCCGCGCAGAACTGTACTGATCCCAGGACTGCAGGCAGCTCTGCACCGCCATCCGGAGCAGGGCGGGGCTTTGCCCCCGGCTCCCAGAGGGCGCGCAGAGCTGCGCTGATCCAGGGACTGCAGGCAGCTCTGCACGGCCATCAGGGGCGGACCGGGGCTTCGCCCCTTGCTCCCGGTAGCCGCGCAGAGCTGCGCTGATCCCGGGACTGCAGGCAGCTCTGCCCCGCTAACCGGAGCGGGGCCGGACTTCGCGCCCCGCTCCCGATGGCCGTGCAGAGCTGCGCTGATCCCAGGACTGCAGGCAGCTTTGCGCGGCCATCCAGAGCGGGGCGGGACTTAGCGCCCCGCTCCCGATGGCCGAGCAGAGCTGCCTGCAGTCCCGGGATCAGCGCAGCTCTGCGAGGCCACCGGGAGCCGGGGGTGAAGCCCCGCCCCGCTCCCGATGGCCGCGCAGATATGCCTGCCTTCCCGGGATCAGTGCAGCTCTGAGCGGCCATCGGGAGCGGGGTGGGACTAAGCCGCTCCCGATGGTCGAGCAGAGCTGCGCTGATCCCAGGAGTGCAGGAAGCTCTGCGCGGCCATCGGGAGCGGGGCGGGGCTTCGCCCCGGCTCCTGGTGGCCGCGTAGAGCTGCGCTGATCCCGGGACTGCAGGCAGCTCTGCGTCGCCATCCGGAGCGGGGCGCTAAGTCCCGAACGCTCCGGATGGTCGTGCAGAGCTGCGCTGATCACAGGACTGCAGGCAGCTCTGTGCGGACATCGAAAGCGGGGCGGGGCTTCGCCCCCTTCTCCCAGTGACCGCGCAGAGCTGCGCTGATCCCAGGACTGCAGGCAGCCCTGCTCCGCCATCCGGAGCTGGGCGGGACTTCGCGGCCCGCTCCCAATGGCCGTGCAGAGCTGCGCTGATCCCAGAACTGCAGGCAGCTCTGCGCGGCCATCGGGAGCAGGGTGCGAAGTCCCACCCCACTCCGGATGGCGTCGCAGAGCTGCCTACAGTCCCGGGATCAACACAGCTCTGTGCGGCTATCGGGAGCGGGGCGCTAAGTCCCGCCCCGCTCTGGATGGCGGCGCAGAGCGGCCTGCAGTCCCAGGGATAAGTGCAGCTCTGCGGGGCCATTGGGAGCAGGGCGCGAAGTCCCGCCCCGCTCCGGATGGCCGCGCAGAGCTGCCTGCAGTGCGGGGATCAGCGCAGCTCTGCGCGGCCATCGGGAGCGGGACGCGAAGTCCCGCCCCGCTCCAGATGGCGGCGCAGAGCTGCCTGCAGTCCCGGGATCAGCGCAGCTCTGCGCGGCAAACGGGAGCGGGACAGGGCTTCACTCCTGGCTCCCGATGGATGCACAGAGCTGCGCTGATCCCGGAACTGCAGGCAGCTCTGCGTCGCCCGCCGGAGCGGGGCGCTAAGTCCCGGCTGCTCCGGATGGCCGTGCAGAGCTGCGCTGATCCCAGGACTGCAGGCAGCTGTGCGCGGCCATCGGGAGCGGGGCAGGGCTTCACTCCTGGCTCCCAATGGATGCACAGAGCTGCGCTGATCCCGGGACTGCAGGCAGCTCTGCGCCGCCATCGGGAACAGGACGGGACTTAGCGCCCCGCTCCCGATGGCCGTGCAGAGCTGCGCTGATCCCAGGACTGCAGGCAGCTCTGCACCGCCATCCGGAGCAGGGCGGGGCTTTGCCCCCGGCTCCCAGAGGCCGCGCAGAGCTGCGCTGATCCCAGAACTGTAGGCAGCTCTGCGTCGCCCGCCGGAGCGGGGCGCTAAGTCCCGGCCGCTCCGGATGGCCGTGCAGAGCTGCGCTGATCCCAGGACTGCAGGCAGCTGTGCGCGGCCATCGGGAGCGGGGCAGGGCTTCGCCCCGGCTCCTGTTGACTGCGCAGAGCTGCGCTGATCCCGGGACTGCAGGCAGCTCTGCGCTGCCATCTGGAGCGGGGCGGGACTTCGGATCCCGCTCCCGATGGCCTTGCAGAGCTGCGCTGATCCCTGGACTGCAGGCAGCTCTGCACCGCCATCCGGAGCAGGTCGGGGCTTTGCCAACGTCTCCGAGAGGCCGCGCAGAACTGTACTGATCCCGGGACTGCAGCCAGCTCTGCGCGGCCATCGGGAGCGGGGCGGGGCTTCGCCCCCGGCTCCCGGTGGCCGCGCAGAGCTTCGCTGTTCCCGGGATCAGTGCAGCTCTGAGCAGCCATCGGGAGCGGGGCGCTAAGTCCCGCCCCGCTCCAGGTGGCGGCGCAGAGCTGCCTGCAGTCCCGGGATCAGCGCAGCTCTGTGCGGCCATCCAGAGCGGCCGGGAGTTAGCGCCCCGCTCCGGATGGAGCCGCAGAGCTGCCTGCATTCCCGGGATCAGCGCAGCTCTGCGCGGCCAATGGGAGAAGGGGGCGAAGTCCCGCCCCGCTCCCGATGGCCGCGCAGAGCTGCCTGCACTCCTGGGATCAGCGCAGCTCTGCTCAACCATCGGGAGCGGGACGCGAAGTCCCGCTCCGCTCCGGATGGCGGTGCAGAGCTGCCTGCAGTCCCGGGATCAGCGCAGCTCTGTGCGGCCACCGGAAGCCAGGGGCGAAGCCCCCCGCGCTCCCGATGGCCGCGCACAGCTGCCTGCAGTCCTGGGATCAACGCAGCTCTGCACGGCCATTGGAAGCGGGACGCGAAGTCCCGCCCCGCTCCTGATGGCCGCGCAGAGCTGCCTGCACTCCTGCGATCAGCGCAGCTCTGCTCAACCATCGGGAGCGGGACGCTAAGTCCCGCCCCACTCTGGATGGCGGCGCATAGCTGCCTGCAGTCCCGTGATCAGCGCAGATCTGCGCGGCCACTGGGAGAAGGGGGCGAAGCCCCGCCCCGCTCCCAATGGCCGCGCAGAACTGCCTGCAGTCCGGGGATCAGCGAAGCTCTGCGCGGCCATCGGGAACGGGACGCGAAGTCCCGCCCCGCTCTGGATGGCGACGCAGAGCTGCCTGCAGTCCCGGGATCAGTGCAGCTCTGCGCGGCCACCGGAAGCCAGGGGCGAAGCCCCGCCCCGCTCCCGATGGCCGAACAGAGCTGCCTGCAGTCCTGGGATCAGCGCAGCTCTGCACGGCCACCCGGAGCAGCCGGGACTTAGCGCCCTGCTCCGGATGGCGAAGCAGAGCTGCCTGCAGTCCCGGGATCAGCGCAGCTCTGCGTGGCCACCGGGAGCCGGGGGCGAAGCCCCGCCCCGCCCCTGATGGCCGTGCAGAGCTGCCTGCGGTCCCGGGATCAGCGCAGCTCTGCGCTGCCTCTGGGAGCCAGGGGCAAAGCCCCGCCCTGCTCCGGATGGCGGTGCAGAGCTGCCTGCAGTCCTGGGATCAGCGCAGCTCTGCACGGCCATCGGGAGCGGGGCGCTAAGTCCCGTCCTGTTCCCGATGGCGGCGCAGAGCTGCCTGCAGTCCTGGGATCAGCGCAGCTCTGCACGGCCATCCGGAGCAGCCGGGACTTAGCGCCCTGCTCCGGATGGCGAAGCAGAGCTGCCTGCAGTCCCGGGATCAGCGCAGCTCTGCGCGGCCACCGGGAGCCGGGGGGCGAAGCCCCGCCCCGCCCCTGATGGCCGTGCAGAGCTGCCTGCGGTCCCGGGATCAGCGCAGCTCTGCGCTGCCTCTGGGAGCCGGGGGCAAAGCCCCGCCCTGCTCCGGATGGCGGTGCAGAGCTGCCTGCAGTCCTGGGATCAGCGCAGCTCTGCGCGGCCACTGGGAGAACAGGACGAAGTCCCGCCCCGCTCCCGATGGCCGCGCAGAGCTGCCTGCACTCCTGCGATCAGCGCAGCTCTGCTCAACCATCGGGAGCGGGACGCTAAGTCCCTCCCCACTCTGGATGGCGGCGCAGAGCTGCCTGCAGTCCTGTGATCGGCGCAGATCTGCGCGGCCACTGGGAGAAGGGGGCGAAGCCCCGCCCCGCTCCCAATGGCCGTGCAGAACTGCCTGCAGTCCTGGGATCAGCGCAGCTCTGCACGGCCATCGGGAGCGGGACGCGAGGTCCCGCCCCGCTCCGGATGGCGGCGCAGAGCTGCCTGCAGTCCCGGAATCAGCGCAGCTCTGCACGGCCACTGGAAGCCAGGGGAGAAGCCCCGCCCCGATCCCGATGGCCGCGCAGAGCTGCCTGCACTCCTTGGATCAGCGCAGCTCTGCTCGACCATCGGGAGCGGGACGCTAAGTCCGGCCCCGCTCTGAATGGCGGCGCACAGCTGCCTGCATTCCCGGGATCATCGCAGCTCTGCGCGGCCACTGGGAGAAGGCGGCGAAGTCCAGCCCCGCTCCCGATGGCCGAGCAGAGCTGCCTGCAGTCCCGGGATCAGCACAGCTCTGCGCGGCCACCGGAAGCCAGGGGCGAAGCCCCGCCCCGCTCCCGATGGCCGCGCAGAGCTGCCTGCAGTCCCGGGGTCAGTGCAGCTCTGTGAGACCACCGGGAGCCGGGGGCGAAGCCCCGCTCCGGATGGCGGCGCAGAGCGGGGCCGATCCCAGGAGCGCAGGCAGCTCTGCGCCGCCATCGGGAGCGGGACGGGGCTTCACTCCTGGCTCCCGATGGATGCAAAGAGCTGCGCTGATCCCGGGACTTCAGGCAGCTCTGCGCCACCATCGGGAACGGGACGGGACTTAGCGCCCCGATCCCGATGGCCGCGCAGAGCTGCGCTGATCCCAGGACTGCAGGCAGCTCTGCACCGCCATCCGGAGCAGGGCGGGGCTTTGCCCCCGGCTCCCAGAGGGCGCGCAGAGCTGCGCTGATCCAGGGACCGCAGGCAGCTCTGCACGGCCATCAGGGGCGGACCGGGGCTTCGCCCCTTGCTCCCGGTAGCCGCGCAGAGCTGCGCTGATCCCGGGACTGCAGGCAGCTCTGCCCCGCTAACCGGAGCGGGGCCGGACTTCGCGCCCCGCTCCCGATGGCCGTGCAGAGCTGCGCTGATCCCAGGACTGCAGGCAGCTTTGCGCGGCCATCCAGAGCGGGGCGGGACTTAGCGCCCCGCTTCCGATGGTTGCTCAGAGCTGCACTGATCCCGGGAACAGCGCAGCTCTGCGAGGCCACCGGGAGCCGGGGGCGAAGCCCCGCCCCGCTCCCGATGGCCGCGCAGATATGCCTGCCTTCCCGGGATCAGTGCAGCTCTGAGCGGCCATCGGGAGCGGGGTGGGACTAAGCCGCTCCCGATGGTCGAGCACAGCTCCGCTGATCCCAGGAGTGCAGGAAGCTCTGCGCGGCCATCGGGAGCGGGGCGGAGCTTCGCCCCGGCTCCTGGTGACTGTGTAGAGCTGCGCTGATCCCAGGACTGCAGGCAGCTCTGCGTCGCCATCCGGAGCGGGGCGCTAAGTCCCGAACGCTCCGGATGGTCGTGCAGAGCTGCGCTGATCACAGGACTGCAGGTAGCTCTGCGCGGACATCGAAAGCGGGGCGGGGCTTCGCCCCCTTCTCCCAGTGACCGCGCAGAGCTGCGCTGATCCCAGGACTGCAGGCAGCCCTGCTCCACCATCCGGAGCTGGGCGGGACTTCGCGGCCCGCTCCCAATGGCCGTGCAGAGCTGCGCTGATACCAGAACTGCAGGCAGCTCTGCGCGGCCATCGGGAGCAGGGTGCGAAGTCCCACCCCACTCCGGATGGCGTCGCAGAGCTGCCTACAGTCCCGGGATCAACACAGCTCTGTGCGGCTATCGGGAGCGGGGCGCTAAGTCCCGCCCCGCTCTGGATGGCGGCGCAGAGCGGCCTGCAGTCCCAGGGATAAGTGCAGCTCTGCGGGGCCATTGGGAGCAGGGCGCGAAGTCCCGCCCCGCTCCGGATGGCCGCGCAGAGCTGCCTGCAGTGCTGGGATCAGCGCAGCTCTGCGCGGCCATCGGGAGCGGGACGCGAAGTCCCGCCCCGCTCCAGATGGCGGCGCAGAGCTGCCTGCAGTCCCGGGATCAGCGCAGCTCTGCGCGGCAAACGGGAGCGGGACGGGGCTTCACTCCTGGCTCCTGATGGATGCAGAGAGCTGCGCTGATCCCGGGACTGCAGGCAGCTCTGCGCCGCCATCGGGAACAGGACGGGACTTAGCGCCCCGCTCCCGATGGCCGTGCAGAGCTCCGGATGGCCGTGCAGAGCTGCGCTGATCCCAGGACTGCAGGCAGCTGTGCGCGGCCATCGGGAGCGGGGCAGGGCTTCACTCCTGGTTCCCGATGGATGCACAGAGCTGCGCTGATCCCGGGACTGCAGGCAGCTCTGCGCCGCCATCGGGAACAGGACGGGACTTAGCGCCCCGCTCCCGATGGCCGTGCAGAGCTGCGCTGATCCCAGGACTGCAGGCAGCTCTGCACCGCCATCCGGAGCAGGGCGGGGCTTTGCCCCCGGCTCCCAGAGGCCGCGCAGAGCTGCGCTGATCCCGGAACTGCAGGAAGCTCTGCGTCGCCCGCCGGAGCGGGGCGCTAAGTCCCAGCCGCTCCGGATGGCCGTGCAGAGCTGCGCTGATCCCAGGACTGCAGGCAGCTGTGCGCGGCCATTGGGAGCGGGGCAAGGCTTCGCCCCGGGTCCTGTTGGCCGCGCAGAGCTGCGCTGATCCCGGGACTGCAGGCAGCTCTGCGCTGCCATCTGGAGCGTGGCGGGACTTCGCATCCTGCTCCCGATGGCCTTGCAGAGCTGCGCTGATCCCTGGACTGCAGGCAGCTCTGCACCGCCATCCGGAGCAGGTCGGGGCTTTGCCAACGGCTCCGAGAGGCCGCGCAGAACTGTACTGATCCCGGGACTGCAGGCAGCTCTGCGCGGCCATCGGGAGCGGGGCGGGACTTCGCTCCCGGCTCCCGGTGGCCTCGCAGAGCTGCGCTGTTCCCGGGATCAGTGCAGCTCTGAGCAGCCATTGGGAGCGGGGCGCTAAGTCCCACCCCGCTCTGGATGGCCGCGCATAGCTGCCTGCAGTCCTGGGATCAGCGCAGCTCTGCACGGCCATCGGGAGCGGGGCGCGAAGTCCCGCCCCGCTCCGGTTGGCGGCGCAGAGCTGCCTGCAGTCCCGGGATCAGCGCAGCTCTGTGCGGCCATCCGGAGCGGCCGGGAGTTACCGCCCCGCTCCGGATGGCGCCGCAGAGCTGCCTGCATTCCCGCGATCAGCGCAGCTCTGCGCGGCCACTGGGAGAAGGGGGCGAAGTCCCACCCCGCTCCCGATGGCCGCGCAGAGCTGCCTGCACTCCTGGGATCAGCGCAGCTCTGCTCAACCATCGGGAGCGGGACGCGAAGTCCCGCTCCGCTCCGGATGGCGGTGCAGAGCTGCCTGCAGTCCCGGGATCAGCGCAGCTCTGCGCGGCCACCGGAAGCCAGGGGCGAAGCCCCGCCGCGCTCCCGATGGCCACGCACAGCTGCCTGCAGTCCTGGGATCAGCGCAGCTCTGCGCGGCCAACGGGAGCGGGACGGGGCTTCACTCCTGGCTGCCTATGGATGCACAGAGCTGCGCTGATCCTGGGACTGCAGGCAGCTCTGCGCCGCCATCGGGAACAGGACGGGACTTAGCGGAGCAGGGCGGGGCTTTGCCCCCGGCTCCCAGAGGCAGCGCAGAACTGTACTGATCCCGGGACTGCAGGCAGCTCTGCGCGGCCATCGGGAGCGGGGCGGGGCTTCGCCCCCGGCTCCCGGTGGCCTCGCAGAGCTGCGCTGTTCCAGGGATCATTGCAGCTCTGAGCAGCCATCGGGAGCGGGGCGCTAAGTCCCACCCAGCTCTGGATGGCCGCGCAGAGCTGCCTGCAGTCCTGGGATCAGCGCAGCTCTGCACGGCCATCGGGAGCGGGGCGCGAAGTCCCGCCCCGCTCCGGTTGGCGGCGCAGAGCTGCCTGCAGTCCCGGGATCAGCGCAGCTCTGTGCGGCCATCCGGAGCGGCCGGGACTTAGCGCCCCGCTCCGGATGGCGCCCCAGAGCTGCCTGCAGTCCCGGGATCAGCGCAGCTCTGCGCGGCCACTAGGAGAAGGGGGCGAAGTCCCGCCCCGCTCCCGATGGCCACGCAGAGCTGCCTGCACTCCTGCGATCAGCGCAGCTCTGCTCAACCATCGGGAGCGGGACGCTAAGTCCCGCCCCACTCTGGATGGCGGCGCATAGCTGCCTGCAGTCCCGTGATCAGCGCAGATCTGCGCGGCCACTGGGAGAAGGGGGCGAAGCCCCGCCCCACTCCCAATGGCCGCGCAGAACTGCCTGCAGTCCTGGGATCAGCGAAGCTCTGCGCGGCCATCGGGAGCGGGACGCGAAGTCCCGCCCCGCTCTGGATGGCGACGCAGAGCTGCCTGCAGTCCCGGGATCAGCGCAGCTCTGCACGGCCATCCGGAGCAGCCGGGACTTAGCGCCCTGCTCCGGATGGCGAAGCAGAGCTGCCTGCAGTCCCGGGATCAGCGCAGCTCTGCGCGGCCACCGGGAGCCGGGGGCGAAGCCCCGCCCCGCCCCTGATGGCCGTGCAGAGCTGCCTGTGGTCCCGGGATCAGCGCAGCTCTGCGCTGCCTCTGGGAGCCGGGGGCAAAGCCCCGCCCTGCTCCAGATGGCGGCGCAGAGCTACCTGCAGTCCCGGGATCAGAGCAGCTCTGCGCCGCCACCGGAAGCCAGGGGCGAAGCCCCGCCCCGCTCCCGATGGCCGCGCACAGCTGCCTGCAGTCCTGGGATCAGCGCAGCTCTGCACGGCCACTGGGAGAAGGGGGCGAAGCCCCGCCCCGCTCCCAATGGCCGCGCAGAACTGCCTGCAGTCCTGGGATCAGCGCAGCTCTGCGAGGCCAACCGGAGCCAGGGACGAAGCCCCGCCCGCTCCCGATGGCCGCGCAGAGCTGCCTGCAGTCCAGGGATCAGCGCAGCTCTGCGAGGACAACCGGAGCGGGGGAGCGGGGCGCTAAGTCCCGCCCCGCTCTGGATGGCGACGCAGAGCTGCCTGCAGTCCCGGGATCAGCGCAGCTCTGCGAGGCCAACCGGAGCCAGGGACGAAGCCCCGCCCGCTCCCGATGGCCGCGCAGAGCTGCCTGCAGTCCAGGGATCAGCGCAGATCTCCACGGCCATCCGGAGCAGCCGGGACTTAGCGCCCTGCTCCGGATGGTGAAGCAGAGCTGCCTGCAGTCCCGGGATCAGCGCAGCTCTGCGCGGCCACCGGGAGCCGGGGGCGAAGCCCCGCCCCGCCCCTGATGGCCGTGCAGTGCTGCCTGCGGTTCCGGGATCAGCGCAGCTCTGCGCTGCCTCTGGGAGCCGGGGGCAAAGCCCCGCCCTGCTCCGGATGGCGGTGCAGAGCTGCCTGCAGTCCTGGGATCAGCGCAGCTCTGCACGGCCATGGGGAGCAGGGCGCTAAGTCCCGTCCTGTTCCCGATGGCGGCGCAGAGCTGCCTGCAGTTCCGGGATCAGCGCAGCTCTACGCGGCCACTGGGAGAAGGGGACGAAGTCCTGCCCCGCTCCCGATGGCCGCGCAGAGCTGCCTGCACTCCTGCGATCAGCGCAGCTCTGCTCAACCATTGGGAGCGGGACGCTAAGTCCCTCCCCGCTCTGGATGGCGGCGCAGAGCTGCCTGCAGTCCTGTGATCGGCGCAGATCTGCGCGGCCACTGGGAGAAGGGGGCGAAACCCCGCCCCGCTCCCAATGGCCGCGCAGAACTGCCTGCAGTCCTGTGATCAGCGCAGATCTGCGCGACCACTGGGAGAAGGGGGCGAAGCCCCGCCCCGCTCCCAATGGCCGCGCAGAACTGCCTGCAGTCCTGGGATCAGGGCAGCTCTGCGTGGCCATCGGAAGCCAGGGGCGAAGCCCCGCCCCGCTCCCGATGGCCGCGCACAGCTGCCTGCAGTCCTGCGATCAGCGCAACTCTGCACGGCCATCGGGAGCGGGACGCGAAGTCCCGCCCCGCTCTGGATGGCGACGCAGAGCTGCCTGCAGTCCCGGGATCAGCGCAGCTCTGCGCGGCCACCGGGAGCCGGGGGCGAAGCTCCGCCCCGCCCCTGATGGCCGTGCAGAGCTTCCTGCGGTCCCGGGATCAGCGCACCTCTGCGCTGCCTCTGGGAGCCGGGGGCAAACCCCCCCCCCTGCTCCGGATTGCGGTGCAGAGCTGCCTGCGGTCCCGGGATCAGCGCAGCTCTGCACGGCCATCGTGAGCGGGTCGCTAAGTCCCGTCCCGTTCCCGAGGGCGGCGCAGAGCTGCCTGCAGTCCCGGGATCAGCTAAGCTCTGTGCATCCATCGGGAGCCAGGAGTGAAGCCCAGTCCCGCTCCCGATGGCGGCGCAGAGCTGCCTGCGCTCCTGGGATCGGCAAAGCTCTGCTCGGCCATCCGGACCTGGGCCGGGCTTCGCCCCCAGCTCCCGGTGGCCGCGCAGAGCTGCACTGATTCCAGGACTGCAGGCAGCTCTGCACGGCCTTCCAGAGCGGGGCGGGGCTTCGCCCCGGCTCCCGGTGGCCGCGCAGAGCTGCGCTGATCCCGGGACTGCAAGCAGCTGTGCGCGGCCATCCGGAGCGGGGCGGGACTTAGTGTCCCGCTCCCGATGGTTGAGCAGAGCTGCGCTGATCCCAGGAGTGCAGGCAGCTCTGCGCGGCCATCGGGAGCGGGGCGGGACTTCGCCCCTTTCTCCCAGTGGCCGCGCAGAGCTGCGCTGATCCCGGGACTGCTGGCAGCTCTGCAGCGCTATCTGGAGCGGGGTGCTAAGTCCCGGCCGCTCCGGATGGCCTTGCGGAGCTGCGCTCATCCCCGGACTGCAGGCAGCTCTGTGCCGCCATCGGGAGCGGGGCGGGGCTTCGCCCCCGGCTCCCGGTGGCCTCACAGAGCTGCGCTGTACCCGGGGTCAGTGCAGCTCTGCGCGGCCATCGGGAGCGGGGCGCTAAATCCCGCCCCGCTCTGGATGGCCGCGCAAAGCTACTTGTAGTCCTGGGATCAGCGCAGCTCTGCACGGCCATCGGGAGCGGGGCGCGAAGTCCCGCCCCGCTCCGGTTGGCGGCGCAGAGCTGCCTGCAGTCCGGGGATGAGCGCAGCTCCGCAAGGCCATCCGGAGCGACCGAGACTTAGCACCCCGCTCCAGATAGCGCCGCACAGCTGCCAGCAGTCCCGGGATCAGCGCAGCTCTGCGCGGCCACTGGGAGAAAGGGGCGAAGTCCCGCCCCGCTCCCGATGGCCGCGCAGAGCTGCCTGCACTCCTGGGATCAGCGCAGCTCTGCTCAACCATCGGGAGCGGGACACTAAGTCCCGCCCCGCTCTGGATGGCGGTGCAGAGCTGCGTGCAGTCCCGTGATCAGCGCAGCTCTGCGCGGCCACCGGGAGCCGGGGGCGAAGCCCCGCCCCGCCCCTGATGGCCGCGCAGTGCTGCCTGCGGTTCCGGGATCAGCGCAGCTCTGCGCTGCCTCTGGGAGCCGGGGGCAAAGCCCCGCCCTGCTCCGGATGGCGGTGCAGAGCTGCCTGCAGTCCTGGGATCAGCGCAGCTCTGCACGGCCATGGGGAGCAGGGCGCTAAGTCCCGTCCTGTTCCCGATGGCGGCGCAGAGCTGCCTGCAGTTCCGGGATCAGCGCAGCTCTACGCGGCCACTGGGAGAAGGGGACGAAGTCCTGCCCCGCTCCCGATGGCCGCGCAGAGCTGCCTGCACTCCTGCGATCAGCGCAGCTCTGCTCAACCATTGGGAGCGGGACGCTAAGTCCCTCCCCGCTCTGGATGGCGGCGCAGAGCTGCCTGCAGTCCTGTGATCGGCGCAGATCTGCGCGGCCACTGGGAGAAGGGGGCGAAACCCCGCCCCGCTCCCAATGGCCGCGCAGAACTGCCTGCAGTCCTGTGATCAGCGCAGATCTGCGCGACCACTGGGAGAAGGGGGCGAAGCCCCGCCCCGCTCCCAATGGCCGCGCAGAACTGCCTGCAGTCCTGGGATCAGGGCAGCTCTGCGTGGCCATCGGAAGCCAGGGGCGAAGCCCCGCCCCGCTCCCGATGGCCGCGCACAGCTGCCTGCAGTCCTGCGATCAGCGCAACTCTGCACGGCCATCGGGAGCGGGACGCGAAGTCCCGCCCCGCTCTGGATGGCGACGCAGAGCTGCCTGCAGTCCCGGGATCAGCGCAGCTCTGCGCGGCCACCGGGAGCCGGGGGCGAAGCTCCGCCCCGCCCCTGATGGCCGTGCAGAGCTTCCTGCGGTCCCGGGATCAGCGCACCTCTGCGCTGCCTCTGGGAGCCGGGGGCAAACCCCCCCCCCTGCTCCGGATTGCGGTGCAGAGCTGCCTGCGGTCCCGGGATCAGCGCAGCTCTGCACGGCCATCGTGAGCGGGTCGCTAAGTCCCGTCCCGTTCCCGAGGGCGGCGCAGAGCTGCCTGCAGTCCCGGGATCAGCTAAGCTCTGTGCATCCATCGGGAGCCAGGAGTGAAGCCCAGTCCCGCTCCCGATGGCGGCGCAGAGCTGCCTGCGCTCCTGGGATCGGCAAAGCTCTGCTCGGCCATCCGGACCTGGGCCGGGCTTCGCCCCCAGCTCCCGGTGGCCGCGCAGAGCTGCACTGATTCCAGGACTGCAGGCAGCTCTGCACGGCCTTCCAGAGCGGGGCGGGGCTTCGCCCCGGCTCCCGGTGGCCGCGCAGAGCTGCGCTGATCCCGGGACTGCAAGCAGCTGTGCGCGGCCATCCGGAGCGGGGCGGGACTTAGTGTCCCGCTCCCGATGGTTGAGCAGAGCTGCGCTGATCCCAGGAGTGCAGGCAGCTCTGCGCGGCCATCGGGAGCGGGGCGGGACTTCGCCCCTTTCTCCCAGTGGCCGCGCAGAGCTGCGCTGATCCCGGGACTGCTGGCAGCTCTGCAGCGCTATCTGGAGCGGGGTGCTAAGTCCCGGCCGCTCCGGATGGCCTTGCGGAGCTGCGCTCATCCCCGGACTGCAGGCAGCTCTGTGCCGCCATCGGGAGCGGGGCGGGGCTTCGCCCCCGGCTCCCGGTGGCCTCACAGAGCTGCGCTGTACCCGGGATCAGTGCAGCTCTGCGCGGCCATCGGGAGCGGGGCGCTAAATCCCGCCCCGCTCTGGATGGCCGCGCAAAGCTACTTGTAGTCCTGGGATCAGCGCAGCTCTGCACGGCCATCGGGAGCGGGGCGCGAAGTCCCGCCCCGCTCCGGTTGGCGGCGCAGAGCTGCCTGCAGTCCGGGGATGAGCGCAGCTCCGCAAGGCCATCCGGAGCGACCGAGACTTAGCACCCCGCTCCAGATAGCGCCGCACAGCTGCCAGCAGTCCCGGGATCAGCGCAGCTCTGCGCGGCCACTGGGAGAAAGGGGCGAAGTCCCGCCCCGCTCCCGATGGCCGCGCAGAGCTGCCTGCACTCCTGGGATCAGCGCAGCTCTGCTCAACCATCGGGAGCGGGACACTAAGTCCCGCCCCGCTCTGGATGGCGGTGCAGAGCTGCGTGCAGTCCCGTGATCAGCGATGATCTGCGCGGCCACTGGGAGAAGGGGGCGAAGCCCCGTCCCGCTCCCAATGGCCGCGCAGAACTGCCTGCAGTCCTGGGATCAGCGCAGCTGTGCGCGGCCATGCGGAGCGGGACGCGAAGTCCCGCCCCGCTCCGGATGGCGGTGCAGAGCTGCCTGCAGTCCCGGGATCAGCGCAGCTCTGCGCGGCCACCGGAAGCCAGGGGCGAAGCCCCGCCCCGCTCCCGATGGCCGCGCACAGCTGCCTGCAGTCCTGGGATCAACGCAGCTCTGCACGGCCATCGGAAGCGGGACTCGAAGTCCCGCCCCTCTCTGGATGGCGACGCAGAGCTGCCTGCAGTCCCGGGATCAGCGCAGCTCTGCGCGGCCATCGGGAGCGGGGCGCTAAGTCCCGCCCCGCTCTGGATGGCCGTGCAGAGCTGCCTGCAGTCCCGGGATCAGTGCAGCTCTGCGAGACCACCGGGAGCCGGGGGCGAAGCCCCGCCCCGCTCCGGATGGCCGCGCTGAGCTGCCTGCAGTCCTGGGATCGGCGCAGATCTGCGCGGCCACTGGGAGAAGGGGGCGAAACCCCGCCCCGCTCCCAATGGCCGCGCAGAACTGCCTGCAGTCCTGTGATCAGCGCAGATCTGCGCGACCACTGGGAGAAGGGGGCGAAGCCCCGCCCCGCTCCCAATGGCCGCGCAGAACTGCCTGCAGTCCTGGGATCAGGGCAGCTCTGCGCGGCCATCGGGAGCGGGGCGCTAAATCCCGCCCCGCTCTGGATGGCCGCGCAAAGCTACTTGTAGTCCTGGGATCAGCGCAGCTCTGCACGGCCATCGGGAGCGGGGCGCGAAGTCCCGCCCCGCTCCGGTTGGCGGCGCAGAGCTGCCTCCAGTCCGGGGATGAGCGCAGCTCCGCAAGGCCATCCGGAGCGACCGAGACTTAGCACCCCGCTCCAGATAGCGCCGCACAGCTGCCAGCAGTCCCGGGATCAGCGCAGCTCTGCGCGGCCACTGGGAGAAAGGGGCGAAGTCCCGCCCCGCTCCCGATGGCCGCGCAGAGCTGCCTGCACTCCTGGGATCAGCGCAGCTCTGCTCAACCATCGGGAGCGGGACACTAAGTCCCGCCCCGCTCTGGATGGCGGTGCAGAGCTGCGTGCAGTCCCGTGATCAGCGATGATCTGCGCGGCCACTGGGAGAAGGGGGCGAAGCCCCGTCCCGCTCCCAATGGCCGCGCAGAACTGCCTGCAGTCCTGGGATCAGCGCAGCTGTGCGCGGCCATGCGGAGCGGGACGCGAAGTCCCGCCCCGCTCCGGATGGCGGTGCAGAGCTGCCTGCAGTCCCGGGATCAGCGCAGCTCTGCGCGGCCACCGGAAGCCAGGGGCGAAGCCCCGCCCCGCTCCCGATGGCCGCGCACAGCTGCCTGCAGTCCTGGGATCAACGCAGCTCTGCACGGCCATCGGAAGCGGGACTCGAAGTCCCGCCCCTCTCTGGATGGCGACGCAGAGCTGCCTGCAGTCCCGGGATCAGCGCAGCTCTGCGCGGCCATCGGGAGCGGGGCGCTAAGTCCCGCCCCGCTCTGGATGGCCGTGCAGAGCTGCCTGCAGTCCCGGGATCAGTGCAGCTCTGCGAGACCACCGGGAGCCGGGGGCGAAGCCCCGCCCCGCTCCGGATGGCCGCGCTGAGCTGCCTGCAGTCCTGGGATCGGCGCAGATCTGCGCGGCCACTGGGAGAAGGGGGCGAAACCCCGCCCCGCTCCCAATGGCCGCGCAGAACTGCCTGCAGTCCTGTGATCAGCGCAGATCTGCGCGACCACTGGGAGAAGGGGGCGAAGCCCCGCCCCGCTCCCAATGGCCGCGCAGAACTGCCTGCAGTCCTGGGATCAGGGCAGCTCTGCGTGGCCATCGGAAGCCAGGGGCGAAGCCCCGCCCCGCTCCCGATGGCCGCGCACAGCTGCCTGCAGTCCTGCGATCAGCGCAACTCTGCACGGCCATCGGGAGCGGGACGCGAAGTCCCGCCCCGCTCTGGATGGCGACGCAGAGCTGCCTGCAGTCCCGGGATCAGCGCAGCTCTGCGCGGCCACCGGGAGCCGGGGGCGAAGCTCCGCCCCGCCCCTGATGGCCGTGCAGAGCTTCCTGCGGTCCCGGGATTAGCGCACCTCTGCGCTGCCTCTGGGAGCCGGGGGCAAACCCCCCCCCTGCTCCGGATTGCGGTGCAGAGCTGCCTGCGGTCCCGGGATCAGCGCAGCTCTGCACGGCCATCGTGAGCGGGTCGCTAAGTCCCGTCCCATTCCCGAGGGCGGCGCAGAGCTGCCTGCAGTCCCGGGATCAGCTAAGCTCTGTGCATCCATCGGGAGCCAGGAGTGAAGCCCAGTCCCGCTCCCGATGGCGGCGCAGAGCTGCCTGCGCTCCTGGGATCGGCAAAGCTCTGCTTGGCCATCCGGACCTGGGCCGGGCTTCGCCCCCAGCTCCCGGTGGCCGCGCAGAGCTGCACTGATTCCAGGACTGCAGGCAGCTCTGCACGGCCTTCCAGAGCGGGGCGGGGCTTCGCCCCGGCTCCCGGTGGCCGCGCAGAGCTGCGCTGATCCCGGGACTGCAAGCAGCTGTGCGCGGCCATCCGGAGCGGGGCGGGACTTAGTGTCCCGCTCCCGATGGTTGAGCAGAGCTGCGCTGATCCCAGGAGTGCAGGCAGCTCTGCGCGGCCATCGGGAGCGGGGCGGGACTTCACCCCTTTCTCCCAGTGGCCGCGCAGAGCTGCGCTGATCCCGGGACTGCTGGCAGCTCTGCAGCGCTATCTGGAGCGGGGTGCTAAGTCCCGGCCGCTCCGGATGGCCTTGCGGAGCTGCGCTCATCCCCGGACTGCAGGCAGCTCTGTGCCGCCATCGGGAGCGGGGCGGGGCTTCGCCCCCGGCTCCCGGTGGCCTCACAGAGCTGCGCTGTACCCGGGATCAGTGCAGCTCTGCGCGGCCATCGGGAGCGGGGCGCTAAATCCCGCCCCGCTCTGGATGGCCGCGCAAAGCTACTTGTAGTCCTGGGATCAGCGCAGCTCTGCACGGCCATCGGGAGCGGGGCGCGAAGTCCCGCCCCGCTCCGGTTGGCGGCGCAGAGCTGCCTGCAGTCCGGGGATGAGCGCAGCTCCGCAAGGCCATCCGGAGCGACCGAGACTTAGCACCCCGCTCCAGATAGCGCCGCACAGCTGCCAGCAGTCCCGGGATCAGCGCAGCTCTGCGCGGCCACTGGGAGAAAGGGGCGAAGTCCCGCCCCGCTCCCGATGGCCGCGCAGAGCTGCCTGCATTCCTGGGATCAGCGCAGCTCTGCTCAACCATCGGGAGCGGGACACTAAGTCCCGCCCCGCTCTGGATGGCGGTGCAGAGCTGCGTGCAGTCCCGTGATCAGCGATGATCTGCGCGGCCACTGGGAGAAGGGGGCGAAGCCCCGTCCCGCTCCCAATGGCCGCGCAGAACTGCCTGCAGTCCTGGGATCAGCGCAGCTGTGCGCGGCCATGCGGAGCGGGACGCGAAGTCCCGCCCCGCTCCGGATGGCGGTGCAGAGCTGCCTGCAGTCCCGGGATCAGCGCAGCTCTGCGCGGCCACCGGAAGCCAGGGGCGAAGCCCCGCCCCGCTCCCGATGGCCGCGCACAGCTGCCTGCAGTCCTGGGATCAACGCAGCTCTGCACGGCCATCGGAAGCGGGACTCGAAGTCCCGCCCCTCTCTGGATGGCGACGCAGAGCTGCCTGCAGTCCCGGGATCAGCGCAGCTCTGCGCGGCCATCGGGAGCGGGGCGCTAAGTCCCGCCCCGCTCTGGATGGCCGTGCAGAGCTGCCTGCAGTCCCGGGATCAGTGCAGCTCTGCGAGACCACCGGGAGCCGGGGGCGAAGCCCCGCCCCGCTCCGGATGGCCGCGCTGAGCTGCCTGCAGTCCTGGGATCAGCGCTGCTCTGAGGGGCCATCGGGAGCGGGGCGCGAAGTCCCGCCCCGCTCTGGATGGCGGCGCAGAGCTTCCTGCCGTCCCGGGATCAGCGCAGCTCTGCGAGACCACCGGGAGCCGGCGGCGTAGCCCCGCCCCGCTCCTGATGGCTGCGCAGAGCTGCCTGCAGTCCCGGGATCAGTGCAGCTCTGCGCGGCCACCGGGAGCCCCACCCCGCTCCGAAGTCCCACCCCGCTCTGGATGGCGTCGCAGAGCTGCCTACAGTCCCGGGATCAGCACAGCTCTGTGCGGCTATCGGGAGCGGGGTGCTAAGTCCCGCCCCACTCTGGATGGCGGCGCAGAGCTGCCTGCAGTCCCAGGATCAGTGCAGCTCTGCGCGGCCACTGGGAGCCGGGGGCGAAGCCCCGCCCCGCTCCGGATGGCCGCGCAGAGCTGCCTGCAGTGCTGGGATCAGCGCAGCTCTGCACGGCCACCAGGAGCCGGGGACAAAGCCCCGCCCCGTTTCCGATGGCCACGCAGAGCTGCCTGCAGTCCTGGGATCAGCGCAGCTCTGCGTGGCCATCGGGAGCGGGACGCGAAGTCCCGCCCCGCTCTGGATGGCGACGCAGAGCTGCCTACAGTCCCGGGATCAGTGCAGCTCTGCGCGGCCACCGGGAGCTGGGGGCGAAGCCCGGCCCAGGTCCGGATGGCGACGCAGAGCTGCCTGCAGTCCCGGGATCAGTGCAGCTCTGCGCGGCCACCGGGAGCTGGGGGCGAAGCCCGGCCCAGGTCCGGATGGCCGAGCAGAGCTTTGCCGATCCCAGGAGCGCAGGCAGCTCTGCGCCGCCATCGGGAGCGGGACTGGGCTTCACTCCTGGCTCCCGATGGATGCACAGAGCTTAGCTGATCCCGGGACTGCAGGCAGCTCTGCGCCGCCATCGGGAACGGGACGGGACTTAGCGCCCCGCTCACGATGGCCGTGCAGAGCTGCGTTGATCCCGGGACCGCAGGCAGCTCTGCACGGCCATCAGGGGCGGGGCGGCGCTTCGCCCCCGGCTCCCGGTGGCAGCGCACAGCTGTGCTGATCCCGGGACTGCAGGCAGCTCTGCGTCGCCATCCAGAGCGGGGCGGGACTTCGCGTCCCGCTCCCGATGGCCGTGCAGAGTTGCGCTGATCGCAGGACTGCAGGCAGGTGTGCGCGGCCATCGGGAGCGGGGCGGGGCTTCGCCCCTGGCTTCCGGTGGCCGCGCAGAGCTGCGCTGATCCCGGGACTGCAGGCAGCTCTGCACTGCCATCCGGAGCAGGGCAGGGCTTTGCCCCCCGGCTCCCAGTGGCAGCACAGAGCTGCACTGATCCTGGGGCGGCAGGCAGCTCTGCGCCGCCATCCAGAGTGGGGCGGGACTTCGCCCCTGGCTCCCGATGGCCGTGCAGAGCTGCGCTGATCCCAGGACTGGAGGCAGCTCTGCACTGCCATCCGGAGCAGGGCGGGGCTTTGCCCCCCGGCTCCCAGTGGCCGCGCAGAGCTGCACTGATCCTGGGGCTGCAGGCAGCTCTGCGCCGCCATCCAGAGTGGGGCGGGACTTAGCGCCCCGCTCCCGATAGCCGCACAGAGCTGTGCTGATCCCGGGATTGTAAGCAGCGCTGCGACGCCATCCGGAGCGGGGCGGGACTTAGCGCCACACTCCCGATGGCCACGCAGAGCTGCGCTGATCCCGGGATGCCGGCAGCTCTGCGCCGCCATCGGGAATGAGGCGGGGCCTCGCACCTGGCTCCCGTTGCCCGCGCAGAGCTGCGCTGATCCCGGGATGCCGGCAGCTCTGCACGGCCTTCCGGAGCGGTGGGGACTTAGCACCACTGTCCCGATGGCCACGCAGAACTGCGCTGATCCCGGGATGCCGGCAGCTCTGCGCCGCCATCTGCAGTGGGGTGGGACTTCGCGCCCCGCTCCCGATGGCCGCGCAGAGCTGCGCTGATCCCCGCCCCGCTCCGGATGGCGGTGCAGAGCTGCCTGCAGTCCCGGGATCAGCGCAGCTCTGCGCGGCCACCGGAAGCCAGGGGCGAAGCCCCACTCCGCTCCCGATGGCCGCGCACAGCTGCCTGCAGTCCTGGGATCAACGCAGCTCTGCACGGCCATCGGAAGCGGGAGGCGAAGTCCCGCCCCGCTCTGGATGGCGACGCAGAGCTGCCTGCAGTCCCGGGATCAGCGCAGCTCTGCGCGGCCATCGGGAGCGGGGCGCTAAGTCCCGCCCCGCTCTGGATGGCCGCGCAGAGCTGCCTGCAGTCCCGGGATCAGTGCAGCTCTGCGAGACCACTGGGAGCCGGGGGCGAAGCCCCGCCCCGCTCCGGATGGCCGCGCTGAGCTGCCTGCAGTCCTGGGATCAGCGCTGCTCTGAGGGGCCATCGGGAGCGGGGCGCGAAGTCCCGCCCCGCTCCGGATGGCGGTGCAGAGCTTCCTGCAGTCCCGGGATCAGCGCAGCTCTGCGAGACCACCGGGAGCCGGGGGCGAAGCCCCGCCCCGCTCCTGATTGCTGCGCAGAGCTGCCTGCAGTCCCGGGATCAGTGCAGCTCTGCGCGGCCACCGGGAGCCCCACCCCGCTCCGAAGTCCAACTCCGCTACGGATGGCGTCGCAGAGCTGCCTACAGTCCTGGGATCAGCACAGCTCTGTGCGGCTATCGGGAGCGGGGTGCTAAGTCCCGCCCCACTCTGGATGGCGGCGCAGAGCTGCCTGCAGTCCCAGGATCAGTGCAGCTCTGCGCGGCCACTGGGAGCCGGGGGCGAAGCCCCGCCCCGCTCCGGATGGCCGCGCAGAGCTGCCTGCAGTGCTGGGATCAGCGCAGCTCTGCGCAACCACCGATAGCCGGTGAGACGCCCCGCCCCTCTCCTGATGGCCGCGCAGAGCTGCCTGCAGTCCCGGGATCAGCGCAGCTCTGCACGGCCACCGGGAGCCGGGGACAAAGCCCCGCCCCGTTTCCGATGGCCACGCAGAGCTGCCTGCAGTCCTGGGATCAGCGCAGCTCTGCGTGGCCATCGGGAGCGGGACGCGAAGTCCCGCCCCACTCTGGATGGCGGCGCAGAGCTGCCTGCAGTTTCGGGATCAGCGCAGCTCTGCGCGGCCACCCGAAGCCAGGGGCGAAGCCCCGCCCCGCTCCCGATGGCCGCGCACAGCTGCCTGCAGTCCTGCGATCAGCGCAACTCTGCACGGCCATCGGGAGGGGGACGCGAAGTCCCGCCCCGCTCTGGATGGCGACGCAGAGCTGCCTGCAGTCCCGGGATCAGTGCAGCTCTGCGCGGCCACCGGGAGCTGGGGCGAAGCCCGGCCCAGGTCCGGATGGCCGAGCAGAGCTTTGCCGATCCCAGGAGCGCAGGCAGCTCTGCGCCGCCATCGGGAGCGGGACTGGGCTTCACTCCTGGCTCCCGATGGATGCACAGAGCTTAGCTGATCCCGGGACTGCAGGCAGCTCTGCGCCGCCATCGGGAACGGGACGGGACTTAGCGCCCCGCTCACGATGGCCGTGCAGAGCTGCTCTGATCCCGGGACCGCAGGCAGCTCTGCACGGCCATCAGGGGCGGGGCGGAGCTTCGCCCCCGGCTCCCGGTGGCCGCGCAGAGCTGCGCTGATCCCGGGACTGCAGGCAGCTCTGCGTCGCCATCCAGAGCGGGGCGGGACTTCGCATCCCGCTTCCGATGGCCGTGCAGAGTTGCGCTGATCGCAGGACTGGAGGCAGCTGTGCGCGGCCATCGGGAGCGGGGCGGGGCTTTGCCCCCCGGCTCCCAGTGGCCACGCAGAGCTGCACTGATCCTGGGGCTGCAGGCAGCTGTGCGCGGCCATCGGGAGCGGGGCGGGGCTTCGCCCCTGGCTCCCGATGGCCGTGCAGAGCTGCTCTGATCCCAGGACTGGAGGCAGCTCTGCACTGCCATCCGGAGCAGGGCGGGGCTTTGCCCCCCGGCTCCCAGTGGCCGCGCAGAGCTGCACTGATCCTGGGGCTGCAGGCAGCTCTGCGCCGCCATCCAGAGTGGGGCGGGACTTAGCGCCCCGCTCCCGATAGCCGCACAGAGCTGTGCTGATCCCGTGACTGTAGGCAGCGCTGCGACGCCATCCGGAGCGGGGCGGGACTTAGCGCCACACTCCCGATGGCCACGCAGAGCTGCGCTGATCCCGGGATGCCGGCAGCTCTGCGCCGCCATCAGGAATGAGGCGGGGCCTCGCCCCTGGCTCCCCTTGCCCGCGCAGAGCTGCGCTGATCCCGGGATGCCGGCAGCTCTGCGTGGCCTTCCGGAGCGGTGGGGACTTAGCACCACTGTCCCGATGGCCACGCAGAACTGCGCTGATCCCGGGATGCCGGCTGCTCTGAGCTGCCATCTGCAGTGGGCTGGGACTTCGCGCCCTGCTCCCGTTGGCCGCGCAGAGCTGCGCTGATCCCGGGACTGCTGGCAGCTCTGCGGCGCCATCTGGAGCGGGGCGCTAAGTCCCGCCCCGCTCCGGATGGCGGTGCAGAGCTGTCTGCAGTCCCGGGATCAGCGCAGCTCTGCGCGGCCACCGGAAGCCAGGGGCGAAGCCCCGCCCCGCTCCCGATGGCAGCGCACAGCTGCCTGCAGTCCTGGGATCAACGCAGCTCTGCACGGCCATCGGAAGCGGGACGCGAAGTCCCGCCCCTCTCTGGATGGCGACGCAGAGCTGCCTGCAGTCCCGGGATCAGCGCATCTCGGCGCGGCCATCGGGAGCGGGGCGCTAAGTCCCGCCCCGCTCTGGATGGCCGCGCAGAGCTGCCTGCAGTCCCGGGATCAGTGCAGCTCTGCGAGACCACCGGGAGCCGGGGGCGAAGCCCCGCCCCGCTCCCGATGGCCGCGCAGAGCTGCCTGCAGTCCTGGGATCAGTGCAGCTCTGCGCGGCCACCGGGAGTCCCACCCCGCTCCGGATGGCGAGGCAGAGCTGCCTACAGTCCCGGGATCAGCACAGCTCTGTGCCGCTATCGGGAGCGGGGTGCTAAGTCCCGCCCCACTCTGGATGGCGGCGCAGAGCTGCCTGCAGTCCCAGGATCAGTGCAGCTCTGCGCGGCCACTGGGAGCCGGGGGCGAAGCCCCGCCCCGCTCCGGATGGCCGCGCAGAGCTGCCTGCAGTGCTGGGATCAGCGCAGCTCTGCGCAACCACCGATAGCCGGTGAGACGCCCCGCCCCTCTCCTGATGGCCGCGCAGAGCTGCCTGTAGTCCCGGGATCAGCGCAGCTCTGCACGGCCACCGGGAGCCGGGGACAAAGCCCCGCCCCGTTTCCGATGGCCGCGCAGAGCTGCCTGCAGTCCCGGGATCAGTGCAGCTCTGCGAGACCACCGGGAGCCGGGGGCGAAGCCCCGCCCCGCTCCCGATGGCCGCGCAGAGCTGCCTGCAGTCCTGGGATCAGTGCAGCTCTGCGCGGCCACCGGGAGCCCCACCCCGCTCCGAAGTCCCACCCCGCTCCGGATGGCGAGGCAGAGCTGCCTACAGTCCCGGGATCAGCACAGCTCTGTGCCGCTATCGGGAGCGGGGTGCTAAGTCCCGCCCCACTCTGGATGGCGGCGCAGAGCTGCCTGCAGTCCCAGGATCAGTGCAGCTCTGCGCGGCCACTGGGAGCCGGGGGCGAAGCCCCGCCCCGCTCCGGATGGCCGCGCAGAGCTGCCTGCAGTGCTGGGATCAGCGCAGCTCTGCGCAACCACCGATAGCCGGTGAGACGCCCCGCCCCTCTCCTGATGGCCGCGCAGAGCTGCCTGCAGTCCCGGGATCAGCGCAGCTCTGCACGGCCACCGGGAGCCGGGGACAAAGCCCCGCCCCGTTTCCGATGGCCACGCAGAGCTGCCTGCAGTCCTGGGATCAGCGCAGCTCTGCGTGGCCATCGGGAGCGGGACGCGAAGTCCCGCCCCGCTCTGGATGGCGGCGCGGAGCTGCCTGCAGTCCCAGGATCAGCGCAGCTCTCCGCGGCCACCGGAAGCCAGGGGCGAAGCCCCGCCCCGCTCCCGATGGCCGCGCACAGCTGCCTGCAGTCCTGCGATCAGCGCAACTCTGCACGGCCATCGGGAGCGGGACGCGAAGTCCCGCCCCGCTCTGGATGGCGACGCAGAGCTGCCTGCAGTCCCAGGATCAGCGCAGCTCTGCGCGGCCACCGGGAGCCGGGGGCGAAGCTCCGCCCCGCCCCTGATGGCCGTGCAGAGCTGCCTGCGGTCCCGGGATCAGCGCAGCTCTGCACGGCCATCGTGAGCGGGGCGCTAAGTCCCGTCCCGTTCCCGATGGCGGCGCAGAGCTGCCTGCAGTCCCGGGATCAGCGCAGCTCTGCGCGGCCTCTGGGAGCCGGGGGCAAAGCCCCGCCCTGCTCCGGATGGCGGTGCAGAGCTGCCTGCAGTCCTGGGATCAGCGCAGCTCTGCATGACCATCGGGAGCGGGGCGCTAAGTCCCGTCCCGTTCCGGATGGCGGTGCAGAGCTGCCTGCAGTCCCGGGATCAGCTAAGCTCTGTGCATCCATCGGGAGACAGGAGTGAAGCCCCGTCCCGCTCCCGATGGCGGTGCAGAGCTGCCTGGGCTCCTGGGATCGGCACAGCTCTGCTCGGCCATCCGGACCTGGGCCGGGCTTCGCCCCCAGCTCCTGGTGGCCGCGCAGAGCTGCACTGATTCCGGGACTGCATGCAGCTCTGCGCGGCCTTCCAGAGCGGGGCGGGGCTTCGCCCGGCTCCCAGTGGCCGCGCAGAGCTGCGCTGATCCCGGGACTGCAGGCAGCTCTGCGCAGCCATCAGGAGCGGGGCGGGGCTTCGCCCCCGGCTCCCGATGGATGCACAGAGCTGCGCTGATCCCGGGACTGCAGGCAGCTCTGTGCCGCCATCGGGAGCGGGGCGGGGCTTCGCCCCGGCTCCCGGTGGCCTCGCAGAGCTGCCTGCAGTCCCGGGATCAGTGCAGCTCTGAGCGGCCATCGGGAGCGGGGCACTACGTCCCGCCCCGCTCTGGATGGCCGCGCAGAGCTACCTGCAATCCTGGGATCAGTGCAGCTCTGCGAGACCACCGGGAGCCGGGGGCGAAGCCCCGCCCCGCTCCGGATGGCCGCGCTGAGCTGCCTGCAGTCCCGGGATCAGCGCAGCTCTGCGCGGCCATCCGGAGCGGCCGGGACTTAGCGCCCCGCTCCGGATGGCCGCTCAGAGCTGCACTGATCCCGGGACCGCAGGCAGCTCTGCACGGCCATCAGGGGCGGAGCGGAACTTCGCCCCCGGCTCCCGGTGGCCGCGCAGAGCTGTGCTGATCCCGGGACTGCAGGCAGCTCTGCGTCGCCATCCGGAGCGGGGCACTAAGTCCCGGCCGCTCCGGATGGCCGTGCAGAGCTGCGCTGATCCCAGGACTGCAGGCAGCTCTGCGCGGCCTTCCGGAGTGGGGTGGAGCTTCGCCCCCGGCTCCCGGTGGCCGTGCAGAGCTGCACTGATCCCGGGACTGCAGGCAGCTCTGCGCGGCCTTCCGGAGTGGGGTGGAGCTTCGCCCCCGGCTCCCGGTGGCCGCGCAGAGCTGCACTGATCCCGGGACTGCAGGCAGCTCTGCGCAGCCATCAGGAGCGGGGCGGGGCTTCGCCCCAGGCTCCCGGTGGTCTCGCAGAGCTGCGCTGATCCCGGGACTGCAGGCAGCTCTGCGCCGCCTTCCGGAGCGGGGCGGGACTTCGCGCCCCGCTCCCGATGGCCCTGCAGAGCAGCGCTGATCCCAGGACTGCAGGCAGCTCGGCTCGGCCATCCGGAGCGGGGCGGGGTTTCGCCTATTGTCTTCTTAAAAGCCATGTTAAGGTCTCTATTGAATAGCCCTTCTCTTCCTATTAATTTATTTCATTGTCCAGCCTTATACATTTAATCCCTTCCTTATATCCAATACCTATTCGATTTTTCAATTGGAACGTTTCATAGTAAAATTCTAAGTTCGGTATTGCCCATCCCATCTCTTCTTGAGATGAATAATTTACTATGTCTGGGGTTCTAACTCTTTTACTTCCAAAAATCCAATTTTTAAATACCTTATTCCCTGTTTTGAACCATATTTTCCTAATGGGCAGTGTAATTACTTGAAATAAATAAATAAAAAATAAAAATAAAAAATAAAAATAAAAATAAAAATATTTTAACTGCTCTAACCCTACCTAGAATAGATAAATTCTTATTTTTCCATGATTTTATATCCTTCTTGATCTTTCTCCACGCTTCTTTGTAATTTACATCTGGAATCCTAGCACTATTTTCAATAAGATTTACCCCCAAGTATTCAATTTTTTCCCTATTGATATCCATCTTTGTCATTTTTGCAATTTCCTTCTTCTCCTCTTTATTTACATCCCCAAATAAAATTTCAGACTTCTCCAAATTTCCACCCAATCCCGACTCTTCTTTAAAGTTCTTCAGGATTATCATAAATTCTCTTACACCCTCTAAGGGGTTTGTAAATAATAATAGGATATCATCTGCATAAATCTTTAACTTAATTTCTTCCTTTCCTTTCTTATATCCTTTTATCCTTACTGAGTTTTGTATTCTGTCTGCCAAGTACTCCATACCTAATACAAATAGTAGTGGTGAAAGTGAACATCCTTGTTTAACTCCTCTTTGTATAGTGAATTGATCTGAAACCCCCTCATTCACTCTGACCACAGCCTTCCCTTCTCTATACAATTCCCGGATTGCTTCCACAAAGTTCTCTCCTAATCCTCCCTCCTGCATAATACTCCATAAGAACTTATGTCTAATCGTGTCGAAGGCCTTATACACATCCAATTTTAAAACCACCAATTTTCCTTTTACCCTGCTTGTTAATACATTTCACACATTTCTTATAGGATGGCCTATGTATCTTCCCTGAACAAATCCATATTGATCTTCCTTAATTATTTTAGGTAGTACCTTTTCCAGTCGCCTTGCCAAGATCTTTGTAAATATCTTATAGTCTTGATTTAATAGGCTAATTGGTCTGTATGAGCCCACCTCTGTAGGGTCCTGTCAGGGAACTGCCATCGGAGCAACAGGTGGTGGAGGGGCTCAGGGAGGAAGAAAGAGACTCAACAGCTGAAGCAGGAACCAGCAGGGGGAGGAGTGGATCTCTGAGGGAATGCGAGCAGGAGGGAGGGCTCAGAGACGCTTCCAGCGAGAACAGTGGGGAGGTATCTGAGGCTCCCATAGGGAGACCCACGCCTCGCCGGAAACTGTCACGCCGTGAGTCCAGGAGACGCGTTTCCGTTAAGGAGCTTCTTTGCTGGAAGCGCTTCCGCAGACAGCCACTGTCAGACTCTACGAGTGACTAGAGCAGACATGTTTGAGGAGCTCTGTCACACACAGAGGTTTGTGGAGCCGCACAAACTCTGAGGGAGCACGATTTTACGCACAAGCAGCTAATCATCCCATTACAGCAGTGGATGTCAGGGAACTGCCATCGGAGCAACAGGTGGTGGAGGGGCTCAGGGAGGAAGAAAGAGACTCAACAGCTGAAGCAGGAACCAGCAGGGGGAGGAGTGGATCTCTGAGGGAATGCGAGCAGGAGGGAGGGCTCAGAGACGCTTCCAGCGAGAACAGTGGGGAGGTATCTGAGGCTCCCATAGGGAGACCCACGCCTCGCCGGAAACTGTCACGCCGTGAGTCCAGGAGACGCGTTTCCGTTAAGGAGCTTCTTTGCTGGAAGCGCTTCCGCAGACAGCCACTGTCAGACTGCTGTAATGGGATGATTAGCTGCTTGTGCGTAAAATCGTGCTCCCTCAGAGTTTGTGCGGCTCCACAAACCTCTGTGTGTGACAGAGCTCCTCAAACATGTCTGCTCTAGATTTGACATTTCCCATCAACAAAGGGCATTGAGGCCTGAATGGAAGGAAGCTATTTGCATTATTAAAGAACCCACTAACCACAGACAGCCCCACGGATTCCTGGGAGCAGCAGGCTTCTGCCGCATCTGGATCCCAAATTTCAGCAACCTTGCCGGGCCCCTTTATGAAAGCACTAAGGGAAAAGAGAACATCATTTTGAGTGGCTCACTGAGCAGAGGGAGGCCTTCAATGAAATCCAAGCTCATGCAGACCCCAGCCCTAGGACTGCCAAACCCAAATAAGCCCTTTCAGTTGTATGTACATGAAGAAAGGGGGGTGGCAGCAAGAGTCCTGACCCAAAGGATGGGCAGCTGGAAGAGACCTGTGGCCTATTTGTCTGAACTATTGACTCAGTAGCTAAAGGTTTCCTACGAGCAGTAGACACCACGGCTCTATTAGTCAAGAAGGCATTCAAATTCACATTTGGACAGGAAATATATGTGAATGTGCCACCTGCGGTCTTAACTCTTATGGAATACAAAGAGAGATACTGGCTTTCCAATGATCGCATGGCTAAATATCAAGGACTCTTGTATGAAAACCCACAGGTGCACCTGCAAGTTGTAAATACCCTGAACCCTGCCACTCTATTGCCTCTCCCCGAGGCAGAGGACTATGAGCCCCATGACTGCCTCCAAGTAATGGATGAGGTGTACTCCAGTCGCCCTGACCGGAAAGATGAGCCTCTGAAGAACCCTGATGTGGAATATTTCATGGACGGGAGCAGCTTCATCTGGGAAGGGAAAAGGAAGACAGGATATGCAATAGTGACCCTAGAAGAAATAGTAGAGGTCAATCACTTACCTGTAGGGACCTCAGCACAGAAAGAGTTGTTGTTATCCTTGGTCTCCTTGAACCCATGGAGTTCCTTGATCGTGATGAAGTTGATGTTAACCCTGATGTGAATCTTGACCTTGAGGAGACCAATGACAAAAGAGAATGTTTCTGTAAAGCATGCTAAGCAGATGTTTCAAATATATGGCGAAAATGTCACCCTTTATTATGAAATCCTAGAAAGGTAGCTGACATGTCCCTCATCCCAGGACTAATCAGGGACCCTGACATTGTCTTGGCAGGCCTGCTGTATAATCAAAGTGGCCTTTTCGCGACACCTCCTTCTGAAATGAATGTTACCTCCTACTGATATTTCCGGTTCTCCAGAACCACCCAGGGCTTGTGCTTTTGTTGTTATGCCTCTGGATCATGGAACGCCAAATGGAAAGATTGGCCGCATGTCCAGCACCACCAACATAAAGGTTGGCTGGGAAATTACACACAGTGCACTGATAATAGATAGGTAGCCGTGTTGGTCTGCCATAGTCAAAATAAAAAAATTCCTTCCAGTAGCACCTTAAAGACCAACTAAGTTAGTTCTTGGTATGAGCTTTCGTGTGCATGCACACTTCTTCAGATACACTGAAACAGAAGTTGCCAGATCCTTCTATATAGTGAGAAGGTGGGGAGGGGTGTTACTCAGAAGGGTGGTGGGAATGGGAGGTAGGCAGATAGCTGAGAGAGCCTGTTGACGACTCTTAACGACTGTAATAGGTCTTACAGGAAAAGGCAAGGGGTGAGAGGGTGAGAAATGGTTTAGTCATGTATAGTGAGATAAGAATCCAATGTCTTTGTTCAGCCCAGGTCTTTCCATGGTTTTAAGTTTGGTAATGAGTTGTAATTCAGCAGCTTCTCTTTCCAGTCTATTTCTGAAATTCCTTTGTAGTAAAACAGCTACTTTGAGATCTTGTATAGAATGTCCTGGGAGATTGAAGTGTTCTCCTACTGGTTTCTCTGTTTTGTGATTCTTGATGTCAGATTTATGTCCGTTTATTCTTTGGCGTAAGGTTTGGCCTGTTTGTCCAATATAGAGAGCTGAAGGGCACTGTTGGCATTTGATGGCATACACAATGTTAGACGATGAGCAATTAAATAGTCCCGAGATGGTATGTGTGATGTTGTTGGGGCCAGTAATGGTGTTGTCCGGGTGTATGTGGCAGCAAAGTTGGCATCTGGGTTTATTGCAGGCTCTGGTGCCAGTGTCTGTGTTAAGTCTGGTTGTAGTATTATTGTGGGTTAGGAGTTGTTTAAGATTGGGTGGCTGTCTGTAGGCAATGAAAGGTCTTCCTCCCAGAGCTTGAGAAAGAGAACTGTCATTGTCCAGGAGAGGTTGTAGATCTCTGATGAGAAAGTCGAGGTTCTGTTGGTGTGTTGGTGAGGATCTGTTCTTGGATGTGTGGGGGTAGCTCCTTAACAATCTTGTTTAGTTCTTTCTTGTATTCTTGTGTGGGGTCTGAGTCCAATTTTGTGTAAAAGGCGGTATTGGAAAGTTGTCTGTGAGCCTCCTGAATGTAGTCAGTTTTGTCATCATGAACTTTCTATCTTCTACCTAAAATACACAAACCAGGAAATCCAGGACGCCCCATCATTTCAGGTATTGGCACTGTTACAGTGGGTGTCTCCGGTTATATGGACTCTGTTCTGAAACCATATGCCATCAATGCTCCCAGCTATGTACGTGACACCACAGATTTTCTGAGGAAAATACAATCTTTAAATAATCTTCCCAACAATACTATACTAGCTACTATGGATGTGGAATCTCTGTATACCAACATCCCACACAACGATGGTTTACAAGCTATAAGGAACACCATATCAGATAAAACCACAGCGGACCTTGCCACCAAACTCTGCCAATTTGTCCTTACCCACAACAACTTCAAATTCGGTGATGACCTGTTCCTTCAGATCAGCGGCACAGCAATGGGCACCCGCATGGCCCCACAGTATGCCAACATCTTCATGGCAGATTTAGAACAACGTTTCCTGAACTCCTACCCACTCAAACCTCTCTTGTACCTGCGATACATTGACGATATTTTTATCATCTGGACACATGGTCAACAGACCCTGGACACCTTTCACCAGAAATTTAATGATTTTCACCCCACAATCAACCTTACAATGAATCAATCTATGCAAGAAATACATTTTTTGGACACTACTATAAAAATACAGGATGGGCGCATAGACACCACCTTATACCGCAAACCAACTGACCGACAAACATATCTACATGCCTCTAGCTACCATCCCAAACATACCAAACAGTCCATTGTATATAGCCAGGCACTACGTTACAGCCGCATCTGTTCCAATTCTACAGACAGAGACTCTCACCTAAGAGATCTACAGCAAACCTTCTCAGAACTAAAATACCCAGCAGATGAAGTTAGACAACAGATCAACAGAGCCAGACTGATACCCAGAGAGAACTTGCTGCAAGACAGACCCAAAAAAGAAAATAACAGAACACCTCTAGTCATCACATACAGCTCCCAAGTTAAAACAGTACAACGCATCATCAGAGATCTACAACCTCTCCTGGACAATGACAGTTCTCTTTCTCAAGCTCTGGGAGGAAGACCTTTCATTGCCTACAGACAGCCACCCAATCTTAAACAACTCCTAACCCACAATAATACTACAACCAGACTTAACACTGACACTGGCACCAGAGCCTGCAATAAACCCAGATGCCAACTTTGCTGCCACATACACCCGGACAACACCATTACTGGCCCCAACAACATCACACATACCATCTCGGGACTATTTAATTGCTCATCGTCTAACATTGTGTATGCCATCAAATGCCAACAGTGCCCTTCAGCTCTCTATATTGGACAAACAGGCCAAACCTTACGCCAAAGAATAAACGGACATAAATCTGACATCAAGAATCACAGAACAGAGAAACCAGTAGGAGAACACTTCAATCTCCCAGGACATTCTATACAAGATCTCAAAGTAGCTGTTTTACTACAAAGGAATTTCAGAAATAGACTGGAAAGAGAAGCTGCTGAATTACAACTCATTACCAAACTTAAAACCATGGAAAGACCTGGGCTGAACAAAGACATTGGATTCTTATCTCACTATACATGACTAAACCATTTCTCACCCTCTCACCCCTTGCCTTTTCCTGTAAGACCTATTACAGTCGTTAAGAGTCGTCAACAGGCTCTCTCAGCTATCTGCCTACCTCCCGTTCCCACCACCCTTCTGAGTAACACCCCTCCCCACCTTCTCACTATATAGAAGGATCTGGCAACTTCTGTTTCAGTGTATCTGAAGAAGTGTGCATGCACACGAAAGCTCATACCAAGAACTAACTTAGTTGGTCTTTAAGGTGCTACTGGAAGGAATTTTTTTATTTTGATTATAGTGCACTGATAAGTTTTGGTTGTGGGGTTCCTTCAATGCCTCTTACCAAAGCAACACCACATCCTCAGATCTGTATCCATACTTTCCCCAATATACAGTCAACTTCACTGGACAGAGATCCATCTGTTGGTTCTTGTATAATGGACTAGCCACTAATTACCATCCTGGTAATTATCAGTGTGTGGGAATAGGTGCCTTTACTTTCCCTGTGACTGTGGAGGCTTTTCCTCCTCTACCCTCTCTTAGAAACAGAAAGAGGAGAGAAGTCCAAGGGGAACAGTGCAGTGATGAGATTTTCCTGGACCGGTCTGTGGTGCTGTCGGTGGAGGCTTTGTTAGCATCCTCGTCATCGGCATACATCCGGGAGTTGTGGCTGAACAAAATCGTGAAGCACTATTTGCCCTAACATGCAGGTTGGAGAAAACCATCAATGTCACTACACATATCCTCCGACAGTTGCAGTCCGAGATTGAGGATTTGAACCAGATAGCAGCAGCTAATAGACTTGCTCTTGACTATCTCCTTGCCAAATCAGGAGGTTTTTGTAAAATATCCCGGAAGGCAACTGCAGAGTGAAGTTTCATGACCTCAACAACACTATTGAGAACGAGTTGCCAAAATTACAGGCCCTTATAAATGATAACCAACCCAGTCAGAATCCTTGGGAATGGATGTGGTCTTGGGTCCCAGGAGTAGGATGGTTACATAGCCTTTTGACCGCCATTGCGGTAGGAGGATTAGTCTTCCTAATACTTCTTTGCATCACCCCTTGCTGCATATCTCTAGTCAGAGGAATGGTGGCCCAAAGCATTAAGAATCTCACTGAAACCCACATCATGGCCATATACCGAGCCCTGCCCCCCCTCCGGCAGAAGAAGAGCATGAGTATGCTTGACTAATTCGTGAAATGCCCCCTGAAGAGATCCCCTTGAGAGACACAGTTGTCTATACCGGGGTTCAACATGAGAGTCAAGCTGGAGAAACAACTGTAACTTGTTTCTAAGCTTGAAAGGGGGGAATGTGGCAAGGCCACCTGGAAGAGTTTTACCTTTACGTTTTATGTATAACCATAAATACTGATAATAATGCTTAAATTGTTAAGGCTAGAAGTGCCTAAAATCTTAAGAATCAAGATTATATGCTTGCAACATACGCTTCTGGTTTCTTGTTGAATGATTTTTTAAAAAAAATCTTAATGATTTCTTCATGAACTTTGTTCCAAAAGCTTTTTATCTCCTTAAACCCCACCATATATGGTACATTGTTCCTATCTCGGTGTTACATCTCCAGCACACATTGGTTTTTTGCTTATAGATTTTTGCCGATTCCTCGGGGCGGGGGTTAGGTACCACCGGTAGATCATTTTTCATTAGATTCTCCCTTATTGTATAACATGCTGTGAACTTGATGTCAAATTTCCACAGCTAACATTATGTTGTGGCCAAAATCCTGCGCCCACTTTATCATAACATCCTTTAGCATCTCATCCTTGAGTTCCCATTCCAAAAGTAGATCATACATCCTAGATAGGGTCTTTTTATTAATTTGTACTAATTCCTTTTGTAAGAATGACTTCTTTTCTCCAAAACCAATTTTCTTATCCTGATTAAATATATGCACTATTAGGTGTTAGTGAATCCAGCCGTTACAATACTGTTTAATTTCTTCATACAATTTGATTTTTAATTGGCCCTGTTCTACCTTTATTAATTGTTGCTAAGTTGCCCAATTTGTGTCCATGTTTGTCTTTTTTACCGTTATCATCTCCGCTGGGGATGCCCACCAGGGTATTTGGGGCTCTAAGAGTCTGTGGTACTTATCCCAGACCTTGTATAATGAAATTCTGACTATATGATTTAAAAAGTCCTTATGCACTGCCACTTTGTTGTATGTTAGGTAGGCGTGCCATCCAAACCTCGTATTCCAACCTTCTAAATCTAATATATCAGCCTTCTTCAAGAAGGTGGGGTTGTTTTAAATGGTTGTTAAATGTGTTATGTTGATTTAGATTTTGTATTTGTGGGCTGGAGTGTTGTTTCAGGGCTCTTGTATTGTTTATTAGTGTGCATACATTGATCTTGTGGCTATTTTTAGTATGTTTTTATTATTTTAATTTATATTATGTTCTGATATTTTTATTATGAATTTTGTGCAGTGAGTATTCTTATTATTTATTTTGTGCTTCGTATACTTGGTGTTGTGAACCACCCTGAGATTCAAAATCAATAAAATCAACAATCAAATAAACATCAAAAAGAAACACAACAACAAAAAGGTTTCCTACCGCTGCGTACGGAGAGTCGTGAGGGCAGCACCACTCCTCTTGGTCAATCCTGATGGTGTTGATGTTCTTGGCGCTGGTCCAGACTGGATCCCGCGGAGAGCAGAACATGGTATCTCTGCAGCACAACTCTGGTGTCCACGTTGCCTTGGCGCTACTCCAGATGTTCTGTCAGGAGGAGAAAGGGGCTCGTTGAGAAACGTCCCATCCAAACAGCCCATCAGATGTCCCACTAGCCCCCCAGATGCCTCACTCACATGGCATGCAGCTCAGGAAGTCCTGTGGGTAAGGTTCCCTGTGAACACAGTGGAGCAGCCTCCTCAAACAGCGCTGGACCCTGCCTTTCTTCCGATGTCTATAGGCCCGCTGCATGATCTTCAGGCAGCTCCTCCCTGTCCGCCTGAGCCCTTCTTCCTTGTGCTGCTGCATCTCTTCCAGCCCTGAGTGGAAAGGGAGAAAGGTTGAGCAAGGTGGAGATACACAGGAAAAGAGCCATCCATCAACAATATGAAAACAGCCTTCAGGTGTGTTTGTGTGTGAGAGACAGCAGTGAAGTCACATTCCAATTCTCTTTGCATGTGCATCTTGTGACACCTCTGTTTGAACATACATCTGAGAATTTGCCTTCCCCTGAAGACCTTTCTCAGCAGAAGCACCCCTCCCTGCCCTCCGTACGTCTCACTCACATGTTCCATAGGATGCCATGTCTTGATCGTGGATGAAACTGGCATCCCGGAAAGCCAGATGACCTAGAGAGGGGGGGGGGGCAAGAAAAGGGACGTCATCTCGGTGCAAAGCAAGCAGAGACAGAGGCAGCTCGGCAGGAGGACAGGTATGCTCTGCTGCGTCTAGAGGCCTCCACGCTCACGGAGCACTCAGAGCAAGAACTTCCTGACAGTAAGAGCTGTTTGACAGTGGAATTTGCTGCCAAGGAGTGTGGTGGAGTCTCCTACTTTGGAGGTCTTTAAGCAGAGGCTTGACAACCATATGTCAGGAGTGCTCTGATGGTGTTTCCTGCTTGGCAGGGGGTTGGACTCGATGGCCCTTGTGGTTTATTCCAACTCTATGATTCTATGATTCTATGATTCTAAGATCTGGGCACAGATGGAGGCCTACCTAGCAGGTGGCCTGGGGACATGTCCATCCTCCCTGCCATTGTTATCAAGACGTTTCTGTCCATCCCTACCAGGGAATAACGTTGCTTGACTTACCCAGAAGCAGAGCTGTCACCCTGGAGACTGCTGGCAGCCTGTTGGCAGACGGCTTCGTGCAAGATAAGGCAGCACTCCGAAGGACGTCCTTGCTGAAGGTCTTGCTCTGTGGGCAAAGACAAAGGAGAAGTGGCATCAGAGAGGCTTGAGAGCGCAGCAGAAGAGCCTTGCACTCCCAGAGACATGCCTGGGCAAAGCTGCCAATGAAGCAGAGGGAACTTACCAGATGCTTGGCAGCCTGGTGGAGAGCAAAGTGGAGGCTAGATTTTTTGGAACGAGCCCACCACTTGACTTCTGGGGCTAGATGGGAAAGAGCCCCCCTTGCGGCCTGCAACACAAGAAGAGAAGAGGGTTACAAATTGCAGTACATAGTCTCGGAAGCTCCTGAGAACAATCCCTCCCTCCTACTGCATAAGTCCACCTCTTTGGCCTCACCTTGGCCACTTCGTCCTTGTCTTCGAGGTGAATGAGGACCACAACCAGTTGGTGAATGGCTTCCTCTTCTGTTGTTGTTATGGGAAGTCTTTGGTCTCTCACCCAGCCCCGAAGCAGCCCCAGATGTTCGATGGCTGATGCCCGGACGGAGTCTTCCTCCTATAGGCAGAAAATATCAGAGGTTGTGTTTCTCATCAGATCACTTTCCAGAGGAACACCCTCCTGAAGCCAGAACATCTCCGCTGCATGCCAGTCTAAACCCCACCCTTCCTCTTCCAAAGCATTCCTCCACCACCGGGTGTGATGTCATGTTTCCCCTCATACTCACATGGGCAGCCAGGCCGCAGTAGGTTTCTGCCAGCATATTCAGGTCTTCCTCTCCCAGCTCCCTGGAATGGTAGGCTTGGTCTACCAGCTCTATCAACTCTGGGAGGACATCGGCTTTTGCATCAGGGAGGGATTCCAGCAGCAAGAGCCGCAGAAGCGAAGGGTCCTAAACAAAAGAGAGAATCTTTTCAAAGGTCTGAAATGCCTCACGCCTTTTAGCACAGGCCCTTCAGTATTGTGCCAGCAAAAGAGTGCTGGGCCATGATTAGAATCGAGATCTGCACCCCCCTCCCTCCCTCCCTCCCTCCCTCCCTCCCTCTGAGCATCACTTGCCATGTCAGAGTCCAGAAGCAGGGATATCCCTCTGATGCTGAGCTTCCGGACTTGCAGGTGTTTGTGTTCCAGCCAGCTGAGGAGCCGCTCCAGTGTATCTTTACAGGGATAGACCTCCAGACGCCAGCTGAGCAGCTAAAGAGGCCCAAAGAGGAAGAAACCCTTCAGTGATGAGAGGCTGAGGCAGGTTCTCCTTTTACCCACCATTTGCAATTCTGCACAGAGCAAACCCACTGAAGTGAATGGACCAAAGTTTGCCATGTACATCAAATCCAATGGGTCTACTCTGAGGAGCACTAAAACAGGCAACAGTCCTTAGGCTCAAAGTAGCCCAACACTCGGCAGAAACCAAGCCAGGGCCTCCTTGCTGCACACATTTCCTCCTGCACCTCAGTCCCCCTCACCTCGATGTAGATAGCTGCCGCGACTTGTGGCATCCCAGCAAAATCCCGGTCCTTGAGAGCAGCGATGATATTTTCCACCATGGGAGGGATCCACCAGCTTCGCTTTCCGACAGCTCTGAAGTGGAGAAGCAGATCTTGGTAAGGAAGGGAAAGACACCGCAGGAAGCAAACAGGGGCACAGTCCGATCCCGTGCCTTCAGCTCCGTTTGCCAGACCACTGGGGAAGGTCACCGCGTTCTTCCTCTTACCTCACCATGGCAGACAACCCCTGGCTGAAAGTCTCCCGGCAGAAAAGTTGGTCAACGATGGCCGCCTCCACTTGCTCTCCAGTGGTGCCAAGAAGGAGGTGCAGAACTTCCTTAGCCCCTCTGGAACCAAAGCAAGACCAGTTTAACCAGGAGGGTCATTGGCACACACTCAAATTCTTTCCCCATCCTTCCTCCCTAGCAGCCACCTGAAGGAGAGCCTCCCTTGGAAAACCAAGCTGGAATGAACCCCCCCCCCCCGAGGCTGAAGGGGTAAGGACTCCATTGGTCTCTTTGGAACACACTACTCACCCGAGGAATTCCTGGTCGTAATGGAAGTTGACAACCATCCCCAGGAGAGCGATCAGCAGCTGTGGGAAATTCTGGTGCACAGCTACCTTGTAGTCCTCCATCCTGAGGATGGTGTGCAACAGGCTGGTGAGATGTTGCTGGAAGAGAGAGGGGTGCAAGTCACTTTCTCTGCTTTTCTGCAGAATACAGGAACCCCTCGATATTACCCTGGGAAGAAGGAAGCCAGAAAGCAGGTGGTTGGTCCTTACCACTTTGGTGGCAGATTCCGCCAAGGGGCTTTGGTAAATGTGCTTGGCCATGAGATGGATCAGTTGTTCTGGATTGGCCGATGCTAAAACCTCCTTCCAAACTCTCTCGCAGTCTCTGTGAATGCAAAAACAAAAGCAATGGTCAGATTCAAGTCTTCTGCTTGCTGCCATGCTCCAGAGAGAGGAAATGGCAGCAAGGGCTTTCTGAGCAAGCCCTGCAGCTTGCCAACCTTCCCCTTAGCCCAGTACAACCTGGAGGGCTCCATACCTGAAGGGAAACTGGAGGAGATATTGCACCACGTTCGCCAGGTGCTGGTGTGACAGGATGGACAAAGCGAAGACGGCCATGTCTCTGCCTCGCACTGTAGGCCCCTGGCTGATCTTATAGAAGGCCTCCAGCAGCACCTCCACCTGTCAGAGAAAAGGAGAGAGTTGCTTGGAGAGTACAAGGAAGCGGGGCTGTCTGCAGGCGGATCCCTCCATCCCTCATTGAAAGAGGGACCCTTGACCTGTGCCACCACAGCCTCTTCCTTCCAAGGTACCACTCAGGGTCCTGGGGAGTATTGGACCCAGGCAGCTCCAGGGCACCAGTTCCCCTCTCCATTCTGCTCCCAGAAGGAGGAGGATTCCCCATCCCTGAACCCATGTTTCTCAGGACCCTTGGCTGAGGTTCTTGTCCTGACGTTGCCAGGCCCCTCTCAACTAACATGTGTCCTGGCCACCCAATGGCAGGAGGTTGCCTCCCCTACACCAAGCAGAGAATCTTCTTCTCGCCTACCTTTGCAGACGCCTTACCTTCACTTTTCTGCCGCCAAACTGCTTGATGAATTCCTGCAGTAAGTGGGAGATATCCAGTGGGTTGAAGCTGCTCTCGACAACCAGGTCTCTGGCCAGGAAGCACATGGCCTCCAAGAGCTGCTCCGCAGGGAGAAAGGCGCCAAAGACCTGAAGCGAGAGAGGAAGGTCAGAGATGCCCACAGGGCAGGGCTGGGGAGCAGAAAGCCCAGGTGCTGCCTCTGCAGAACCCAGAACATGTGGCTTGAGAGACAGCGACTTACCGTGGCAAGAGTGTGACAATTATTCACGAACGATTCAGGAACCGGTCCTCCGGTGGATTTGAGGGCCTTCTGAGCTCTGATGATGAGACTTTGGTCCCCCAAAGTTCGTACCAGTGTCTCTGCAAAGGAAAGCCAAAGGGTTAGTTCGGGTCTTGCTCACCCCCACCCCATGCTGGGATGCATTCTTCCAGTCTTACCTTCGTTGCGCCGCAGGATGGGCAGAAGATGGCAGAGAGCCTCTGCTGCCCTCTGCCTGCACTCCGGGTCTTCATCCAGTGCACAAAGGCAGGTAATGGCCACCAGTTGGCCAAGGGAGGATGCAGGAAGCACTTCCGATGGCTGAGAAGAAAGCCAGAGAAGGGACTGATAAGAGAAGCAACCCATCACCATTTTCCCTATAACATTTTTATTAAATCTTCCAAACATTCCAAAACATTTAGCATCCTCTAGAGAAAAAAAATGATTTCTTTTTGACTTCCCACCCCTCTTTTCCTAATGTTTGCTTTTCTTCTTCTTTTCTCAGCCGTCTTACTCACTATGGCCCAGCTCTGTTCTCCAAATTGAGTATGTGCTGGGATGCCTGATTGTCAGGGTGGGCCTAGAAGCAGCAGCCTGAAGGCCTTGACAGCCCTGCATGGTTGCAATGCTTCCCTTCAGTAAAGCCACTTCCAAGCTGCAGAGGAGGTGGGGTTGCGGGCTTCATGCCCTCCCCCCACGTACTCGGGGGCTGGCTTGCAGCCCCCGCAAGAGCAAGGAATCCTCGGGCGTGTCATCTCCCTTGCCAGCCAATCGGCTGGCCCGGGAGGCGTGGCCCGCGCTATTTAGGGCCGGCGCCTGAGGATTTCCCTCTTTCTGCCGGTGCCCTAGCTGCTCCAGTTTCCCCACCCTCCCACCCTTTAGGTTTGGCTCTTTGACATTGCTATGGACCTCGGTTGGTCGCCGTCAAGGGGCCTGGCAGGAATTTTTTCCACCTGGCAAATTGGCACCAGCCATTTGGCTTTTTGCCTACCTCATAGTAAATCGTCACAACTTCCTCAGCATTGGCGGTTAGGCCAATTGTAAGGGTATTGTTATGCAAAATACTGGTGTCCTGTGTCTTTATTTCCATGGGGGAGGCGGGAACTCGCCACGCAACTCACATATTCCTGGATCTTCTGCAGGAGGGCGGAAAGATCTTGGAGCGCCATCCTTCGGATCTTCTCATTCTTCATCCCTGTGACCACATCCGCAAGTCTGTCCTTCAGCTGGTCCTCGTTGTCGCTTTCAGGAGGAAGATCAGCCAGAGAAGCTGTGGTTGGGATGCTGAGGGGAGACAGGAGCAGCACTTTTGTCAAAAGGGTTTATTGCCTCCCATCCTTCAAAGACCCCAAGCACCACCACCATAGAAATGGACCGGGTTTTTTTTTAAAGCAATTGCTTATGGGGGAGGGGAATTAGCACAGGATTACCTGGGAGGATGATCCTCCCAATCTTCCAGGCTGACATCCAATACTTGATATTCCTCAAAATCAACTCCCTGTCCATGAGAAAAGAGAAACAGGAACGTCAGAATGTGAAGAATGGATCAGACCCATTCATGTTTTTGTGTTCATCAGGAAAGCACAGACGAGGTAGGTTGGGAAACAAACTGAAAATCTCTGGCCTCCATTTCCTTAGAGACCTTATTCATCCTTCTATTCATTTAAGCCTTCGGTTAAGAGTTTGGGTGTAATCCTTGACACCTCCCTTTCCACATAGGCGCAGGTTACAACAGCCAAGGCAACATTTTCCCACCTTCGCCTCATCAAGCAGTTGGTCCCTTACCTTTCCTGGCCCAACCTGGCCGCAGTGATCCATGCGATGGTCACCTCCAGGCTTGACTACTGTAATTTGCTCTACGTGGGGCTGCTCTTGAAGCTGTCCCAGAAACTCCAGCGGGTGCAGAATGCTGCAGCGAGGCTCCTCACGGGGTCTCTGCCATGGGAGCATATTCACCCAGTGCTTTTCCAGCTGCACTGGCTCTCGGTGGAGTACAGGGTCAGATTTAAGGTGCTGGTTTTGACCTTTTAAAGCCCTTCACAGCCTAGGACCCTCGTACCTACGGGACCGCCTCTCCTGGTATGCCCCACAGAGGACCTTAAGGTCCATATATAGCAACACCCTAGAGGTCCCGGGGCCTAAGGAAGTTAGATTAGCCTCAACCAGAGCCAGGGCCTTTTCAACACTGGCCCCGGCCTGGTGGAACGCTCTGTCTCATGAGACCAGGGCCCTGCAGGATCTGATTTCTTTCCGCAGGGCCTGTAAGACAGAATTGTTCCACCTGACCTTTGGCTTAGAATCAGTTTGATTCCCTCCCCCTCTTTCTATTTCCTTTTCCCTCCTGTGAAGAGGCTGCATCCTAATGTTTTAATGTTGTATCTTAATCTTTTAAATTGTATTTTAATCAACTTTTTAAAATTATTATTGGTTGTTAGCTCCGCACGCCCCAAGCTTTGGGATTAGCGCAGCGCACCTGGGGGGGGGGATAAAAAATTTCCCCCTTTATTCCCCCCCCAAAAAAAAACCTAGGTGCGTCCTATGGGCCGGTGCGTCCTATGGGGCGAAAAATACGGTAAGCAGCTGGTGCTAATAGAGCAACTTATGCGCCACCTGTCTCCAGAAATTGCGAGTTTGGTTGCTGACCAAAGTCCACGATCTTTAGAGGAGGCCACAGAATTCGCAGAATCTTTCAGACTAAATCATTCTCACCTGGTAAACAGGGGACCGGCTGGTGGGTACAGACCGATAGCCTCAGCTTCTGGCGGGAGGTCCGGCCTTCCCGTTAAAGATCAAAGCAGGGGTCCCCCTACTCCTGCAAAAGACTCCTCTACAGCAGGTGGGGAACACTGTGCTTTTATTGTAAGAAACCGGGGCATATAAAAGCAGTTTGCCCCCAATTAAGTGAAAAGAAGCCTCCAGTTTTGACTTCGACTCCTGCAGTGCGCATGATCCAGCAACCGGAGGAAGATTGGGAAGCGGAACAGCAAAAGTCAGGAACTAGGGAAAGCCCGGTCCCGGAGGGGAAGGGTGGGGCAGCTCCTGACGCTATAGCTTCCAAACCAGCTGTAGCCACTTCAAGTGCAGTTATTGTGGGACCTGTGAGTACTGGTGCTGGTCCAAGTGTGCCTCATGTGAAGTGGGCTAATTCAAAGTTTACAGCCCCCATTGAGATCAACGGAATTGCTGTGAACTCTTTCCGAGACACCGGGTCTGACATTACCAGTGTGGCCATACAGATGCAGGCTAAACCCTTAAAGATTAGCCCCTATGGTGTGAATGAGATTTTTCAACCTACTGCCATTGTTCCAGTATCGTATAAGGGGTACTATGGAAACCACCTAACTATAGTACATGATCCCGAAGTGTGCAAAAGTCCTGTCCTGGTGGGGAACGATTTGGGATTTAAGGTTTACCAACAACAACTTGCGGTGAACTCTTTTTCCATCAAGGTCTTACCCACCCAGGTACAGGGGATGGGAAACTGGGGAACAACACCTCAAGGTTTGAGGGCTGAGGGAAGCCTTATCCCGGATGGGAGGGGTGAAGGTTGGGCGCCTGATGCTATAACTCCCAAAACCACTGGAACTGCTGTGACTGCTGTTCCTGAGAAATCTGTTGGGAAGAGGGTTGGCTTAATACTCACTGCCACCCCTGGTGTTAACTGGCCCACCTCAGCGTCTAGCACACCTCCCAGTGTTCACGTTCATCGAACTGTTGTGCCTTCCTTTCGAAGCATAGACTCTGATATTGTGACTCTGCCAAAAGACTTAGTTTTGTCCCAGCTGAACCAGTCCGATTTTCGGAAGAGTAATCCTAGTGGTGGAAATTTAATTCCCCAATCTGCAACTGTTGATTCAGTTCCCTCCCAGGATTTTATGGGGGATCCCTTTGTTCCAGTCCCTGAACCCCAAGTTTGTGCAAACCTTACTTTGGGGGAAGGGGTTTTGAAATCTACAGTTCCTTTCCAGCAGCTTGCAGCGAACCCCCTAGCGACGCAGACTGTGAAAGATGCAAGCGTGTCCTGTCAGCCAAAAGCTGAGAGGCAAGAAGAGAAAGGGGGGCCAGCTCAGCCCAGCCAAGAGTCCTCTGTCGTGGTGGGAGATTTGGTCGCGCGTTTGAAGTAAAGCAGAGATTTGGTCACTCTCTCCTAGGTCATTTAGAAACTGCGGAAAAGTCTCCTTGCACAATAGAGTTTACCCCTTTTGTGCCTGAAAAAGAGTTTTTCTATCCACAGCTCAAGGACTTTAAAGACCCAGTCGATATGTTTATTGTTTTTCAAAAAATGTTTTGTAATGCAAATGTTTGTGTGGAGAAGAAATGGGATTTGGTGGGTCTTTTACAGAACTTTAGTCCTAGGAAACAGTGTGGTTATGTTATAAGTAAAAGTGTTTTCAGGTTTGATTGGGATTCCATCCCACCCCACCTCTGTGTTCAAAATCTCTTAGGAATTTTGGTTGAGATTTACTCAAGGAGCCCAGAGTTTGTGTCAGACCAGCCACGTTTTGGCAAGCTCCTAGAAAAACCTTTGTCCATGCTCAGAAGGAGATGGGAGGGATTGGAAGTAGTTGAGTTAATTTTTTCTAAGTCATGGCCAGAACACCTTAAGCATGTGCAGAGAGCTTTGGCCCGATTGCAAGATGCAAACCTGACCGTTAAAATATATACCGTATTTTTCGCACCATAGGGCGCACCGGACCATAGGGCGCACCCAGTTTTTAGGGGGGGAATTCAAGAAAAAAAATCTTTTCCCCCCCCCGCAGCCCCAAAGAGCAGCGTACAGGCTGCACACAACCTCTCCCTGCCGGAGGGGTTGCGTGCAGCTATGGATCAAGCCAAGGCAGCGAGCGGGATGGATCCCGCTCGCTGTTTTGGCTTCCCCTTTAGCCCCGTGCAGCCTCTCCTTGGCGGAGGGGCTGCACAGGGCTTTCCTGGCTTTACTTCCCCTTTAGCCCCGTGCAGCCTCTCCCGCTGTCCCCCGAGCTTGTGGGGCTGGCGGTGGGGCTCTCCTGAAGCACCGACCCCTCTCGCTCTCCAGGCTTCAGCGAAAGCCTGCATTCGCACCATAGGACGCACACACATTTCCCCTTCATTTTTGGAGGGGAAAAAGTGCGTCCTATAGTGCGAAAAATACGGTAAATGTCAGTTTGCTCAAGGAGAAGTGAATGATTTCGGATTCAGATTGGGTTTGGGAAACATCAAATCCCTGGGAGCAGAAATCCAGTGTGTACTGGAATGGCTCTTACACCAATTCAAGCGAGCCGCTGAGTTGTTAACACAAGCCCTTGTAAGTTTGTGGGTGACTCTAGCCCCTGACCAACAGTGTCCTTTTGAAATGCAAACCAATGCCAGTCAAATAGGATTAGGAGAAGCTTTGTTCCAACGGGACAATGAGAGAAGTTGGCAACTTGTGGTGCACCTGAGCAAAGAATTGTTGCCCCAAGAGAAAGCCCATCCCACTGCTGGACAAAAAGGTCTTTCTGATCTGGAAATAGTGACTCAAAGTTTTGAGAAAGGAGACTGGGCGGGGGGGGCACCAGGTGGCACATTGGAAGATGGCCGACAATAACATCTCTCTGACCCATACAAGGTAATTAAGAGGCTGCTATGGGAAGTATGCAGTCTTCCTCCCCCCCCCCAAGGAGATGGGGGGGGCTGCCTTGCCAGCGGTGTCCACAATGCACCCCCAGATTCGAGGTCTGGGGTTGCCGGTCACTTGGCACAAGCCCTTGATGCGGTCAGCTCTTCCTGACGCCGATTCCAATCAGGGTGTGCTGGTTAGCTTCAGCTCGGAATTATAATTGGAAACATATGATTGGAATGAAGCTGAAGCACATACATCAAGTAACGCTCGAGAGATAAGACTGCTGATTAATGGATCTCTGTGACCAGGAGTGACGGACGGATAAGTAAATCTTCTGATGAATCACCATTAAGAGACTGTATGTGTGGAGGGAAAAACCTTTTTTCTTTGTGCTATGTGATATTAATAACCCTTCACCCCAGAAAGAAACAAGATCGTTGCATTTTACTAATCACAAGCAGGAAGTTAAGAACTGTGTGGGATGGATTATAGCTAAAGAAAGGATTGGTAAACAATGAGAACAGAGGAAAATTCTATGACGCAGTCAAAAAATGGTGTCTCGCCAAGACAGGCTTGCTGGAGAAAGAAGGACAGGGGGAGGAGAATCAGGACCACTGGAATGAGAAGGATTGCTGGAATGTAATTTTGAGCTGACAGAGCCTCCTGATATACTGGGCAAGTCTGAGAAAAGTAAAGGACAGACCGAAGATTAATATTTTTTTTTATGGAAGCGAGGAACAGCAGCTGTCCCTGAGCGATATGATATTTGGAGAGTACAAAACCCACACAGAGCATTTCTGTTTCCAATCTGCTTGTGAAAATTATCAGAGATCGCAAAGAAAGGAATATACAATAACAACAAGAAGATGAAGAAAGTAATAAAGGACTATCTGGATTGAACTGGATAGAACTGTTTAATTAATGCAGCAATATAAGTGATGTTTGGACTTGTCCGGAGCTTGATGTATGGGTACCCCCCAAAAAAATTTAAAATTCGGCTGTATAATTTGGAACTAATGTGATTTGGATAATGTGATGTGATTGGCCTGTTAATAAAAATTATTTTTTTAAAAAAGAGAGAGAGAAAGGAGACTGAGCTGTAACTTTAAATCTTACCAGTCTCCCCCCTAAGCGAGTCGTTTACTGGCCTGGCCTTAGTACATCTGAGGCCAAGTTAAGTCCTGTGCTTTATCAAGAGAAATACCAAAAGGTGCCTAATTCTTTTAGAGAACATCATGCTAATACTGTGAAAATGTATGTGGAACTTGAATTTTCTTTGTTAACTCCTTTTGGAAGTTGAACACAGGTAGCCTTTGTGCACTTAGACTTCCTGGAAGGGTACAAACAGGCTAAAGGTACTTTTGATGTGTTATCCTTGTCTATCCTGTCCAGAACATCGGCTAGGAAGTTTTTTGTTATTTCACAGCTTTTTTACTGTGCCTGCGGTACTGACCCAGGATGAGTTATTTGTGCAACACCCCTAGTTTTGGGAAGATCAGTTTGAGTGTGCTGCTAGTGATTTTTTCTTTAAAAGGCTCCTTAACCACTCAAGCTGGAAATGTTTACATCAGTTTGTACAGTGGTACCCCACAAGACGAACGCCTCGCGAGACGAAAAACTCGCAAAACGAAAGGTTTTTTCGTTTTCGAGTTGCCTCGCAAGACGAATTTCCCTATGGGCTTGCTTCGCAAGACGAAGCTTGCCCCGGGGACAGCGGGTCTTCTCTTTTGAAGCAAGGGGCTGCAGGGAGATCGCTATCTCCCCGCAGCCCCTTGCTTCAAAAGAGGTCCAGGGGCAGCGGGAAGCTAAGCGCTTCTTCCCTGCTGCCCCCCGACGTCTTTTGCAGCAAGGGGCTGCAGGGAGATCGCTATCTCCCCGCAGCCCCTTGCTTCAAAAGAGGTCCAGGGGCAGCGGGAAGCTAAGCGCTTCTTCCCCGCTGCCCCCCGACGTCTTTTGCAGCAAGGGGCTGCAGGGAGATCGCTATCTCCCCGCAGCCCCTTGCTTCAAAAGAGGTCCAGGGGCAGCGGGAAGCTAAGCGCTTCTTCCCTGCTGCCCCCCGACGTCTTTTGCAGCAAGGGGCTGCAGGGAGATCGCTATCTCCCCGTAGCCCCTTGCTTCAGAAGAGGTCCAGGGGCAGCGAGAAGCTAAGCGCTTCTTCCCTGCTGCCCCCCGACGTCTTTTGCAGCAAGGGGCTGCAGGGAGATCGCTATCTCCCCGCAGCCCCTTGCTTCAAAAAAGGTCCAGGGGCAGCGGGAAGCTAAGCGCTTCTTCCCTGCTGCCCCCCGACGTCTTTTGCAGCAAGGGGCTGCAGGGAGATCGCTATCTCCCCGCAGCCCCTTGCTTCAAAAGAGGTCCAGGGGCAGCGGGAAGCTAAGCGCTTCTTCCCTGCTGCCCCCCGACATCTTTTGCAGCAAGGGGCTGCAGGGAGATTGCTATCTCCCTGCAGCCCCTTGCTGCAAAAGACGTCCGGGGGAAGCGGGGAAGAAGCCGCTTCCCCCGGACGTCTTTTGCAGGGTTGCCGGCATGCCGAAGCCTGCGCGCGCTGACATCAGCGCTCCCAGGCTTCGCGGACCTCTCCGCCAGCATCGGCAGCGCTGCCGCTGCTGGCGGAGGGTTGCCGCCATGCCGAAGCCTGCGCGCGCTGACATCAGCGCCGCGAAGCCTGGGCATGGCGGCAACCCCCCGCCAGCAGCGGCAGCGCTGCCGCTGCTGGCGGAGAGGTCCGCGAAGCCTGGGAGCGCTGATGTCAGCGCGCGCAGGCTTCGGCATGGCGGCAACCCTCCGCCAGCAGCGGCAGCGCTGCCGCTGCTGGCGGAGAGGTCCGCGAAGCCTGGGAGCGCTGATGTCAGCGCGCGCAGGCTTCGGCATGCCGGCAACCCTCCGCCAGCAGCGGCAGCGCTGCCGCTGCTGGCGGAGAGGTCCGCGAAGCCTTGGCCGGACAGCTTTTGAAGGCAGGCGGGGGGGGAGCAAAGACTTTCGCCCCCGCCAGCCTTCAGAAGAGGAAGGCTGGCGGGGGGCAAAAGTCTTTGTCCCCCCTGCCTGCCTTCCCAGGGGCTTTTAAATCGCCCCGGACAGTGGAGAAGTCCTCCGCTGTCCGGGGCGATTTTAAAATGCCGCCCGCCAGCATTTTAAGATCGCCCCGGACAGCGGAGAAGTCCTCCGCTGTCCTGGGGTTTTTTAAAATGCTGGGGGTGGGAAGAAAAGCCCTTGCCCCCCCCCAGCCTTCAGAAGAGGTCCGGGGACAGACTGTCCCCGGACCTGGTCTGAAGGCGGTTTCCCTAGGAACGCATTAATTGATTTTCAATGCATTCCTATGGGAAACCGTGCATCGCAAGACGAAAAAACCGCAAGACGAAGAGAATTGCGGAACGAATTAATTTCGTCTTGCGAGGCACCACTGTACATTGTTTTGATGGAATTTAGGGACTTACCCCTGTAATTTCATCTTAGAGGGGAGGGTGTAGTGAAGTTAAGGATTTCAAACTTTGGTCAAGAAAGGAGCAGAGTATTGTGGGTAATCAAAAAGCCACAAGAGTTATGGGAAAGAGGTCTGTTGCTTTAACCCTGCAGACCGACAGTCTCCAAATGTGTAAATTGTTATCTTAGGAAGGAAGTTCTCTAGTTTGATTTGGGGGCTTGACACCTGGGGCTCCAGCTATTCACACCCACCTAGTGTTGTTATCAGTCTTTTCATTACCTGGGAATGTGCATCTGTGAAACATCCGAGGAAAGGGGTGAGCCCTTTGATCCCGGTTCTGGGAACTTAATGAGCTCAGCTGTCACAAGTTAAAATTGTTAGCCCATAAGCTGGTCATTGGTGAATTTGAATGTAATCAAGAATTGTGATTGGGTCTGGGTTCTGGTTCCACGTGAGATTTGTGAATAAAGATCCTAAGAACGACTGAGAAAGCGCGCTCTGCAACCTGCAATTCGTGTACCACCTTGCTGGCAGCTGTCCTGTGTCTCTTTGTAATGGAGATTCCTGCTGACTTTGTAATGCGGATCCACTGAAGGACTTTGAAACTATCCTATCTCTGTCTTTGTTCTTAGAAGTGAGTATCTTAGTTAGCTATACTAAACAATGTCTATATTTTATTTTATGTGCCTGCTTTTTAAGCATGTTAACTTTGTGTTTTTTTAAATAAAATTTTTAAATAGAAACTTTCTTTTGTCTTATGTGCCAATCTGAGGGAAAATCTAAGTTCAACGCCTGACTACTGTATTTTTCGCACCATAGGGCGCTCCGGACCATGGGGCGCACCTAGTTTTGGGAAGCAGAAAACAAGAAAAAATTATTCTGAACCCCAGAAGCCAGAACAGCAAGAGGGATCTGGCTTCTGGGATACCGTGCAGCTGTTCTGGCTTCTGGGATAGCCGCGCCAAGCCTCTTCAGGCCAGCGGGATGAAGGCTCCCCCTGCCCGAAGAGGCTGCGCAGGGCTAAGGCAGAAGCCAGGACAGGCACATCGCTGAAGGGAGAGAGGAAGAAGGCGCAGCGCCCCTTGAGCAAAGCTGGAGGCCTCAGGCGCACTGCCGCGAAGCCAAGGAGCCTACATTTGCTCCATAGGACGCACACACATTCCCCTTTCATTTTTGGAGGGGGAAAAGTGCGTCCTATAGAGCGAAAAATACGGTACTTGGTTACGCTATACCTGATGAATTTCTGCCTGCAGGTTTGTGGAAGCAGCTTGCAGACCGGTAACAAAGGAGCATAGTCTTCTCCCTTGGACTGTGCCTCCGGGTGCCCTGAGACGAGGGAGTGGTGGCAGCATTACCATTTCTGTGGCGTTTTGTCTTGTCAAAAAGTAAGTGGCTGCCGGCCTCTGTTCCAGAAACCTGACCCAGGTGGAGGGTAAGGGCAGGTGAGGGAGGGGTGAGTGGCCAGAGCCCCTTTACTACAACATTGTTTCTAAATTTATTCTTTTGCATTGTTTTCAAATGTCTGTTTTAACCATATTTGCACAGCAGTTTCTAATGTTGTGAGTTGTCCTCTATTTCAGAGGCTTCTACTCTGCAGCCTCTTACAATTGTTTTAACTGCGAGTCTTTTAGTTCTTATGCTCTTACAGTTGTTTTAACTGTGTGTCTTGGTTTGTTTTTTAGTTCTTATCTGTTTTAATTATCAGTTTTTATCCATCCATTATCCGTGTTTAATCTTGTATTTTATTCAAATATTTTTGTTGGCTATTTGCAGTATGGTAGCGCTGCAGAGAGCTTGCTGGGGAGACCATGCATTAAAAAGGGACTCAAAAATAACTTACCGTATTTTTCGCCCTATAGGACGCACTTTTTCCCCTCCAAAAATGAAGGAGAAATCTGGGTGCGTCCTATGGGGCGAATGCAGGCTTTTGCTGAAGCTTGGAGAGCGAGAGGGGTCGGTGCGCACCGACCCCTCTCGCTCTCCAGGGTTCAGGAACACATCCGCAGCCTAGGCAGCCCTACGGGAGGTCCGGCAGGGATGTCTAGGCTGCGGATAGCAGCCTGCCGCTCGGCGGGCGGGGCGCCCTGAAGCAGAGCGCCCCCCCTTGCCAGGCAGACATCCGCAGCGTGGGGAGCCTTGCAGGAGTTCCCCACAAGGCTCCCCACGCTGCGGATAGCAGCCTGAGGCCCCGCAGGGGGGGGGCGCCCTGATGCAGAGCCACTCTGGGCGGCTTCCAAAAGAATATTAAAATACTATGATACATCAAACATTAAAAGCTTCCCTAAACAGGGCTGCCTTCAGATGTCTTCTAAAAGTCTGGTAGTTGTTGTTCTCTTTGACATCTGGTGGGAGGGCGTTCCACAGGGTGGGCGCCACTACTGAGAAGGCCCTCTGCCTGGTTCCCTGTAACTTGGCTTCTCGCAGTGAGGGAACCGCCAGAAGGCCCTCGGTGCTGGACCTCAGTGTCCGGGCAGAACGATGGGGGTGGAGACGCTCCTTCAGGTATACTGGACCGAGGCCGTTTAGGGCTTTAAAGGTCAGCACCAACACTTTGAATTGTGCTCGGAAACGTACTGGGAGCCAATGTAGGTCTTTCAAGACCGGTGTTATATGGTCTCGGCGGCCGTTCCCAGTCACCAGTCTGGCTGCTGCATTCTGGATTAGTTGTAGTTTCCGGGTCACCTTCAAAGGTAGCCCCACGTAGAGCGCATTGCAGTAGTCCAAGTGGGAGATAACCAGAGCATGCACCACTCTGGCGAGGCAGTCCGCGGGCAGATAGGGTCTCAGCCTGCGTACCAGATGGAGCTGGTACACAGCTGCCCTGGACACAGATTTAACCTGTGCCTCCATGGACAGCTGTGAGTCCAAAATGACTCCCAGGCTGCGCACCTGGTCCTTCAGGGGCACGGTTACCCCATTCAGGACCAGGGAATCCCCCACACCTGCCCGCCTCCTGTCCCCCAGAAACAGTACTTCTGTCTTGTCAGGATTCAATCTCAATCTGTTTGCCGCCATCCATCCTCCAACCGCCTCCAGACACTCACACAGGACTGTCACCGCCTTCACTGGTTTTGATTTGAAAGAAAGGTAGAGCTGGGTATCATCTGCATACTGATGAACACCCAGCCCAAACCCCCTGATGATCTCTCCCAGCGGCTGCATGTAGATGTTGAAAAGCATGGGGGAGAGGACAGAACCCTGAGGCACCCCACAAGTGAGAGCCCAGGGGTCTGAACACTCATCCCCCACCACCACTTTCTGAACACGGCCCAGGAGGAAGGAGCGGAACCACTGTATGACAGTGCCCCCAGCTCCCAGCCCCTCAAGACGGTCCAGAAGGATGTTATGGTCGATGGTATCAAACGCTGCTGAGAGATCCAGCAGAACTAGGAAACAGCTCTCACCTTTGTCCCTAGCCCGCCAGAGATCATCAACCAGTGTGACCAAGGCAGTTTCAGTCCCGTGATGAGGCCTGAATCCCGATTGGAAGGGATCCAAATGGTCCGCTTCTTCCAGGCGTGCCTGGAGTTGTTCAGCAACCACTCGCTCAATCACCTTGCCCAAGAATGGAAGATTTGAGACTGGGCGATAGTTGGCCATCGTGGCCGCATCTAAAGATGGTTTTTTAAGAAGCGGTTTAATAACCGCCTCTTTCAGCGGGTCTGGGAAGGCTCCCTCACGGAGGGAAGCATTCACCACCCCACGAAGCCCATCGCCCAGCCCTTCCCGGCCATCTTTTATAAGCCAGGATGGGCAAAGATCAAGGAGACAGGTGGTTGGTTTCACTTGTCCAAGCAGCCTGTCCATATCCTCGGAGGTAACAGATTGGAATTGATCCCACGCAATTTGACTAGACAGGACTCTAGCACTCTCCCGCCCCGGCCCTGCTCCCACGGTGGCGTCTACCTCTTCCCGAATCTGAGCGACTTTATCTGCAAAAAACTTTGCAAAATCATTGCAGGAGATCATGTGGCCCGTACTGGGCCCCGATGTAGCAGGTGGTTCCGCTAAATTGCGGACCACCTGAAAAAGTCTCCTGCTGCTGTTTTCTGCAGATGCAATAGAGGCGGCGAAGAAAGCCTTCTTCGCCGTCGCTACCGCCACTTGGTAGGCTCGACACTGAGCTCTAACCTGTGTCCGGTCAGCTTCAGAATGGGTCATCCGCCACCGGCACTCTAGCCGTCTCAACGATTGTTTCATTGCCCTCAGATCCGTGGAAAACCACGGGGCTGTCCGGGCTCCATGCAATCGGAGAGGGCGCTTCGGAGCCAAACAGTCAATAGACCTGGTTAACTCCACATTCCAGCGGGCCACCAGGGAATCAGCTGAAAGGCCATGGAGGTAAACACCAGGTCCAAGGCATGTCCAAGGCGGCTATGGGTTGGGCCAAACTTATTCAGGGACAGCCCCATGGAGGCCATGCTTTCCACGAAGTCCCGAGCGCCCCCTTATAAGGTCGTGTTGGCATGGATATTAAAATCCCCTAGGACAACCAAACTAGGTGTCTCCAGGAGAACATCCGCCACGACCTGAAGCAGCTCGGGCAGGGAATCCTTGGTGCAGCGGGGAGGTCGGTACACCAAAAGGAATCCTGTACTGCCCCTATTGCCCAACTTCCAGAACATGCACTCAGAGAACTGGGTCTTCCCAATAGGACGCCTGGTGCAAACTAATGACTTCCTAAAAATCACTGCAACCCCCCCTCCCCGCCCACAAGGCCTGGGTTGCTGTGCGTAAGAGAAACCTGGTGGACAAGCAGCGGCAAGAACAGGCCCATCTGCTTCATCCAACCAAGTCTCTGTTACACAAGCCAGGTCAAATCCTCCATCCATGATCAAGTCATGGATGGCAGTGGTCTTATGAATCATTGACCTGGCATTGCACAGCAGCACCTTCAGGTCATGTGGGTATCCCTTGCTGATTCTAGTATCCATCCGGTCAGGACCAGACCCGGAGGCAGGGATAGTCCTCAAACAACGACTAAACCTGCCTCCTCTGTAATGACATGGTCTGGTCTTAGCGTAACTCCTCCTCCTACCCATGATCACTGAGATCGGTTGTCCCAGCGCATCCCCCTCTGTGGAACATACCCCAGCCATTTTGTTGGCTGGGACCCACTCCCCGGCAGCCCTGACCCTTCCCCTTAAGAACAAAATAAGACCTTAAAACAATAAAAAACCCCAGAAAACAAAAAAACAATACAAATGAAAAACTATAAAAATTACAAATCCATTAAAAACCCATTAAAATCAAACAAATTCCCAACTAAACATCCATCCCACCCCCATCCCCATCCCCGCATATACAAAAAAATAAAAGGAAGGAAAAGGAACATTTTAAAACATTTTAAAAAGAACTCTGTGCCCCTCCGGATCCCCCTGGGCTGCAGCAGCAGTGACAGCAACCGTCCCTGTGAGTCCTTCAGGCCCCGTCCTGGGCCAGATGGTGAGTGGCAGGAAGGAAGGAGCAGGGCCCTCAGACACCCACACAGGAGAGTCCTCCTGGGCAGCAGAGCGCAGCAGTCCTTATGAGGCCTAACTGCTACTTTATTTATATGCTCTTTCTTTTTTTTATCCTGGTCAGTGACCATAATAAAGTTCATACAAGTAGGTCCCAGGGTTAGGTCCCCTGGCAATGGCAACCTACACTTTCCTGCCTGGGTCTTTGGGACGCCATCCGCTCCTGTTTCCTGCTTGGCAGGGGTTAGGACTCGATGGCCCTTGTGGTCTCTTCCAACTCTTCTATGATTCTATGATTCTCCTGTAGTGACAGAGCCAAGGCTACTAGACGCCACCTCTGCCAACGTCCAACGACCGTTTGAGAAACCTCAAATGGTCCCAAGCTCCGTTGCTAGGCAACAGCAGCTGAGAGCATGGAATTCCGGCCTCAGTGCCAAGGTTCTAGGAGAGTCCGTGTGGCCTAGTGGTTAGAACTATGTTAATGCCATGCAACGCTAGGGTGAGATATATATATATATTCTTTGAAATGTACAGTTTAATACTTTTTCTATTATTTGTAGCCTGCTTTGCAGGCTCTTCCTGTCTCCTAAAGAAGCTGACAGGATTGCACCCCTGTACTTGCTTATCTGTTTGCCGTGTACATTTATGAACGTTTATTTTATATTTGGGGCCTTTGAATTCTGAACTCTGGATTAATAACACTTTTGAATTGTGCTCGCAAACGTACTGGGAGCCAATGTAGGTCTTTCAAGACCGGTGTTATGTGGTCCCGGCGGCCACTCCCAGTCACCAGTCTAGCTGCCGCCTTCTGGATTAGTTGTAGTTTCCGAGTCACCTTCAAAGGTAGCCCCACGTAGAGCGCGTTGCAGTAGTCCAAGCGGGAGATAACTAGAGCATGCACCACTCTGGCGAGACAGTTCGCGGGCAGGTAGGGTCTTAGCCTGCATACCAGATGGAGCTAGTAGACAGCTGCCCTGGACACAGATTTGACCTGTGCCTCCATGGACAGCTGTGAGTCCAAAATGACTCCCAGGCTGCGCACCTGGTCCTTCAGGGGCACAGTTACCCCATTCAAGACCAGGGAATCCTCCACACCTGCCCGCCTCCTGTCCCCCAAAAACAGTACTTCTGTCTTGTCAGGATTCAACCTCAATCTGACAGCAGAAAGTGAGAGCAGAAAGAGCAGTGAAGTCAAGAACATAAGAAGAGGCTGTTGGATCTGCAACCTGTTCTCACAGTGGCAAGGCAGATGTCCTAACGGGAAACCCACAAGCAGGATTTGATCACCAGAACCCTTTCCCCTCCTGGGGCTTCCAGCAACTGGTATTCAGAAGCATTTACTGAGGCAGAGCATAGCCGTCATGCTTGGTAGCTGCTGTCCCCCCCCCCTAAAGAAATATTCATTTTATAACACAAATAAACAACACAAAGCGAAAAACAAACAATACAGATTCTTGTCTTATCCTTATTTTTCTAAACATTGTTAGGTGGGCTTCCCCAAGTCTGATTTTCATTTTACCTCATCCTTAGCAGTTTACATATTTCATAATTTCTAACCATTTTTTTATCACACTTACCTTAACCATAAAAAACTTCACATTTTATCACTTACAAATAATACTATTTTAAAATACACTATCTTCTACTTCTAACCCTACAGCCTAAATCCACTTCCAAAGCTATTCTAAGATTTAAATATTAACATATTTTTTTTCAAATATTCTTTAAAATGCTTAGTAGCTGTCGGTAGCCGCTGCCAGTCAGAGCCATCTTTCCTATTGGGCTTAGTGGTGCGTTGTGCCAGGGCGCCAGCCTCTCGGGGGCGCCCCAGTGAGTGGGGGTGCTGCGCGGCTTTGCTGACGGCCTCCCCTTTCCCTGCACGCCCGCCAGCTGTGCCCCATTAACCATATGGCTGGCGAGCGTGCAGCTTCCTTCCCAAGCCTCCACGGGAGGAGAGCAACTCTGGGAAATGGGGGGCGGGCACCAGAGGGATCTTTGCACCACGGCCCTGGATATGCTTCAGACAGCCCTGCCGCTGCCTCTGTGAATTTGTCCAATTTTTAAAAATCATTGTAATGTTGACTTTTAAATTGTTGTAACCTGCCCTGGGACCCTAGGGTGAAGGGTGGGTAATAAATTAAGATAGCATCATCAACAACAATAACTTCAGGGTTGCACCGCTCTGCTCCCTGGAACAAATAGAGAACCTGATCTCTGCTAAACAATACGGAACCCTCCCTGGGTGGTCACACACAATCCCGCTTTCAATACTGTGACATGCCACTCCAATCTCTGAGCTGTGAGACAAGCCAGGGTTTCCAGGTGCTTTCCCAGGTTTAGCTTCCTTGGAATCAAGGTCAGGCAAAGACTGTGGTGCCTTTAGAATATATGGTTTCGTTTACATCTGAACAGAAGACATTCACACCCAAACAGATCTTGCATCTCCTTTAGCCTCAGCCTTGGATCCAGTACGGAACAAGCAGGGCTCTGTGATGCCAGTTCCCAGCCTGCTCCCAGATCATCTCTCTCTCTCTCTCTCTCTCTCTCTCTCTCTCTCTCTCTCTCTCTCTCACACACACACACACACACACACACACACACACACACACACACACACACAGGCTCATTCTTTTGGGATGCTGATGAAGACCCTCAACTTGCCACCTATGGTCATATTGTCTCACAATAAACCAGTTTCACGAGATTTTGAATAAATGTGCAACTAATCGTTGCTGTTTTGAATTTTATTGTGTTATTTTCTTCCTTAGTGGTTAACATAAACTGTTATGTTCAATCAATCAATCAGCCTTTATGGGCATACAGAGAAGACTGGAATATATGAATCGAAACATAAAATTGGCATCTGTTCACAGGAGGAAATGCTTTTAAGTTTCAGATAAAACTATACAGGCCTAGTAAGGTTAAAAAGTACCACTCAGGTCTTATGACGACGTAGTTTCATGGCATGGGTAGACAAACTAAGGGCCAGGGGCCAGATCCGGCCCAATCACCTTCTCAATCCAGCCTGCAGACGGTCCGGGAATCATGAGTAGAATGTGTCCTTTTATTTAAAATGCAGCTCTGGCTTATTTGTGGGGCATAGGAATTATTTCATTTCCGCCCCCAAAAATATAGTCCGGCCCCCCACAAGGTCGGTGGGACAGTGGAGCGGCCCCCTGCTGAAAAAGTTTGCTGACCCCTGGTCTAGACTGACCCACACTCCAACCCAAGCTGGCATTTATTTGGGATTTGTGAAGCACCTGAAAACAAGTCTCTGCGTGTGTCACACCCACTTTCCTCTCCCCCTGCAAGGACTACCATGCCCTGGACCCGGAGTTTGTGGGCTGCCCCTGCTGCGGCTGCTGCAACTGCTGCGGCTGCGACTGCTGCGGCTCCTGCCCCACCTGCTGCGGCTGCTGCCCCAACTGCTGCCCCAGCTGCTGCCCCCCCAGCTGCGCCTGCTGCTGCCGCTGGTGCTGCTGCCTGCCCAGGCTCCTGCTCCACCTGCCCAAGATGCCCAGCTGCCCCGTGCACATCAAGAGGCTCCTGATCATCGTGGTGATCGTCGTCCTCATTGTGGTGATCATCGTGGGGGCTCTCCTGATGGGCCTCTACGTCACCCAGGCGCACACGGAGGCGGTGAGCAGAGCGAGGATGCCATGGGATGTTTAGGGCAGGTGTTGCGGGACACCAACCAGCACGGCCAACGCTCAGGGGTGGTGAAGGTTTACAGGGGTTAAACTCTACAATTCTGTGGTTCTAGGCCAGGCATAGGCAAACTCAGCCCTCCAGATGTTTTGGGACTACAACTCCCATCATCCCTAACTAGCAGGACCCAGTGGTCAGGGATGATGGGAATTGTAGTCCTCCCAAAACATCTGGAGGGCCAAGTTTGCCTATGCCTGTTCTAGGCTGTAGTGCCAACAAGATCAGGATTAGGAAAGGTGTGAAATGAGCGGAGCCTAGGACAAAATGTTGCAGTGTGATGTGTTCCTGTTCGAGGCTCCAGCCCGCCATGACCTTTTCCAGGATATTCCATTACATATTCTCCCCTGGTTTTCTGCCTGCCTGTCCTCCAACCAGCAGTGAAAATTCAGTGTCCGCTAAGCATGCTTAGATCCTACCCACCAGGGAGGGGATCATACCTCCGCAAACTGTGGGGTTCTCCAAGTTTGATGATACTTCCAGACTTTTGGCACAGATCATAATCTTTTAGCTACAGAAGTCTAGGCCCTTGGTCAGTGAGTTTGCTAAGGATTGGGGCCCGCAGGAAGGCAGGGGTTGCTACTTCGGGGAGTAGTTGTTGCTGCAGGATGCTGGAAAGAAGGGGAAACAAGGCACCTCTTGTTAACACACTCCATCACTTGCAGGTTTTGCAGATGACCATCGAGGGCCTTGAAGGAGGAGACTCGCAGCTCAACCTCTCTGTCAATGTGGAAGAAGCAGCCACTTTCTATGTCAAGGACCAGACTAACGACCCAGCCACAGTCATTTATGACTTCAGCAAGGTGAGGGACAACTGGCAAGTGAGTTGTGCCACATCTACACCGCACCAGGGCACAGCTGACTTCTGCTGCATCAGGCTGTTTATACTTTGCTTCTGAATGCTCAAAAGCCGAGCCACCATTCCCCACCCCACAGCATTTGCCGCCTGAGGCCATCACCTCACTTTGCCCAATGATAGGGCCAACCCAGGCTGGGTGGGAGCCAGATTTGCAAATTCATGTAAGAGAATTTTAAGGATTTACCTGGCAACTTTTAGCTTTAACACAGAGGGATTTTACAGTCTGAGCTGACCTAGAAAATGAAGCCACCTTCCTTTCAGACATTGCCTTTTTCTTTCTTTCGTTTTGGTGGCAGGACTCATTGGTACAGAGTACTGGCACACACACACATACACACACTTCCTTTTAGCTGTCCATGGTAGTGATTTTGACCTAACATCCACAGTATTTTTATCAAAGTGTGAGTACAACACACACCTCCATTTTTACCCCCCCCCAAAAAAAAGAGCACACCCATTTCCATGCCATCTGTAGCCAAACCTGAAAACTGGTATAAAAACCTAAGACAGGCATCCCCAACCTTCGGCCCTCCAGATGTTTTGGACTACAATTCCCATCATCCCTGACCACTGGTCCTGTTAGCTAGGAATCATGGGAGTTGTAGACCAAAATATCTGGCAGGCTGGGGATGCCTGACCTAAGAAGAGGCTGCTGGATCAGGCCAATGGCCGATCTAATCCAGCATCCTCTCCCCCCCCCCCAATACCGCTTTATATTTTTAATAAAAATCTCAAAGCGGTTTACAGCATATTAGATCAGGGGTCAGCAAACTTACTGCAGCGTCTCCAGCGCCGATCGCACAGCGGGCCAAAGGGCAGGGGAGCGCGTGCCCATATGCTATTTCCGGCGCACTTCCAGGTCGGAGGAGCACCAGAAATAGCTTGTGCGCATGTGCACAGGCCTCCTCCGACCTGGATGTGCACCGGAAATAACGCATGCGCACAAGCTATTTCCAGTGCTCCTCCGAACCAGAAGTGGGCAGCCGCGCAGTGCTGGTTAGAGCAGGTGGTGGCAGTGGGCGGCAGGGGTCGCTGTGGGCCGGATAAATGAGTCCCTTGGGCCTTATCCGGCCCCAGGCCTTAGTTTGGGGACCCCTGTATTAGATCAGTCAATCAATAAAACAATAGCTGGGTGATGTTCCTCCGGCCTCATGAGGAGCCTCTTCCATAGGGCTGGGTGAGTGTGGGCCACAGTGTGTCACAGTGTGTCACAGTGACCAGCCAGATGCCCCAAAAGGAAACCCACAAGCAGGATTCGATCACAAGAGCGCTTCCCCTTCCTGTGGTTTCCGGCAACTGGTATTCAGAAGCCTTGTTGCCTCTGACTGTGGAGGCAAAGCAGAGCCATCGATAGCCCTCTCCTCCTCCATGAATTTGTCTAACCCTCTTTTAAAGACATCCAAGTTGGTGCCCATAACTGCCTCCTGTGGGAGGGAGTTCCATAGTTTAACTTTGCGCTAAGAAGGACTTTCTTTTACCTGTCCTGAAACTTCCATCATCCAGTATCATTGGATGCCTGCAAATTCTAGTTCTATGAGAGAGGGAGAAAAGCTTTTCTCGTCCACTTTCCTCCTGCCTTGGCATCTGACTGTGTACATACTGCAGAATATCTCTCATACATATATATATTTATCAGTTTTTCAACATATCATTTTCAACAATAATTAAAGGTACTTTTACATCTTAAACAATTTTTGACTTCCACCAATCACACCTGAAAATTTTCCAATCTATTCACTTAATTTACATTTCTTATTTTCACTATTACTTTTAAATCTCATAACTAATATCTCTTTTCTTTCTCTTCTTTGCAATATTTCATATATTTCTCCTTACAAAACTACTTGTAGTCCTACTAGCATAATTTGTTGATTACAGTTGCTCTTCAAATAATTTGTATATTTCTTCCAATAAATCTCTGGTCCTGCTGGTTTCGAATCCTTCCTGTCATTTTATCCTATTCTGCGTAGTCCATTAATTTTGTCTGCCATTCTTCTTTCATCGGTATTTCTTCTTGCTACCATTTTGCTTTACCCAGAGTAATACCTTTGACATTCTGCAGAAGCAATGGAAGCACACTGCAGGATATCAAAGGTATTACACAGGGTAATGACATATAACTGAAAGCACCTGCTCTGTCTGCTCCCAGTTGCTGATTGGCTACAAACCTTGGCCCGGACACGCCTGCTATGTCACCAAGATGGACAAGGAGAACATCCAAGGCCTGGACACGATCCTCAAGGAATTCCAGGTGAGGGCAGGAACCTTCTGAAGGCGGAAGCAGTTGCAGTAGTTCATGTACTGATGACTTCAAGACTGGACAACTGCAGTGCGCTCTATGTGGCGCTTCCTGTGGCGATCACACAGGGTCCCCGGACGTTTCACCATCTAGTGATCCCTGTGTCACCACTTTATTTCTCGCTGCCACCAACCAGACCCTACCTGGTACAATACTGAGTCCAGTCAGGGTTAAATTGGAACATAAACGTCTGTTTATTTATTGCAGTTTAACAAGCGTGTGGTTTCATAAACGGTATCGATCAATTACAATCATGGGGTGCCTATCCAGACCTATAACTTCCGCTACCTGCTCTCCCTCACTAAACCACCTCTCAGATATTTACTTGTCTTCCTAGCTCCTAAATGTTCCTGACGCAGCTTATTTTGCTACACTAACTCAACCTCTCCCACAGACTATATCCCAATTCACTCCCACTCCAACCAACTACCCAACTCCCAACGAACTCCCCCCTTTTATAGTCCCTCTGACTCCACCCCCCTGGGTTCTGATTGTGTAACCTGTTTAACTATTTCACCTCCAGCACTCTCATATGTTAACGTCATACTAATAAGAATTATTTTTCAAAAAAAAAAAGGTTAAATACTAAAACAGATTAGCATTACCTCAACTTTCTAAGCAACTGGGTGGGCTTGTCGAAACAGGAATTTTTTTAGCAAGCACCAACAAGAGTACATTTATTCATGAAATACAAAATAGCCTCTCCTGTCTTCTAGACTTCTCTGAGGGAGAAGGAGGCATTCCTGACAACTCTGGTTGATCGCTCCATCCTGGGCACCACATTTAACATCCTCTGCAGTCACGTTCCAGTCTTTCAGACTTAGTGAGGTGAGTGATGAAGAAAGGTGTGGATTAGAGATAAGAGATGCTCAGAAATTGAGGAGGAGTTATAACTTCATGCCCTAACAGCTTCCACCTAGACACGTTAGTGCTGTGCTGCAAATTTCTCTGACCCTTTCCAGTTTTTAACCATTTCTCTGTTAACAAGTGAAATATACTGGGAGTCGAGAGTGGATTTCATGTTCTTTATTCAGCTCATAGTGGTGAGGAGGAATGGAAGTTCCCCCAGAATGTCTGCTTTATATACATTATTTACACAATGGGCCCCATGTGATTGGATAATTCCGGGATTCTCCTGTAGGCCAATCAGGTTGCGGATTCACTTCCACCTGGAGCTGAATTGGGTGGCTGCTGTGGACCAATCAGACTGCTGCATTCTGGATCCTATTGTTCTAGGACCAATCAGACTGCTGCATTCTGGAGCCTATTGTTCTAGGACCAATCAGACTGCTGCATTCTGGATTCTATTGTTCTAGGACCAATCAGACTGCTGCATTTTGGATCCTACTGTTCTAGGACCAATCAGACTGCTGCCTTTTGGATCCTATTCAACTCAGTACATAACAACAAAAAAGGAAACTGATCCAAGGGGAGAGAAAATGTCAGTGAAAATCTTGAGTGAGAGGTGCAGGGTTTGGGGTCAAGCTTCCCTCATTTCTGTGTCAGCCCAGAATCTGTGAGTGTCCCTTCCGTTGTCCTACAAATGATCCCACCCATGGCCTGTGCTTTGTCCACCTCCTTGGCTGCCCTCTTGTGGGCCTCTGTTTTGGATCTGGAAATTTAGGCACCAGGGGAGGCTGCAGCCGGGTAGAGGAAGGAAAACTCTCAAATGCCCTGAGACCTGCGGGTATAGGATAGTACACAAATTTAAAATAATGATAATAATAATAATAATAATAATAATAATAATAATAATAATAATAACAACAACAACAACAACCCAACCTTGGCAACCTAAGAATCATAGAATTGTACTCTGTGCTGCTTTCAGCATATGCAAAAACATAATAAGACATTAAACATAAAAGACATCCCTATACAAGTGGTACCTTGGTACTCGAATGGCTTGGCTCCCAAACACCGCAAACCCAGAAGTCAGTGTTCTGGTTTGTGAACACTTTTCAGAAGCCAACACAGCTTCCGCTTGGGTGCAGGAAGTTCCTGCAGCCAATTGGAAGCTGAGCCTTGGTTTTCGAACGCTTTCGGGAGTCGATCGGACTCCTGGAACGGATTCAGTTCGAGAAGCAAGGTACCACTGTACCTTCAGACATCTTCTAAGGTTGTATAGTTACTTATCTCCTTGACATCTGATGTAACCTCACTTCTCACAGTGAGGGAACCACCAGAAGGCCCTCAGCGCTGGACCTCAGCGTCCGGGCAGAACGATGGGGATGGAGACTCTCCTTCAGGTATACAGGGCTGAGGCCATTTAGGGCTATAAAGGTCAGCAACAACACTTTGAATTGTACCTGGAAACATGTGTAGAAAATGGAAGCCTCTTTCGCAGGGGTTGAAAACTCCCTAGAAATTGGAGGACAGATTTTGGCACAGCACAGCAAACATACACACACACACACACACCCTCCATATGCTCACAAGTCTATGGGCCCACAAGCTAAGCTGATGGATATGTGGTGGATATGTAGGAAAATACAGATATTCTGGGAGAGTATCCATGCAGAACTGCTAAAAATGCTAAAGATCTCTTTCAATAAAAAAACAGAGGCCTACCTCCTGGGAATAACAGATTTGGATATTCCGCAAAAGAGGAAGGGTATCTTTTTATATGCGACGGCGGCAGCAAGGGTTCTGATCGCGACAAAATGGAAGAGTAATGAAATCCCCTCTATACAAGATTGGATCCAAAAGCTAACAGAATATGCCGAACTGGATGGTCTATCAGAAAAAATAAAGAATAAATCAAAACAGGAATTTGTTTCAAAATGGGAGGTTTTCAAAGAATATCTGAAAAATAAATATAGTAGTTTAAATTCTGTTGCAGCATTCGAGGAACTTCAGTAATAGTTGCAAGGTAGATACAGAATTAGCTATATTAAGAAGAAGTTTAATTAGGATAAACGTGTTTATTGGCAACAAGTATTATGAAATCGAAATATGGAATAGACAGGAGGTCGGGTCTTTAGTGTTAAGACCAATCTATGTTATATTGTTTGCTAAGAAAATTATGTGTTTATAGTTATTCCTGTATGTAATTTGGTATTTGTGATTTTTTTTCTTTTTTCTTGTTGTATCAATAAAAAAATCTTTTTTTAAAAAAAAAAAGCTAAGCACATGTACATGTACCAGTTGGGACTTGCCTGTTGCTGGAAACCATCAGAGGGCAGAGGGCTCTTTTGTTCGAATCCTGCTTGCGGGCTTCCCATAATGGGCATCAGGTTTGCGGCTGTGAAAACAGGAGGGTGGACCAGATGGGCCATTGGCCTGACTCAGCAAGACTGTTTTACTTTCTTATGCCTTGCAGGTGCATGCTGGAAGCGCTTCAACTCTCCGGAGAATGGCAAGAATGCTGCTGCTTCCCCTGGGATCCCCTTGCGCAGAGCTCAACCTCAGGTGGCTTTCTGGGTTTTTGCTTCAGGAGGGATCACACAGCTAATTCTCTAAGAGATTTGACCTATGGTGGTTTTGGACATTATTGAGGGGCACAAAGGCAGGAAAGTGGCTTCCTGGGTTTCTGCTGGGGGTGTGGGAAGAAATCTGTTTCACTCTGCATTTGAATAGGAACCGGCTCAGTTCGCACAGAATCCAAAACAGCCTTTGAAATCTGCACTTCTCTGAAGTTTGCAAGGAAATTCTCCAGCCAAGATGTGTACACAGAAATATATATCTGTGGCTTAGGAGAAAAGGCGCGTTAAAAATGCCTTGTTGTTGTTTAGTCATTTAGTCGTGTCCGACTCTTTGTGACCCCCATGGACCAGAGCACGCCAGGCACTCCTGTCTTCCACTGCCTCCCACAGTTTGGTCAAACTCATGCTGGTGGCTTCAAGAACACTGTCCCACCATCTCGTCCTCTGTCGTCCCCTTCTCCTTGTGCCCTCCCTCCATCTTTCCCAACATCAGGGTCTTTTCCAGGAAGTCTTCTCTTCTCATGAGGTGGCCAAAGTATTGGAGCCTCAGCTTCACGATCTGTCCTTCCAGTGAGCACTCAGGGCTGATTTCCTTCAGAATGGAGAGGTTTGATCTTCTTGCAGTCCGTGGGCCTCTCAAGAGTCTCCTCCAGCACCAGAATTCAAAAGCATCCATTCTTCGGCAATCAGCCTTTTTTATGGCCCAGCTCTCACTTCCATACATCACTACTGGGAAAAGCATAGGTTTAACTATACGGACCTTTGTTGGCAAGGTGATGTCTCTGCTTTTTTTTTGCTTTTTTTTTTTTGCTTTTTTGGCGCATATAACATACAAGAATGCATTACATTAGGAGAAATTGCTTGCAATGATGTGTGTATTGAGCAAAATTGCATTAAAATTGTGTGTATATGGGGAAATGCCCACTGAAACAGTGATGAGATTTCGTGAGGCCCCTTAAAAAAATAATTTAATTTAAAAGGCTGCAAACTGATGTAGAAATGGGGAGAACTGAACTTCAGATTAAATATGGGAAACCAATACTGACAGATTCATCCGTCCTGAGTTTATGCCTATCATTAACACCTCAAGGTGGGAGCACAAAGGCAGTCCTGAGCGTGGGGGGGGGGGGAGTGAGCCCCCTAGATTAAAGGCTCATTGGTGCAGTTATGAATTTCAGTGGCCACACCAACATGCCCTGGTGCCTGCTTTCTCCCTTTCAGGGCCCAGGGCTCCCCTCCCTCTTCTTGCTCTTATCTGCACAGCTGAAAGCCCAACTTGCTCTTGCCAATGCTGCCTGGCATAATTAGCATCCAGACCCACTGCCTCACATAGGGGAGGGATGTCTCTGCATGTGGGGTAGGGGAGAGAGAGAGAGAGAGAGAGAGAGAGAGAGAGAGAGAGAGAGAGAGAGAGAGAGAATGAGAATTCAGAAAGAAGCTGGAGATTTCCCCCAAGCTCCCCATCTCCCCAGGTTATTCTTACGTCTGGTTGGACAAAAAGCAAAAATGGGAAAGCACTTAAATAAATGATAGCTGCCCAATTTACACTAACCCAATGTGACAGCTGTAGAGTTTCAGGAAGTGGTGAATAATAGATTGTTACGGGTTATTGCCTCCTTGCAGGCAGCTGATCTGAGAAGAGGCAAGAACCAGGAGAAAGAGTTAGCTGTCGTTTGGAAGAGGAGGGCAATTGACGGTGCCGTCCTCCTTCTCCAGTCTTGGTTGTCCCAAGACTTCAATCCTGGGGAGGTTTGGTCGAGCGCATTTTCCTTTGAACTAGCCTCCCTCAAATCCTGCTGCCCTCAAGGAGCTTTGGGACCCCCAGCACCACATGGCCATGATCCCTGGGGCTGGTGGGACTTGTGGTCCAAAACATTTAGAGGGCACCAGGTTGGAGAAGGCAGCTCCAGAGGAAAATGAAAGCTGTGGCTAGAAGCAACCTCTTCTAGCCAATGTGGTGAGAGCCAGTGTGGTGTAGTGGTTAAGAGCGGTAGTCTCGTAATCTGGTGAACCGGGTTCGCGTCCCCACTTCTCCACCTGCAGCTGCTGGGTAACCTTGGGTTAGTCACACTTCTCTGAAGTCTCTCAGCCCCACTCACCTCACAGAGTGTTTGTTGTGGGAGAGGAAAAGAAAGGAGAATGTGAGCCGCTTTGAGACTTCTTCGGGTAGTGATAAAGCGGGATATCAAATCCAAACTCTTCTTCTTCTCTAAGAATACCCCAACGAGGCACCTCGTTCAATACTTCAAACGAGGCACCTAGAATGCTGTTTTCAGCAGAGCTTACCTTAAAGAGCTCAGTGGGTAGCACACATAGGAAAACACCCCTAAGTCATCTTTCAAGTCTTCTGGTTTGAAGTTTCTACACAGACCCATCGACCAAAGAGAGCTGGAATGGTGCAGTGATTTCAGTGTCCGACTGGAATCACCTGGGAGACCAGGGTTCGAATCCCCACTCAACCATGCGGCTCACATTGGGGGCCAGTCACTGCCTCTCAGCCTAACCTACCTCACAGGGTTGTTGTGGGGACTAAATGAGCAAGGGGAGAGGAGAGGCGCATACGCCACCTTGAGGGCCATGGACAGAAAAGGTGAGATATCGATGTAATAAATAATAGAAAACCAGGACTTCTAAACCTAAAACCAGGTGCCATAAGAAAGCTGCAGAGATAGCGTAGGATAGTACACACCCCGGAAATGATCTCTTTCAGCTTCTGCCCTCTGGAAGAAGGTATAGGGTTATAAAGACCAGGACTAGCCACCTGAGAAACAGTTTCTACACAAATGCAATTCTGGTTCTAAACGCAGCATAAGGAGTCTCTATAGTATATTGTATTCTAAAATGGGGTTTCAGAGTTTTTAGGGGGTTTTTGATGTTTTATGTAGATTTCTAATTTCATTGTTCTGTATGGGACAATGACAATACAGATATCGTATACTGTATTTTTTTCTCTATTAAGACTCACTTTTTCCCTCCTAAAAAGTAAGGGGAAATGTGTGTGCGTCTTATGGAGCGAATGCAGGCTGCGCAGCTATCCCAGAAGCCAGAACAGCAAGAGGGATCACTGCTTTTGCTGCGCAGCGATCCTGCTTGCTGTTCTGGCTTCTGAGATTCAGAATAATTTTTTTTCTTGTTTTCCTCGTCCAAAAACTAGGCATGTCTTATGGTCTGGTGCATCTTATAGAGCGAAAAATATGGTATATCGTAAAGGGTTGGTGGGTCCTCAGTTAAGCCCACAGGCTCCAACCTCCCATTCCTGCTTCTCCCACCAGAGACCTACCTAAGACCTCTACGGCCTCTCATACAAGGCTGTGCTCCCCTTGTGGGACAGGATGAACCTAAACCTGCTTCAGTGACCTTTGCTTGGCCTCATTAGTTGACTGTCGGTTAGCCCTGGCCAGGAAATGGAAAAAGCATACAGTAAATTCCTTTTCTGTCCAAATTTGCTTGGGAACTTGCTTTGCTCCACCTGCAGAGGGCGCCCTTGTGCATGCGATTCGCTTGCAAAAAAACTCCTCCGGTCGCAGATTATCCTCGCCGCTTTCATAACGTTGCTATTTACATGGAAAGTTTGTGACTTTACTACTTTGTTTGGATTGAGAGTTACTTTCAATAAAAGCATTTGCACCTGCTGTCCTGAACGAAGTTGCTTTATTACAATGTGAAGTGGGCAGAGATTAGGGTTGCATTGTCCCAACACACCAGCACCTATAAATAAAAATTAGGTTGTTTCTGCGACTGATCTTGCTGAGGCTGGCAAGGGAAGCAAACAGAAAAGGGACATATTTATTTGGAGTAAAAGTAGCCGTTTGAATATTAAATCCAACCATTTATTTCCTTAAAAACAGCAAAATAAAGTGAATTACAGGGGTGCAGATATTTGCAAATATGTAATAATTCTTCTATTAAAATTATGCCGCCAAAGAAAACCCAGAAGAGTAATTTCCCACCAGGCCCCCAGTCAAACCATATTTGCACACCTCAGCGGGTTGCAACATAAGCTGCACCTCTGTATAAAAGCACCACCCAGCACCTGAAAGAAGAAGCCATCAGTATCATCAGCAATGGAGCATCTGCCTTGGTGCAGACAAGGGGGGCTGCAGTCAGTTATCACCCCCCACATTCCTTGTGAGCAGCATTAATGTCAAGGAGCAGTTTTCCAAAGCCCTGAAAAACGGCAGGACTTCTATTCATGCCTGAGCCCAGCACAGACTCTCTTTTCAAAACTTTGCAGGGGGTTGGACTGGATGATCCTTCCAGCTCCACAGTTCTGTGATTATATGAAATTAAACACCTCCCTTGATAGCATACAGGGAACATGGGCCGTTATTTTATGTTTAGACCAGGCATGGCCAAACTTGGCCCTCCAGATGTTTTGGGACTACAACTCCCATCACCCCTAGCTAACAGGACCAGTGGTCAGGGGTGGTGGGAATTGTAGTCCCAAAAACATCTGCAGGGCCAAGTCCGGCCATGCCTGGTTTAGAACATTTGAAAGGAGCAGGGAGGAACCTCTGGCCCGGGGTGACACCACTGTCCCTGCTCCTTAACCTCCTTGGGCGATTTGGCCTGTGCCCTGGAACTCTGGCCAGGCCTTTTGATCGCCTGCAGAGAGAGATGGGCTTTGGAAAGTCCTCTAATTGGACTAATTAACCAATCCTGGTTTAAAGAAGGGACAGGGAGGAGGGGGAGGCAAGTGGGGCCTTGAAGTGGCCATCAGTACTCAACTGAGTGGTTCTCCAGGCCACCAGAGGGAGGTGTTCGGCAGAGCTTTGCTGCCCATCCCTCTCTTCCCCAGAAGCCAGGGAGACCAGCAGCAGAGCTGCGTGGTCCTTTGTGGGGTTCTCCTCGAGGTGCCCGCTTCACCCAGCCTCATGGGAGTGTGGGGTTGACGTGTTGCAGTTGCGCAAGGAAAGGGAGTGTGAGAGGCTTCTCTTGGGCACCCTCCCCTTTGATGCAAGGGATCATCCACCCCTGTTTTAAAGCTACTACCTTCCCCAGGGGTGGCCCCTCCAATTACGCCGCCTGAGGCCAAAGAGAAAGGTCTGCTCTGCTGCCGAAGTCTCCCTGCCCTGCCAAAGCTATGGGCTGCGTGGCAGTGCCAGCAAAGCACGAACAGCAACACCTGGTTCCGGTTAGAACTTGTAAGGTTTTGGATCTTGTCGTGTTGCAGGAATTTATGGATAGGTAGGGGGGTTGCCCCTCCAGCAGATATCATGCACATGCAGCCCACTACCAAAATCAGCACAACCGCTTTTGTGACTTTTGTGATTTGTCCCCACAAAACACTTCATCACAGTTTCTTCCTATCTATTCCAAGGGCCTTTGCTGCACAATACCAAATGTAAGAATTCACTAATAAATGTATCTATGCACTGGCTCACTGGGAAAATTTCAGAAATGCATATAGACACGTGAGCTCAGCTACTCAGCAGCCCCTCTGCCTAATTCCTGGCATCCTGATACCTGAGTGCCAGACAGGTAGCCATTCCAGAAATAACAAACCCAGATGAAGACAAAAGGGTGTGGTTAACTTGACTGGGAAACAGGGAGATGTAAATATCTTTTTTGTTACACTTGATGGGTGTTTGGTGGAGGGCAAGGAGAACCATGGCTCAATGTCCAGGATGCTCAGATTACTGCCACCAAACCTCCCCTTTCAGGATGTAACCGTGATGTATTAGTGATGTAGTTTGGGGGGTGCAACATGGGGATTAGCAGTTAATAAAAGTTGGGGGGCTCTTTTGTTTGGGGCTTCCATCTTGTTCCACCTTGTGGCAGGTGGGAGTCCTATCGCAACAGTCTTCAATAAAGACCAAGCCTACTGGCTGCTGTTTTGCTTTGGTATTCCTGGCTGGTGTCCTTTGTTTTTTGTCAAAGGGAGCCGTCAGATTTCTCCATTAACAGTTGGTAGCCGCCACCCCTTCTCCACTGGCAGTGGGGCACCAGCATGGGCACTGCCTCTTGGGGTGTCGCTGCCTCAGCCCACCTCATGAGAGCCAATGTGGGGTAGTGGTTAGGAGCAGTGGACTCGTAATCTGGTGAACTGGGTTTGATTCCCTGCTCCTCCACATGCAGCTGCTGGGTGACCTTGGGCCAGTCACACTTCTTTGAAGTCTCTCAGCCTCACTCACCTCACAGAGTGTTTGTTGTGGGGGAGGAAGGGAAAGGAGAATGTTGGCCGCTTTGAGACTCCTTCGGGTAGTGATAAAGCGGGATATCAAATCCAAACTCTTCAAACTCTTCATGGGCAGGCTGGCCCTGACCTTTGCCACCACTGAACCTCACACCAGCCTCTTTCTCACTACAAGCTACCACAAACGCCATCTTTCACAGCACAGCACACAATGCCCTCCAGGGCCTGCTCCTCTCTGGGGACGATAGGACTCTTCCTCAGCCCTGGAGCAGGAGGCAGGTGACGCCCCACACCATGGGGGAGAAGGTCAGGAGGGTCTCTGCCCAGGGGTCCTTGGCCGCTTGACTGTAGAGCTCGCCTTCCATCATGGGGTCCGACCAGTTGGGGTTCTGGAATCCGGGCTGCGACATCTGCTTTCCGGCCGAGGAAGAGCCTTGCCCCCCTCGGGAGAAGCGAGACCTCCCAAGGGAGCTCAGGCCGTATCCCACGGCTGCCCCCACTGCTGCGGCCCCTGCCACCTTCGCGCCGCGACTGCTGCTGGAACTTTGCCCACTGCTGCTGCTCTTTGGCAGAGAGTGGAACCCGCCGCGTGATGACCCTCCGCTTTTGCTGCCCCCGCTGCCACCGCCGCCTCCTCTTCCTCCTCCCCTGCGGCAAATGGCAGGCTCGCTGACGAGAGCAACCAGGAGCACCACGACCCAGTACCAGGCAGCCCAGCTCTTCCTCATGGTCTTGTACCTGAAACAGAAAGAGAAGGTGGAAGATTCTAGGATTGTAGAGTCGGAAGCGACTTCCAAGGTTCATCCAGTTGTAATAAATGAAAATCTGCCCTTATTCCCTTATGAGGGACACAAGAGCCCTTACAGAGTCATAGAATCATAGAATCATAGAATCATAGAATCATAGAGTTGGAAGAGACCACAAGGGCCATCGAGTCCAACCCCCTGCCAAGCAGGAAACACCATCAGAGCACTCCTGACATATGGTTGTCAAGCCTCTGCTTAAAGACCTCCAAAGTAGGAGACTCCACCACACTCCTTGGCAGCAAATTCCACTGTCGAACAGCTCTTACTGTCAGGAAGTTCTTCCTAATGTTTAGATGGAATCTTCTTTCTTGTAGTTTGGATCCATTGCTCCGTGTCCGCTTCTCTGGAGCAGCAGAAAACAACCTTTCTCCCTCCTCTATGTGACATCCTTTTATATATTTGAACATGGCTTAACCTCCCCTTAACCTTACCACCCTTATCACCCCTTAACTTCCTCTTCTCCAGGCTAAACATGCCCAGCTCCCTTTGCAGGTTCTCCATCGGTTGGAGGAAATAGCAGAGGCCAACCAGAGAATATTGAGAAGCAAAGCAGCTTGTAAGCCTGATCTTTATTGAACGGTTGCAACAGGGTGCTCCCCTCACACGCAGGGGAGGAGGAGGACCCAGAATAAAGGTGTGTCCACCCTTATATAGACATTTAAAATTGCCCGCCCTGGAGTCCATGACCACCCCTAGAAACATCATACATACATCGCAGAAGGGGTGTAGCTCAAGACCACCCCCAGGTAGATCATACCTACATCACAGAAAGGGGTGGTGGTCTACAACAGAAATCTGAGTGTGTTGTTTACCAGAAATCTGAGTGTGTTGTTTATCTCCTGTCTGGCAGGTAACCTGTTAATGCTTACTTGATTGGATACCCTGGGGAGCCTGGCCAGTCTTTTGTAATGATAAATACTTAGTTCCTGAGCCAGGTCACAGGCTCACTGTATTCATACACAGACATAGCCTTAAGACAGGATTTGTGAAGGAAAAGACAACAGGGAGGCTTTTCCATTTTCCTTTGACTTTGCAGGGAAAACATTTGGTCAGTTTGGGAGCCAAAATGGCTTCATGGCTGTTTTCCTGTGCTGCTTCAGACATGTGGTTTATGTATTTATATACGTGTTTGCTTGTACATTTATGAACATGTATTATATATATAAGACCTTAATTTTTTTTATTTCACAGTCCAGCAGCAAGTCAGGAACCACAGCTCTTTGGGTCCTCTGAAGGCCCTGCCAGGATGTTGGGCCTGAAGTCCAGCCCTTGTGGCACCGCTGTGCTCCATGGGCAGACCGGAGCTGAGGATCCATTCCCCACATTGCTGCATTGCAGCTGCACTGCACTGGTCAGTTGGCAACCCTAGCAGGCCGGTGGCTGTGTTGGCTGGGGCTGATGGGAGATGTGGGCCAAAGCACCAGGTGTGGGAAGGCAGACCTGGACTGAGGCTTTAGCTGAAAACGTTAAGTTAGCTAGAACAGGCATAGGCAAACTCCGGCCCTCCAGATGTTTGGGACTACAATTCCCATCATCCCTGACCACTGGTCCTGTTAGCTAGGGATCATGGGAGTTGTAGTCCCAAACATCTGGAGGGCCGAGTTTGCCTATGCCTGAGCTAGAGGGAGGCAAGGGAAGGCCTTGGTCGGCTCCGTAGCTGTAGCAGAGCACAGTAGGCTAAAGCAACAATCCTGGCCTTTTCCCTGCAGCTTGAGTGACTCCCCACAGAAGAATCCTGGATTCTAACCCTTTGACGTGCTTTCGAACCGCTAGGTGGGCAGGAGCAGAGACTGAGCAACGGGAGCTCACCCCGTCGCAGGGATTCAAACCACCGACCTTCTGATTGGCAAGTCCTAGGCTCAGTGGTTTAACCCACAGCGCCACCCTGAATCAGCATCAAAAGCAGGTTTTCTTGGGCCATGCAGTAGGCAGGGCAAAGAAAATGGGAAAAGTGCTCAGACATGAAGCAGGAAAGCGCAGGCCTGTGCCTAGAAAGCGCAGGGCAAAAGTTATGAGTGGATGAGCCCTTACTGGCCTTTCCTGTAAACTGAAAAGTCCCTGCACTCAACACAATAATCCAGGCCTAATGACAGGGCAGAACCTTCTGGGAACAGCAGCACAACAAAGAGGGTGAAATTGCTGAGCCATTGGCCCTCCAGGGCTTGCCACTCACATGACTCGTTTGCACAAAAGCCTGAGTCCCGGGAAAGAAAACAATACTCCAGTCCACACACACACACCCTTCAGCTGCTGTCACCCGCAGGCCAACTGCCGGAGGCTTCTGGCTCAGCAGTTCTCTGCTGTTGCCCCCAACCCCCTCCCCCCCCAAAAAAAAAACTATATGGACCTTTGTTGCCAAGGTGATGTCTCTGCTTTTTCCCCTCCAGGTTAAACATACCCAACTCCTTTGACTGTTCCTCATAAGGCTTGCCTTCCAGACCCTTGTTCATCTTGGCAGCCCTCCTCTGCACACATTGCAACTTGTCAATATCCTTCTTAAACTGAGGTGCCCAGAACTGGACACAGGACTCCAGGTGGGGTCTGACCAAGGTAGAATAGAGGAGGAGTATAACTTTCCTCAATGTGGACACTGGACTTCTGTTGATGCCACCTCAAATGGCACCAGCTTTTTGCTGCTGCATCACACTTTTGACACATGTGGTCTATGAAGACCCCTAGATAGTTTTTGCATGCAAGCTGGATGTCCCAAATCTTATATTTGTGCAGCTGGTTATCCCTGCATTTGTCCCTATTGAAGCGAGATCTGTCAGGATGCTAATGCTGTGAACCCCTCCATTTTATGCTCAGGTTGTATATATGTTTAAATACAACTATATATCCTAAAGACACCACAGTGTCTGCTGATCTTCATTCCAATGAAACCAAACCTAGAACCCTTGGAATCTCGCAGCACTCCAAGTTTGGGTTGGTGTGCAACAATATACCGTATTTTTTGCACCTTAACACTCACTTTTTTCCTCCTAGAAAGTAAGGGGAAATGTCTGTGCGTGTTATGGAGGGAATGCCTATGGGTGGCATGCCTACGGATTTTCCTCCTCTAAAAACTACGTGCGTGTTATGGTCGGGTGCATGTTATAGAGCGAAAAATACGGTAATAGCAAGTGCAAGGGAGGCTATTTGTCTCCACTGGACCTTCCCTCCCTAGCTGGGATCTACATGGAAATCTGTTGTGTCCCCCCCCCCCAATGCTGCAATTAGTGAGAGGGAAAAAGTGGTAGGTTGGAATAAGCACAAACTCTCAGGAAGCAAATTGTTTGGATTGCAGCTGAAGTGTTAAAACCCCCCAAAGGAAGGCAGCAACCACCAGCGGCGGATGAAGACCCTCAGGGGGAAAGGCTCTCTGCCTGTGAAAGGCTGCTGACAGCGTGAATCCTCTGTGAGCTGGAAACAGAGTTGTTGTCAGAGCACATCAGGGCTCCCCAGAATGGAACAAAAGCTTGATGCCTCATCTCCACCTGACTGGCCAATGGAGCAAGCTAGGCTCTTTAGACAGTCACCCTGCACAACTCGTGACCCACACACACACACACACAAAGTTCAGGATCCTGGCCAAACAACACATCCAGGAGGCTTATCAAGGCCCTGCAGAGCTGCCACAGGTCAGTGCAACCTGCAAACTGGGTCATCTTGAGTTGTACAGGGCTGGTTCACACCCAGTGGATCTCCTCAGGAGAAGAGGGTTGTGACGGAAAAGTTTGTTTTTGCTGGGCAGGTTGGGTCACCAGGTGTTTTCCTTTTTCCCTGCCAGCAAACGGTTAATGAACGGCAGCTTCTGATTGGCCGGGGTTCCAGGAGGGGGAGTTGAAAAGGAGAGGATTTTGAGCAGGCTTCCTCAACCTCGGCCCTCCAGAAGTTTTGAGACTACAATTCCCATCATCCCTGACCACTGGTCCTGCTAGCTAGGGATCATGGGAGTTGTAGGCCAAAAACATCTGGAGGGCCGAGGTTGAGGAAGCCTGATTTTGAGAGAGTTTTTTAGGTTGGGATAGAGGTTGAGAGAATAGGTTGGGAGATAGGGAGTGAGAGGAGAGAGAGTTGGTTCTGGGTAGAAACATCCACTCTGAGGAATATATCAAAACTAGAAAAAGGAGTCTCTGAGCTTAGTGTGAAGGACAGGGTGTGGTGTCCTGCAGTGGCGTAGCATGGGTTGTCAGCACCCGGGGCAAGGCAAGTAATTTGCGCCCCCTAACCCGTGGATTTTAGCACTCGAGTCTCTTCCACTAGATTAGCGCGCGCCCCCCCTCAGATGTTGCGCCCGGTGCTACGCCACTGGTGTCCTGTAAGAGTAATAGGCCAGGAATTAACTGGGAGGCTGAGGTGGAGACAGAAGTAGAAGCTGGAAAGATACAGTCTACTTAGGTCTCATTCCAGTCAGGAAGAGAGAGATTCTACAAAAAGAGAAGACCCCCCCCCCCAAACCAGTTAAGAGGGGTGTGGTGATCCCTTGGGTCTCTTACTTGGAGTACCTCCAGAGTAGAGTTGTCTAAGGGGTGTGTAACTGACAGGAAGTTCCACCTTGTTTAAGAACCAAAGTATTAAGCAGCAACAGCTGTGCAACAACTGAGAAGGAACTGAAGTGAAATAACATTATAATCTGAAGTATCTTGTGTTTTACCCACTTTGTGTCATACACTTCCTTTGTTTAATAAAATCTTTATTGTTTATTTAATTAAATCCTGCCCAGGACTCCAAATTATTAAGTTTTCCCTCACACAAGTCCCCCACAAGATAATCTGGGGCAGTTTGCAGGAATCCGTGGAATTGGTGTTCTGCGAGGGCGCTCTGTCACCTGCTACTGTGAGATGTGCACAAAGGATGGTGAGTGAACATCTTTATTCAGAACAAACTCAAGCTGGCATTAGGCATGACAGAAGCTCACCCCTTCAAGGCCAGGTCTCCACTTTTGCCTGCTACCATTTACCAGGTGAATGGGACACGGGTGGCGCTGTGGGTTAAACCACAGAGCCTAGGACTTGCTGATCTGAAGGTCTGCGGTTCAAATCCCCACGACGGTGTGAGCTCCCGTTGCTCAGTCCCTGCTCCTGCCAACCTAGCAGTTCGAAAGCACGTCAAAATGCAAGTAGATAAATAGGTACCGCTCCAGCAGGAAGGTAAACGGTGTTTCCGTGCGCTGCTCTGGTTCACCAGAAGTGGCTTAATCATGCTGGCCACATGACCTGGAAGCTGTACACTGGCTCCCTCAACCAGTAAAGCGAGATGAGCGCCACAACCCCAGAGTCGGCCACGACTGGACCTAATGGTCAGGGGTCCCTTTACCTTTATTCACCAGGTACGTAGATCTAGGTAGCTACTTGGTTATCCCAAATGCCCCAGAGTAAGGGGTTGTGAGCCCATGGGAAAGCCCCAGCTTCGCACACGAAGTATTGGGCAAAGACTCCTGGCAATGTCCTAACTTGAGACAAGGTAGCTTCCTGTTTCTTAACTGGAACTGGTAACAGCTGTATATCAGTGTCCTTACTTGAAATTGCAGTTGGCAGCTTCTCAGGTCATAGCCAGACGACCCATTTATTGAGCAGGCATCTTGATTTGTTCATAGGGAGGCTACAGGGTATTACTCCACACTTTCCTGTGCATTTTTCCTTATCGGAAAAAGTCAGATCATTTGGGGAAGTGGATTTGTTGTTACACAAGAACTCCAAATCAGCATTAATTGGGCAACCTGAATCTCATAGAATCATGAGAGTTGCAGGCGACCCAGTTCTTCTTCCTCTTTGGCGATCCCTCGTAGCCAAGTAAGATTGTCTTCCATAAACACGGTTTTAACAGTGAGTCCGTAAGTGACTGTGGAGGCCAATTCTGGATCCACACATCCTTCCACAGTGGGGACATTGGTTTCCAGGCGGGAGTTGGTCATGGTGTGGATTTGCCAAGCATGCCTTCCTCTTAGCACGTTTCTCCAGTGTGGTGTAGTGGTTAAGAGCGGTAGTCTCGTAATCTGGTGAACCGGGTTCGCGTCTCCGCTCCTCCACATGCAGCTGCTGGGTGACCTTGGGCCAGTCACACTTCTCTGAAGTCTCTCAGCCCCACTCACCTCACAGAGTGTTTGTTGTGGGGGAGGAAGGGAAAGGAGAATGTTAGGCGCTTTGAGACTCCTTAAAGGGAGTGAAAGGCGGGATATCAAATCCAAACTCTTATTCTTCTTCGTCCTCCCGTGCATCCTGAGTTCGAGTGTCTTCAAAGCCCACGACACCACTGGTAAAGGCTGTTCTCCAACTGAAGCACTCACAGGCCAGTGTTTCCCTGTTGTCAGTGTTTATACTACATTTTGTGTGTGTGATTTGCCAATGTGAGGTTGAATCCGTTCCCCTACTAGTGACAGTCTAGAAGTGCACTGAACCCACCAATATTATTTGCAAGCATCTTAAAACTTAAAAGCACTAGTGTGACCTCAACTGAGCATTTCTTGCATAAGCCTGGGCAAAGAGGCATATCTTAAACAAGGAAAAGTTCATTGAGAAGAACAATGTAGAATTTCAGGAAGTCGGTCCCTATCCCGCCTACTAAATTAATTCAACTTTGTCCTCACATAACCCCAAACCTTCCAGAACTGTGGGGGTCTCAGATCCAAACTGTGCCCTCATTTCATTCTCCCCAATTTCTTCCCACAACAATTGAATAAAACCAGAGGACCACTGTTGCATTTCTATTGACAAAGTGCTTTAATTAAAACAAAATAATCTAGTTGCATGTGCTTCATACTATATAAAGTGGTATTCACAAGGTGGTTTTATGAAATCCATGGTCCAAACCTCTCCCCCCACAGCACAAGCCTTTGAGAGATCCATGGATAAAAAAGGTGTTTTTTTTTAATCCAGCTAAACATAAATTCTGAAGATAGCGCTGATGATGATGGAAGACTTGGGATACCAAGTATTATTGCATGTGAATGACAGATCAAGATATTGCTAGCTCAGCTCAGCAAAAACAGCTGCTTTCTCACTAGGGGTTGTGGGGAAAATTCCACGCACATGCACCCATACACTCACGCATCCCTGGATGCTTATTAACTTTGTGCCCTGCAAGCTCAAAGCCTCAGGATACTTCCCTTTTCGCCTGATGGAAGCCTCTCAACAGAAGCTTTTCCAGAAAAGGACCCCTGCAGAGCAGATTCTCCAGAAATGTAGCACACAGCACTGATAGAACAAACGGGTACCAATTCTGTTCAGAATGGAAACTGCAATTTATTCTTACCAAGCAACAAATATATTGTCTGAAGCAGGTGAAACCCCATGGATTAAGAGTGGAGAACTTGCAGCAGCCCTCCAGGAGGTATTGGACTCCTGGTCCCATCAGCTCCAGCCAGCATGGCCAACAGCCAGGGATGATGGGAGTCGGAGTCAAGCCTGCGTCGGAGGGCCACAGCTTAAGTCAGCTGCGATGTAAACACAGATCTAAGGGGGGAAAGCTTTAAGAACAGCTTAAAGCCAACTTGCACGTTCCAAAGTGTAGAGTGGTAAAGCGTTTCTGGACAGGACCAATTCAGTTTCAAGGGTGTGTGTGGCCATTGCAAATCTTAGTCATACTCCTCCACCTGGTAAACTCACAACACATGTAGCATGCCAGAAGGCCACCTACTCATTTGCCCAGTGTGCTATTGGTCCATGTGCGTGCCTCATTCAAAGAAGCAACTCCCCTCCAGCCTGAAATGGTACATTCCAGGAAAAGCACCGCCACTGGGTTCTACTTCGGATCTGAACTAGGCCCTAGGAGCAATTTTTTGGCACAACATTTTTGGTGTGTGGTAGTGGGGAGTGGGACTTTTCTTCCTAGCCAATGATTTCATTTGCAAAAGCCACACTAGGAGACATTTTGGGCTGGGTAAGAGATGACACGACAGCTATCTTCGAATATTTGGGGGGATTATCACATAGATGATGGAGCAAAATTTATTTCCTCCAGAGAACAGTACTCAAGTCAATGGGTTCAACCTACAATAATTTCAACTATGCATTGGGAAGACTTTCCTGACGAGGCAAGGCTGCCTTGGATGCTGGCAGTGGGCGGCCCTCATCGACTAAATGGCTTCCGAGGTTAACCTTCCAACGCTATGAAGATTCTCTGAACAGTTTTCTGTGCTCTGGGATAGAAGCCGCAACGAGGACTTTCATCCCCCAGGGCCTGCTGGCCCCTAGGAAGCATCAAAAGACATCTCCTGCCCACCTCCAAAATAAGAGCCAGCTGTATGGGCTCCTTGGAGCAGAGGGAGGATGGCCGTAAGCAGCGCCTTGCGACAAAACCCTCCCCTCTTCAGGAGGCTGGGTATGGATGCAAAGAGCAGTGGTTTTCAACCAGTGTGCCTTGCTGCCCTGGGGCGCCTTGAATGATGGTCAGGGGTGCCATGGGCAACACTGTCCTCTGTCCCTCTTTCCTTCCCTCCCTCCTCTGATGCCCTCTCGCATCTCTGCCTCCCAAAGGCTTGCACAGCTGTTTGCTGCAGCAGCCCTGGCTACAAGCTCCCCAGGAGAATGCTGCCTCTGGGGCTGGCCAGGGGGTGCTTCCCTGGCCCCTGTGGGGCAGTGGGAGGAGGCACCTCTCTTTGGGGCGGGGGGGGGGGCAACTCAAGAGACCATAGGAAGCAGCAGCGGCTGCCTGGAGGACTCCCAAGGAGAGGGGAGGAGGCTGAGGGAACACTCCACAAGTGGGGGTGCTTGAAAAAGGGTGAGGGGCTGCCAGCTCTGCAGGCAAGGGGGTGACACAACTGGGTTCCTGAGCCCCACAGGGGTGCCACAGAAAGAATGCAGTTGCAGGGCTGTCTTAAGCGGCACCAGGATCAAAGATCTGCCGAGCGCCCCTGCCCCCAGTTACCCAGTCCCAGGTGTGCTGGAGGGCGGAGTTGGCTGGCTGCCTCAGTGTCTCGCTGGGTCGGTCACCTCCCAACTCACGGCGCAGAGCCGCCCGCAGCAGAAGAGCCTGCCACAGTGCTCCAACTGACAGGCGGGCTCTTTCCCATACTCAACTCTCGGGCCCTAGACTCTCGGGCTGGCGCCCGGGTGCCCCACACCTCTAGCGCCTATGGGTAAGACGGCTCTGTGCAGTTGGTCAAGGGAGCTGTGGATGCAAAAAGTTTGAAATCCTCTGGAATAGATCACTGGACACAGTAGAGAAATCTGCTCAATAAGACCCCAGAAAAGAACCAGACATAGGCCTGATTAGTACACAGAATCTCAGAATTGTAGAGCTGTAAGGGACTCAAAGGGGTCCTCTAGTCCAACTCCCTGCAAAGCAGGAACCATAGCTCAAGAGTCCCTGACCGATGGCCATCCAACCTCTGCTTAAAAACCTCTAGCATCTGCTGAGGGGGTTTGTCCCACTGTCAAACAGCTCCTACTGTCAGGAAGTTGTAAAGAACACATGTAAAACAAACAGCAGTTCATCCACTTTTTAGCCAAAAATGTAGCATTTATATCTGCATTCTAAGATGTCAAAGCGCACCACATACATAACCTCTGCGATCCTTACAACAACTCTGAAAAATAGACCTGTATTCTCTCCCTTCCATTCTACAAAAGGGGCATCGAGGCAGAGAAAGGGGTTTGTGTATGAGCACCTAATGAATTCACAGTAGAGGTAAGACTTGAACTCGGGCCCTCTCAGTTCACAGCTTTCAGAGACTACGTTACGCTGTCCTTCCTGTCAAGGGTACATTTCTATTATTGCTAAATCTCACACAGGTAACTCCAGTTGCAATCGGAGGTGTGTCGCCCATCAGCCAACCCTATGCCAAAACAAGGGCACTGCTGGGCGGCCCTTGTTTACATTACGAAGTTTAATACGCCAGGATATTCATAGATTTGGGACTTTTTACCACTGGTTAGTTGCAAATTCTTGCGTGGGCGGAACCCTCTGCAGATTTCGCATGACCTCACGCACGACACAAGCCAGTTCACACTTTCAGTCGCCCACCGTCAAGAGATGCACATCCCTGTTTGTGAGAGACCGAACCCTTAGCCAGAGCAATGCAAGTCAGCTTTTGCAATCCTGAGATGCTCTTGCTTAGATCCCAAGAGTTCTTAAAATAACCCTCCCAAAAAACAGACTTGCCCTTTTTAAAAAGGTGACCCACCCTTTAGTTTCCGCCAGAGACTGAAACCATGAACAAGAATGGAATGAAATGTACATTTGGACTAAAGAGTGTACAGCAGTCGTTCCCAAAGTGGTTGGTTCCATCCCCCAGTGGGGTTACTAGTGGGGGGGGGAGATGCTAAGAGGCAAGGAGGTGTCTAGAGGTGTAAATGGCTGATAATAATTATTTTATTATTTTTACCCCATTGAAGAGCTAGTATCACTGGATCAAGTTCATCACTTCTGATGACTCAATTAAACTAAATACTTTTAACTGGGTTATGGGTAAATGTGCAATTTTTACCGTCTTGAGTTATCTTCTTTAGCAGGTGGCGCAAACTGCTATTCTGGACAATCCTTTTTACAGGGTAGGGCTTTACATTGGGCTTGAGTTTATGGAACCAAGGGAGAGGTGCCCCCCCAAAAGTGGGGGAACCACTGGTGTACAGGGCTGGACACAGACCTAGACCTACTTAAGAGTCGACCCAATGAAGTACTGTACCATCGATTTCAGTGGGACTCTCCAAGTACAGTTAAACATGGATCCAGCCCACAGGCTACAATCATCGTTGCAAATCTGTTTGTGCTCTTCAAAGCTTGTTTCCAAGCGCATCATAAGTAGGCTGCTTTCAAGTGCTGGTTCATTTTAGAATCCTCCCCCCCAAAAAATATTATTATTATTATTATTTATATAAATTATTGCTGTTATTTTCCTGTGCATGTAATATTTGGCATATAGATAATAATAAAAGAATAGAAAAGGCTGGAGCTTAAAAAAATATCCACAATCCATCTAGTGCAATTTAGAAGTGAAAAGTTGTTAAAGGGTTAGCTAGCAAGAAAGAGGGGAGACATACAAAGTGGGTTTACCCAGGAGGAAGTTCCACAAAATTTTGGTGGGGCTTCCTCAGGGGGTGTTAAATATGCTCAGGATTTCAGCCCCAACAAGCAACAACACACTAGAAAAGAATCCTTTTTTGGGGGGGTGGTATGCAGGGGCTAAGTAGGAAAACTTCTGAATTATTATTTCTTTTCTCAAAAAAGCTCCACTGATGCCACTAAGGGCAGGACTACATATTACACATAAATACATGTTAATACCTGCTGGCCACTTATGTTAGTGCAAAGCAGCTCAAGGAGGGAGGAGATCATTTTGGAATGCATTAGTATGGGGGGGAGGGGAAACAGGATGCTTAACCCTTTCCTGACCCACTTCAACTAAGACCTGCCTTCAGAGGGGTTCCAGGAGCAACTAAGACCGTGCCTGGAACCCAACAGGAGGAAAACCACTCAGGGATGAAAACTAGAGGCAGAATGCAGTTGGCAGGGAGAGGGTTAAACACCCTTCCCCCTTCTTTGCTTCAAACTGCTCCCCCCACAGATGATTTTTGCCATACTGCCTTATGCAGAGGGATTATTTCCCAGCAATTTCAAACATACATCAAAGGGAGGTGGGAAACGTCCGATGTCCATTTAAAGCCCAAGAGCTTCTCCTGCAAAACCTCCTGGGCATTTGGCCTCCATATCTGTAGAACTGGGAGATCTTCTTGAAAATGGCACTGTCGACAGTTGCAAGGGGTGGAGGAGAACAAATGCATTTAGGATTTAAGTAGGAGGGGCCAAAATCTGCAGCAAGGCCCAAAGACGACTCGCTCTTGGGTCTATTTATGTTTGGATGAGAGAGTAAGCCGGGCATTCTTAAAGCTGATGGAACTTTGCACCGTTGCTATATATAGCAAGGCCAACACAGGGTTAACAGCCACCCTTAAAGAAAAATGGTTTATCAAAGGGAATTTGCACTGTTGGCCTCCATAGCTGGGCCACCAGCCCATTCAAACAGCTGAGCCAAAGAGTCTCCAAAAAGTGGTGCTGCCTGGGTCTACAGTGGCCCCTTGTCTTCAGGGCATCTTAGGGGCCCGAGCCCAGCTGCCCCCACCTTGGCACCGTACAGGGAAGGTATCTGTGCACTGACTTCCTCAGCCACAGGCGAACCCAAGCCAGTTTTGGGCACTCCTTACCTGGGCCAAGATGAAAACCTGTCCGCCTCTCCCCATCTCAAAGGCCCGGTGGAAGCAGGAGGAAAGGGGACTCCTGGAAGGGGCTTTAGCCAGGCCAAGCTGCCACGGGCGACTTTGCTGCCTGAGCAGCAGGGAGAAAGGAGCAGCCAAGGCTGCAATCCAACAGGGTGTGCGCAGAGGAGGCTGCGCCTGAATCCTGTGGGTCTGTGAGAGCCCAGCTTAAAAACATGGGGGAGAGCAAGAGGGAGAGGCCACAGAAATGGGTGGCTGGGTGGATGAGAAAGGGCAGGTAGGACTAAGACCAGGCCCTCCCAGCGGGGGAAGAGAAAATCTGAATATTTTACTTAGAGCTCAGAAATGACCAAAAGAGGGGGAAAAGGGAGGAGACTTCCTCCTCTGGCCCTGACTTGCCACCACAAAGCCAGAATTTGCTTGGAAGGTTAAAGCGGAGTTTTGGTGGCATGCAAAGAGGATGCCCCCAACAGAAACAGAACCTCAGAATCTCCCGGCTGGAGAGGCAAGAAGGTCCACTGGGTCCAGGCTGGCCAAGAGGCAAAGGCTTTGGTGGCTGCCTTGTTTGTCCCCAGCAAGCAGCGCTCAAAAGGTCTCCTGCCGCTAAAGAGAGAGTCTCCGCTGAGTTCACCTCCAGGAAAGCTTGGAGGAAAGGAAAGACAGTTGGTCAAGGTGGGTTCTGTGTTCAAGTTCTGCTCCAGAAAGGAAGAGCCGCCTTTGCTCGTCGCAGCACAAGCAAACAAATCTTCTCCAAGACGTGGCTCTTCTGGAGCCCCGGCAGAGGCAGCAAAGTCCGCCCAAGGGCAAAGGCTTCACATTGTGGCCGGGCCTTCGGAGATCTCTTCTAATCGTTGCTCAATCATTACACGCAGGACAGAATACCTGAAAAATAAGCAGTGTCTTACAGCTTAAAAGGAAAAGGGTGTGCACCCCAGACCTTTGTGGTGAGGAGAGAGGAGCCTTCTCCACTGGGGCGTCAGTGCGGTGTAGTGGTTAGAGTGCAGGACTAGGACCTGGGAGATCAGGGTTCGAATCCCCCCTTGGTCACTGCCTCTCAGCCTAACCTACCTTGCAGGGATGTTGCGAGAATAACATGAAGAAGGAGGGAGAAGTGCAGCCTTGAGCTCCTTGGAGGAAATGTGGGATATAAGTGTAATAATAAAAATAATAAAGAAAACTGGTGTCCAGATGTTTGGGCTGCAACAGGGCAGCTGGGTGGAGACTCTGGGGCTGCTAGGAGTTGTAGTCCAACTTGGTTGGAGGGCACCAGGTTGGCCAAGGCTGCTCTGCATCTTAAGCATCATTTCAAGCAATTCCCACGGTAACATCCCCAGATTGGGCCCTTAAAAATATATTCAGAAAGAACTGTGCTTTGAGGACTGGAATCCAGGGAATCATAGAATCATAGAATCATAGAATCATAGAATCCTAGAGTTGGAAGAGACCACAAGGGCCATCGAGTCCAACCCCCTGCCAAGCAGGAAACACCATCAGAGCACTCCTGACATATGGTTGTCAAGCCTCTGCTTAAAGACCTCCAAAGTAGGAGACTCCACCACACTCCTTGGCAGCAAATTCCACTGTCGAACAGCTCTTACTGTCAGGAAGTTCTTCCTAATGTTTAGGTGGAATCTTCTTTCTTGTAGTTTGGATCCATTGCTCCGTGTCCGCTTCTCTGGAGCAGCAGAAAACAACCTTTCTCCCTCCTCTATGTGACATCCTTTTATATATTTGAACATGGCTATCATATCACCCCTTCACCTCCTCTTCTCCAGGCTAAACATGCCCAGCTCCCTTAGCCGTTCCTCATAAGGCATCGTTTCCAGGCCTTTGACCATTTTGGTTGCCCTCCTCTGGACACGTTCCAGTTTGTCAGTGTCCTTCTTGAACTGTGGTGCCCAGAACTGGACACAGTACTCCAGGTGAGGTCTGACCAGAGCAGAATACAGTGGCACTATTACTTCCCTTGATCTAGATGCTATACTCCTATTGATGCAGCCCAGAATTGCATTGGCTTTTTTAGCTGCCGCGTAACACTGTTGGCTCATGTCAAGTTTGTGGTCAACCAAGACTCCTAGATCCTTTTCACATGTACTGCTCTCAAGCCAGGTGTCACCCATCTTGTATTTGTGCCTCTCATTTTTTTTGCCCAAGTGCAAAAAAAGGAAGAGCTTACTTGTGTTTTAGTTTCTTGACTTCACGATCTTCTTCCTCTTTGAGTTTCTGAATGAAGCTTTTCAGGACGGGCATTTCAAACTTGATATATTGAGCAACCTGCCCAGGAAGGGGGAGGGACGCAAAAAGAAAACAGAAAGGTGATGGAACACGCCACCCCTGCGAGGCAGACACAGAGAAGAGCTTGAGAAACACACATCTCCTGGCTTGAGGTTGGGACTGGCCCCACTCAGCTACCCACGACTGTGTATGCACAGACCTGAGCACCCTCTTCTGGTGCAAAGGGGAACAGGAGTGCTTTGGGTGAAGCCCAGAAACTTCCTGCTTTAATTGTGCACATTTCTTAAGGACAAACAACAGTCAGCAGTCCTCCTGTTTAACACCAGGGCAGGAGGAGAATCAGGATCACGACTGAGCTCTGTGAGGAGGGGAAGTTAACGCTTTTCCTCATTCCTATTAAAATAATCACTTTCTATCTGCTTGCAACACACTTCCACACTTCTTGTCAGATTGAATCCTGACAAGACAGAAGTACTGTTTTGGGGGGACAGGAGGCAGGCAGGTAGGGAGAACACCCTGGTCCTGAATGGGGTAACTGTGCCCTTGAAGGACCAGGTGCGCAGCCTGGGAGTCATTTTGGACTCACAGCTGTCCATGGAGGCGCAGGTCAATTCTGTGTCCAGGGCAGCTGTCTACCAGCTCCATCTGGTACGCAGGCTGAGACCCTCCCTGCCCGCAGACTGTCTCACCAGAGTGGTGCATGCTCTAGTTATCTCTCGCTTGGACTACTGCAACGCGCTCTGCGTGGGGCTACAGCTAATCCAGAATGCGGCAGCTAGACTGCTGACTGGGAGCAGCCGCCAAGACCATATAACACCGGTCTTGAAAGACCTACATTGGCTCCCAGTATGTTTCCGAGCACAATTCAGTGTTTGTGCTGACCTTTAAAGCTCTCAATGGCCTCGGTCCAGTATATGTGAAGGAGCGCCTCCACCCCCATTGTTCCGCCTGGACACTGAGGTCCAGTGCCAAGGGCCTTCTGGCAGTTCCCTCGCTGTGACAACTACCAGACTTTTAGAAGACATCTGAAGGCAGCCCTGTTTAGGGAACTCAAACAGAGATTACAAACTCAAACTCATAAGGATATGTATAACATAATAATTCGTTACAGAATTTGAGTTTCTAATCTCTATATGAGTTTGTAATCCTTGTCAGAATACATACTTTTGAAAGGATTAGCCTGGGAGTTCTAGCATGAAAGGGAGAAAAACCTGTCAGCTTCTACCAGGTCACCTCTTCCTCAGTTTTTCCCCAACCTCAAACGCTGCCCCACAGGGAAGCTGCTCCACCAACCCCTAGATCATTTCACCTGCTCGTCTCTGAACTGAAATAAGATTCCACCGCAAAGCAGCAACTCACGTCGTAAGTGACTTCTTCCACCTGGTCCTTTTCCATCAAGAACACCTTGGAAACTTGTTCACAGGGTCCCTGCAGAATCCGAGCAATCAGCGGGTAATCTGTCACCTTTAACTTCTGCTTTTCTGCATGAAACAGCGAGTGTGGATAAGCAGGGACCCCTAAATCCACCCTGTTGCCCCAGACACAGAGGAGGGGGGAACAGCAGCAGCGGCAAGCTCAACCAAGCAAGAACTTTCTGAGAAGCATCCAAGCAGGGGGTGGGGGCCGTTTTGCAACCCAAGGGCCACATTGACCCATAGTCCATCCCTCTTGGGGCCTTATGTCAAGAGAGGTTGTGGCCAAAGTGTACAAATTGGTGGGCAAGTATTGCAGCTCTCAAGGCTACCTGTGAAAAGGTTTTCCCAACAGCTACTTCACACCGTTTTAAATTATTTTTAAAATCCATCTGCAGGAGCACCGCTGGCCATTCCCCGAGTTGGTGAGGCTCGTTTAGCAACAACGAGAAACTGAGCCTTTAGTGTCATTGGCCCAGTCCTGTGGAACGCCCTGCCACTGGAGATTCAGCAGGCACCTTCTGTGCCAACTTTAAATGCCTGCTGAAAAAATGTCTATTCCGCCAGGCCTATGCAGGCAAGTAAGAATACATCATTCCACAATGGTTAATTGATGCCTGCTTTTAACGTTAAAAATATTTTTAATGGTTTTATTGTATGCTTTTAGGTTGTTGTAGTAAACCGCTTTGGTCTTTTATGATATAGCAGTATACAAATAAAAAAATATATTTTTAAAAATCCATTTTAAAACATGTTTTAAATGCACATATGGCGGGGGGCTTTGAGGCAGGTGAAGTTAACAGCTGGGGTGGGCTTAACTCATTTCCCTTCCCGCCCCCCATGCTCCGTGGCATCACAATTAGGCTGGTGACCCATGGCTTAAATCCATAACTGCTTAGCTGCACCACAGCCCTATTGAAACCAGCACACAATACACTATGGACAATATAGAGAGATACAGAATATGGATTATGAAATAACATGCAGTTGAAAATGTTGACAGTAAGATCCATGGAGGGGAAGTCTGGAGATTGAGAAAAATCTCTAAATATGGATATGTAATTGGTACTGTTATAACTTTATGCTTGTAAAATCAAATAAAAATTATTATTATTTTAAAAGAAACCAGCACACAATAACAGCCTGCTCACCTCCACTGGTGTGAACAATGTACAAGGCGAATTCCTCTGCCGAGTTCTCAATCTGAACACAGAGAAAAGAAAACACAGAAAAGATAAAACTCTCTCTCTCTCTCTCTCTCTCTCTCTCTCTCTCTCTCTCTCCCACCCACCCACCCACCCACGGAACAAGGTTTTCAGGTTGACCAAGATCTGGAAACCAAGGGTCTGGAAACCAAGCCTTATCAGGCACGGTTGATGGGGGTGGGCCAGGGCCGTCTTACCCATAGGTGCTAGGGGTGCAGGGCACCCGGTCGCCGGGCTCTCAGGAGTGCCAGGCCAAGAGTCCAAGGCCCGAGAATTGAGTCTGGCGAAGAGCCCACCCGTTGGTCGGAGCGCCGCAGTGGGCTCTTCTGCTGCTGGCAGCTATGCGCCTCGAGTTTGGGGGCGACCAAGCCAGCCAGCTCCACCTTTCTGCACGCCTGGGACTGGGCAACCTGGGGGGAGGGCACGCCGGATGGATCTTTGCACCCCGGCGCCGCATATGCTTAAGACAGCCCTAAGCTGGGCATGTTTAGCCTGGTAAATGGAAGACTGAGGAGATATCATGGCCATATTCAAATACATAGCAGAGACAGCTTGTTTTCTGCTGCTCCGAAAGGAAGGACCCAAACCAATGGATTCAAACAACAAGAAAGGAGATTCCAATTAAACATCAGGAAGAATTTTCTGACGGTATGAGATGTTCAACAGTGGAATGGACTATCTCAGAAGATGGCGGACTCTCCTTCATGGGAGATTGGATGGCCATCTGCCAGCGATTCTTGAGCTGTGATTCCTACATTGCAGCGGGTTGGGAGTCCCTTCCACCTCTAAAATTCTATGATTCTATAAGGGAGGCAAGATGATGCCCAGGCTGATGTTGCTGGACTCCAGCTCCTGTCAGCCCTAGAGTTGGAGTCCAGCAACCTCTGCTGGTCTAACCACTTCTTCCTGTTTCAGGCTTGGTGGGCCCGAGGGTGCCGGCTAAGTCAACGTGCAGCAGCCAGACTCTATGGCCTGAGGCTGCCCTTTGGGGCTGTTCATGTTATTTTATTCCACCCAGTGAAGCATATCAGCCTCCAGAACCAGCCCAGAGTATGAAAATGCAAACACAACACACTGGCTAATAGCTGTTAGTGAATATGCAGTGGTACCTCGGGTTACAGATGCTTCAGGTTACAGACTCCGCTAACCCAGAAATATTACCTTGGGTTAAGAACTTTGCTTCAGGATGAGAAGAGAAATTGCACGGCGGCAGCGGGAGGCCCCATTAGCTAAAGTGATACCTCAGGTTAAGAACAGTTTCAGGTTAAGAACGGACCTCCGGAACGGATTAAGTTCTTAACCCGAGGTACCACTGTACGATGTCATTCAAAATATACGAATAAGTCACTTCAAAATGACGTCTATATCATACAACACATCTCACAAAATATACAAGTAACTACAAGTTGTTATATGTATTATATCCGGAATAGTTCAACTGTTTCGGAATAAAGTCTTCATCAGCTGGAAATGGGACATAAGACATTGCAGGCAATGAATGACAACAAAACTGAGCCACCTGCATGTAAGTTATACAATAGAACAAAATATATAAAGAGGTAAAGGTAAAGGGACCTCTGACCATTAGGTCCTGTTGTGGACGACTCTGGGGTTGCGGCGCTCATCTCGCTTTATTGGCTGAGGGAGCCGGCATTTGTCTGCAAACAGCTTCCGGGTCATGTGGCCAGCATGACTAAGCCGCTTCTGGCGAACCAGAGCAGCGCACGGAAACACCGTTTACCTTCCCGCCGGAGCGGTCCCTATTTATCTACTTGCACTTTGACGTGCTTTCGAACTGCTAGGTTGGCAGGAGCAGGGACCGAGCAACAGGAGCTCACCCCGTCGCAGGGATTCGAACCGCCGACCTTCTGATTGGCAAGTCCTAGGCTGTGGTTTAACCCACAGCGCCACCCGCGTCCCTATATAAAGAGGTACATACCAAATAATTATCAGTGAAATATTAATAGAAATGGGGATCATGCTAGTGGATCAGTGCCCACTGGATAGTGTAGCTGCTGATGCTTACAACACAAATACATTTGTGTTTGACTCTGATACATATAACTTGTGGTTACTTGTATATTTTGTGAGATGTGTTGCATGATATATACATCGTTTTGAAGTGGCTTATTCATATATTTTGAATGACATCATAACCCATTATATATTGACTAACAGTTATTAGCCGGCGTGCTGTGTTTCCATTTTTGTAGATTGTTACATTTTGCAACACAGGGGTTTGTGTTTGTCCAGTCCAAGAATAGGCAGCTGTGACAGCAGGCAGCTGATTGGTGCCATCACGAGAAGTAGACACAGATATACAACCTACAGATGCCTTTACCAACTTGGGGGTTCTCCATGGTACGACTCCCATCAGCCCCAGGCAGCACGACCATTTTGGACTACAACTCCCATCAGCACTGCCGTATGAAGCTGAGTCGGATGGGAATTGTGGTCCGAAATAGATGGGAGGCCCCCGAGGCTGGGCAAGGCTAGGGACAGCCACCCTCCTCCGCAAGCCCCACAGAAATGGACCAGAGTTGGACAGGGGCCCAGGAGGAGAGGACACCACTGGGAGACTTTCCCAGCTCAGATTTGGGCCAGTACAAAATGTTGCAGCAAAACTTGCCTTGAACTTGTTAAGCAGAAGCTTGAGCACTTGAGGCGTCGTCATGGTGCTGTTGATGCGGACATTTGTGATGGAGCCGTAGGCGGGTGTGAAAACCGATGTCTGCGGAGAGGAGCAGAAAGCCATCAGAAGGCTGGAGGACAGGGTGATCTAGACAAGAGGAATCCCTGGAGGTCCACAGAAGCACAGAGGGATGTGTGAGCCATGTATTGGGGGAGAAGGGGGAGCTAACGCCATGGCAGATTAGAAACTATGGAAGATCTTATTGAGCTCCTTGTTTTGATTAATTTCTTGCAGTCATTTGCTTTATTAAAAGGCTACTGTGCTTGCTATTATAGGGATTGACAGTGTTTCTTGGTTTTTAATGCTGCCGTGATTCTTGTGAACCGCTCAGAGCTCAACATTTGTTGCTGGAAAAGCAGAATGCAAAGATTAAATCAAAATCGAATCGAGAAAGAGGAGTTGGTGGAAGGAAAAGAACAATTGCCAGCAAGAGGACTGACTACAGGCATCAAAGAACCTCAACAATTATAATCAATTATTCTAAATTCATACTACAAACATTATGATATATAAATCCTAGTTAAAATATTATAAAATTGATTATGAAAAGTATTTTTTCTTTTCATTCTTCTTGTTTCTCTCTTCTACCTTTTGTCTTTCTTCTTTTCTAGTCTGCATTCTGGAAAATTGTGTAGATAAATGTTTTAATGTATGGTTATGTATTGTTTCTATTTCTTCTTTTCTTTTCATTTTTTTGTAACATTTAATAAAATAAAATTAAAAAAAATTAAAAAAAGAACTTCAAAAATTAACTGGGAAATGGTCATACATTCCGGAGCAAATATTATGGAGCTTTTGAATTCTCACATTGCCAGCATTCTGTAGTTTTATACACATCATAGTTTTCCGTGTATAACACGCCCCCGTGTATATTTAAGAAAATGGGGGAAGATTGCCCAGAGTTGTTGAGATTGGGGGGGGGGGGGGATTGCCCAGAGTAGATGAGCTTTTTGAGGGCTAAAATTCACTCACCTGCCAGACCAATGGTGACTATCGTGCACGTTGCCAAACCAACCTATTGTCTGCCCATTCGCCAACAGCAGCCACCCTAATCACACGCCCAATTACTGCAGTAGCAACCTATGGGCAGCAGCCCTTACCATGGCCACCAGTCATGGCCAATCACCCCTGACAAGCTCCTGCTTGCACCAGCAACCAATCCCCCGTCCCAACAACGCACTGACCATGTATAAGACGAGCACCAATTCTGGACATTGTTTCAGAAGAAAAAAAAACCTCGTCTTATATACGGAAAAGTATGGTACATGGGCACCAAACTCTGCTAAGTGAAAGCCAGAATGTGGTGTAGGGCTTAGAGCGTCAGACTAAGAGCTGGGAGAGATCAGAATTCGAATCCCCGCTTGGTACGAAGCTCACTGTGTGACTTGGGCCAGTCATTGCCTCTCAGCCTAACCTACCTCACAAGGTTGTTGTGGGGATTACTGTATTTTTTGCTCCATAAGACGCACTTTTTTCTTCCTAAAAAGTAAGGGGAAATGTCTGTACGTCTTATGGAGTGAATGTGTGATTTCTGGAGCCGAATAGCCCAGGGGCGAAAAGCAGACCGTGCTTTTTTTTTCTTTTCTTTTTTAAAGAGGGAAGGGGGTGTTGAAATGAAGCAGCTGATCGGTGAGCAATCGGGAGGGAGATAAGGGATGCTAGCGATAAAGGAGGCTGCCTGGGAGGGGGGAGGTAAAAGCCCATGGATCCTCAGGATTTTTACATTGGGTCACCCCAAATTCACCATCATATCACATAGCATATCCATGGCTACAGCCTGCACCAAAAAAATCATGCACCCACTGTTGCGTGGGGCACAAAAATCTGCTTACAAAGCACGGATCCACATGGATTATCAGGATTTTTGCATTGGGCTACCCCAAACTCACTGTCAAATCACATGTCTGTGGTCACAGCATGAACCACAAAAATCATACATCCACTGTTTGTTCAGAATATTTTTTTTCTTGTTTTTCTCCTCTAAAAACTAGGTGTGTCTTATGGTCAGGTGTGTCTTATGGAGTGAGGAATATGGCAAGGGAGGGGAGAACCACATATTCTCCCTTGAACTCCTTGGAACAAAATGCCACAAATACATGATAACACAAATAATAAATAGAGGCTAGTTTCCATATAAAACAAAACAAAACAAAAAATGCCTGCCTTAACAATTCTCTGGAAGGCACCGAGAGCTACATTCTTGACCTGGATCCATCCCTAAATCACGATGCTCCTGCGCTTTAGGGAGACCCTCCTTGGGAGACTCACTTTGTGGTTGTAGAAATGCCCATTGATGGAGAAGCGGTGCCTCCTGATCCTCCGCTGCTCACTCGGGGTGCGGAGAGTTCCCCTGCGGCGCATGCCCACATCGCTCCGCGTCCGCATCAGCTGCGGCGCTTCTTCTTGCTGGGCTTTGAGATCGTTGTCATCTAAAACGGAGGAGAAAGGTGTGTCAAAAGAAGCTGACCTCCCCCAAAGAAATTCCAAACAGCTGTATCTGAAGTGATGGACGTGAGGCAGGAGTTGATAATGCAGGTGAGCTGCAAGCACGCTGCCGGCCAGCCCTGTGGAGCCTCCTTTTATTGACACAAATATGCAAACCAGTCAGATACATTTTGGGCTGTGACCTTTACACATCTTCCGGTCCCGAGATCGAGGGGTGGTACAAAGCTATTTTGGCACCTGTTTCCACCGCGTCATTTTCCCTTGCACTGTGTATGACGAAGGAGACAAAAGGTCTCAGAGACAAAGGTTACAGACAGGGCACCGCAGACTACTGAGACCGCAAAAGGTCAGACAGAGGGCAAGATGTTCAGACAGCTGTGGCTTGTCTGTGGGGGGGGGGGTGCCCCGCACCCCAAGGTCATGCGCGCAGGCAGGCTAAGGCTGCCTGCGGGTGGGGAGTGTCCTCCCTCCGGACCCAGCGATTATCCCTACATGTACCTTTCAAAGTTTTCAAAAAAAAAGAGGCCAGACTCCATCGTCTGACACAGCCAGCAACACACATACAGGCTTACGGGGTCTGAACTGCAGATAAAGGACCAGGAGGCAGCAATACTCTTGAATACCAGGTGCTGGAAGCTGCAAGAGAAGAGAGGGCTCTTATGGGAAACCGGCAAGCAGGATTTGAGCGTGACGGGCATCTGGCTGGCCACTGAAGAACAGGATGATGGATTAGGTGGGGCACTGGCCTGATCCAGCAGGCGCTTCTTATGTTCTTACATGATCTTCTCCTGGGAATTCCTCCTTCCCTCTCTGGCATGAGAAGGACTCTGTAGGATCAGACCCAAGCCACATGTGCCCAACCAGGAGCTTCTGGGAAGCCCACAAACAAGATGTTCAGAATCGGGACAAATAACTCAGGTCCCCTTGCCTTCTTTTTCCAATAAGAGAAGCATATTAGCATGGGGCCTGCTACCAGCTCACAATTTTTACGGACTCTTCCTACTGCGGGTTACTCAGTTTGCAACAAGCAGAACTTGCACGATGCGCACAAAGCAGCCCAGTGTTCTACTCACGTGTAAAGGCAATGCGAAAGCGTGCAAAGCTCCATCCTCCTTGCTGCCTTTCACAAGCTGGAGGGCAAACAACTGAAGCACAAAACCTCCTTTGTGTGTGGAGCATCTCTTCACAACAGAGAATTGGGGAATATGAAGAAGTGTTTGCCCTCCAGCTCACAAAGGGTGAAACTCAGTGGGCTTGTCCCTCTCCATGTGTTCCTTTTACACATGAGTAAGACTCCCAAAGAAAGGGACGCGGGTGACGCTGTGGGTTAAACCACAGAGCCTAGAGAAGGTCGGCGGTTCGAATCCCTGCAACGGGGTGAGCTCCCGTTGCTCGGTCCCTGCTCCTGCCAACCTAGCAGTCTGAAAGCACGTCAAAGTGCAAGTAGATAAATAGGTACCACTCCAGCGGGAAGGTAAACAGCGTTTCCATGCGCTGCTCTGGTTTGCCAGAAGTGGCTTAGTCATGCTGGCCACATGACCCGGAAGCTGAACACCGGCTCCCTCGGCCAATAAAGCGAGATGAGCGCCACAACCTCAGAGTCGGCCACGACTGGACCTAATAGTCAGGTACCCCTTTATCTTTAGGACTCCCAAAGAGGATATGGGAAGCTGGTGCTTTCGGTGAAGGCAGACGCTGGAGACATGGAATGCTACTGTTAAGTGTTAAATGAAGGTGTCTGTGAGGGGTTAAGGTTATAGAAGTTCAGCAGCAAGCAGAGAAAACAAAGGAAGGGTGAATACTGAAAATTGTTTCCTGGAATTGCTCTGAGATCCAGCTGCAATTCTGCCAGCACAGCCAATGTTCCTAGTTGCTACAGAAGCCAACATGTTCCCCTTCATTAGAGGTTCTCAAAGAATCGTAGAGTTGGAAGGGAGCCCCAGGAATCATCAAGCCCAACCCTGTGTGAGTTGGAGTGGTGCCACTATCCGGAGATAAAATCCATAGCCAGTGTTTTTACTGTGAGAAGAAGTCAACAATGTGCTATTCACAGACTCCTTTCCTAATCAGGGTGTCTTCGGCTACATTTGTAACATGCTCCAACCTTCTAGGCCAAGGTCATTTGGATGTCAACTCCCTAACAATTGTGATCTAAAGTGCCTTAGCTGTGTTCTCTGGGAGGGCTGAGCAACACTCCTTTCATCTGGGCATCCCTTCTAAGCTGTTGCACAGAGGTTTAAACGTTCTCAAGCCTGAGAATCGGAAGGTCACACTTATAATAATAATGGCCTGCTGATAAAATTAAGCTTGGACTGGTGCTGGTTTTCATCTCTCGATTATGGACTGCTAGGCTGCACATCAGTTAATTGTGATGGTCTTACTCTGAATGGGTTTCTGAAAACTTGGCGGGGTGTGTGCGGATTGTGCAGCAGAGAAAACTGATAACCCTGACCATGCCCTGCTCTTGGCTATGGGGAAGGCAAAAAGAGGCAGGCAGTGAACACAATCGCCCACAAGCATCTTCTCCTGCATCATGCAGCCCAAGGGGCGCACTCGTACTCTGGAGTGCTGAAGGCCAGTGGCAAAGCTGCATGCTCCAGCACTGAGGGCGGAGAGCAGGCGGGGGCGTGGTTGGCGCACGTCCCAGGGAGTGTGGCGTGCATCCTGGGGGCGTGGCATGCCGCCCACGGGGGCGTGGTGTGTCCTGCTGCGTGGAATGCCACCCACAGGGCGTAGTGCCTGGCGCAGTGGGGGGGGGATGCGTGGCCCATGATGGTGCTGAAGGCAACTGCTTGTGGAGGGCAGTGGCCAGATAGACAAGAAGGTTACCCTGGCAGCTTCCAACTGGCCCAGGGCTTCCAAACTGACGCAGCAAAACATATTCAACCACTGACTGTTGCGCATGGAAGAAGAAGAAGGAGAGTTTGGATTTGATATCCCGCTTTATCACTACCCGAAGGAGTCTCAAAGCGGGTAACATTCTCCTTTCCCTTCCTCCCCCACAACAAACACTCTGTGAGGTGAGTGGGGCTGAGAGACTTCAGAGAAGTGTGACTGGCCCAAGGTCACCCAGCAGCTGCATGTGGAGGAGCGGAGACGCGAACCCGGTTCACCAGATTACGAGTTTACCGCTCTTAACCACTATACCACACTGACTCTCAGGGGGGAACTCAGCTAGGGTGGTTTTGTTTATTGCTTTGCACAAAAGTTTCTGAACAGCGATTTCCATCAGCTATTTTACCTTAAACCCACTAGTCTTCCAAGCAGTGAGTGGGATTAAAATCATTACTGCAGAAATGTCTAACAGTGGCCCTATGGCTACAGCAACATGGGGCACTGCCCTTCCCACATTTCCTTCCCGAAGACCCGGACTACTGAAGCATCCTGTGTGACTTGGCGTTTCAAACACCTGCGACTCCAAATAAATTGGTTGCTTTGCGCTTCTCGTCCCGGGGGGGACCAATGCAGATGCTGAGACTTTGATCTATCTAAGCAGAGGTTGCCTGGCTTGCTTTGGTTTTTTAAGGGAAGGGGGAAAAAGAGGGGGGAGGCGAGGCGAGAACGACACAGCTCAGATTGCACAAAGCCCGTAAATGCCAAAACCCACGTGGTGGTTTTCTGTTTTGTTAAACAGGAAGGCCGATCTCGGATCAGAGAGCGATGGGCAGTGGGGAGAGCTGCAGAGAGCGCTTCTCCTGTAAATGTTTATTTCTCCATGGCAACTCTGCTTAACAATGACTCCTGTTATTCTCCCTTTCTAAAGAGAGGAGGGCTGTGTTGCCAAGGAAAAGGGGAACAAAGCTCATTCTTCCACACCCCTCAGTGTGTGTGTGTGTGTGTGTGTGTGTGTGTGCGTGTTTCACGCTGGTCTCATGAACTCGGAGGCGCCTGGCTGCCCCTCAAGGCCAGCATCTTCCTGCTTTCCACGGGGGCCAAACAGACGCCTCTGGCAAAGTCCACAAGCAGGATTTGAGTGCAGCCACTCTCTCTGCCTCTGGCCAGGGAGGAAGGTAAAAAGTAAAGAGTAAAGGACCCCTGGATGGTCAGGTCCAGTCAAAGGCGACAACGGGGTGCGGCACTCATCTCGCTTTCAGGCCGAGGGAGCCGGCGTTTGTCCACAGGCAGCTTTCCGGGTCATGTGACCAGCAGGACTAAACCGCTTCTGGTGCAACGGGACATCGTGATGGAAGCAAGAGCACACGGAAACACCCTTTACCTTCCCGCCACAGTGGTATCTATTTATCTACTTGCACTGATGTGCTTTCGAACTGCTAGGTTGGCAGGAGCTGGGACAGAGCAACAGGAGCTCACTCCGTCATGGGGAATCGAACCGCTGACCTTCCGATCAGCAAGCCCAAGAGGCTCAGTGGTTTAGACCACAGCGCCACCCACGTCCCTCACTTGCCGATCAGCCTTGACCTCCACAAATCTGACACACACACACACACACACACACCCCTTTTAGAGCTACCCAGGCCAGAGGTTGTGACTGCATCTGGAAGTGGCAAGTTTAACTCTGAACTGTATGAAGAAGTCATTCCTTTTAAGAACATAAAGAGAGTTTGGTGGATCAGCACCATCCACATCACAAGAGAACTCTGAAACAAATATTTAGACCCGAGATACAGATTGCTCTGTTCCTTTTAGACACATAATTATGGCACTCCTAGCACGGGGTAAGCTCCCAGAAAAACACCTTTCAGAAACTGATTTACTACACTTCACAGTGAGTTATTGTCATAGATAAGGATTATACTCCATTATTGCATTATTTTCAGAAGATGGAGACACCCAACTCCTTAGCACCAGTAAGGACCCCCAGCATCCTTCACTTCCCCTATCTTACCAATTCCCCCATCAATTCCGTCCCCATCCATCGAGGGCTCAGCTTCCGTGACCTGAATGTCTGGTAAGGTTGACGGCTTTATGACTGACCTAAGTAGGGAAGAGACAAAATAAGAGAATTCGGGATTTAGAAAATACCTTGAAAGATTTCCCCAAGCGTTCTAAAAACACAGGTTGATGCAAGCAATTATTGTTCATCTGCTCGTGTGAATAGTAAACACAGCACAAAATCATAGTGGCAAGTTATGTGAGGGTGATGGTTTTGTTGTTGTTGCAAGATGCATTCTTTAGCTGCGATTCCTGCACTGCAGGGAGGGTTGGACTAGATGGCATCAGGGCTCCCTTTCAACTCAACAATTCTAGGATTCACCACAGAAGTAGCCAGCATGATCTTCTGTGTGCCCTCTGCACCCCACTTCAGACTCTAATAGACACATGGACACCAAAGAGGGCACACTTTGAAAACATGATGTCAGAATTGCCTCAAGTCGGATGTTAGGCAGGAAGCAGGGATAAAATTATGTGTGAGGCTTAAATATTTTTGAATGCTTTGCTTAGTAAAACAGCTCCCTGCATGCAGCAAAACAAGAAGAGGGAATTGCAAAATCTTTTGACCAAGGTGCACTTATTTTTTGCAGGCAGGGAAAATTCAAAACTGCAACCGTCCCTGGAGTCTGAAACTCCAGCCTCCAGAATCCTACCACCACCTTCTGTGTAATGTGTAGAATGGATCTGTGCCATGTTAGCAACAGACTCTGGTTACAGCAGAAATTACTGAGCATTTCCCAAAGCTTTAAAAACAAAAACAGCAACCAAGAGGCTCTGCTGCCATCCTGACTATAATTTCCACTTACAAAAACTTTTTATTTATCTGCAACTTGTGATCATGTAGATTACAGTGTTCCACAAGCAGAAATAATCAAGGTCACAGTGCCACTTGTATAGTCTGGGCTGCATATTTTGCAGTTCCCAAGTTGGTTTGTTCATGGGGATCCTAGATGCAGACAGACCAGCCTTGTACTTGGCCATATCTTATTTTCTACCCAAGGAGAAGGGGCAGAGAGCAGTGTGAGCCCAGCAGGGGCAGGACTTGAAATCTCTCCCCTAAAACCCAAGTCTACTTCTCCAGTGTTCAGGAAAATCAATGATATTTCTTCCCATTAAAAAAAAAGGTTTATGATTTTCTCAGTTTGTTTCTGGCCCCAATCCACTCCCACCCTTGTTTCTACACATCAAGGTGCCGCTTTCCTTACCGATATTACACGAGTTCAAACCCTCCCTTAAGTCCCTGATCACAGGAAAAGTTAAAACAAAATGGTCACGGTGATAGAATTATAGAGTGGGCAGGGACCCATCTAATCCCACTCCCTGAAGGGCAGGTACCACAGCTAAAGCATTCCTGGCACAGGGCCAGTGGCGTAGCGTGGGGGGTGCAGGGGGGGCCGGCCGCGCCGGGTGCAACATTTGGGGGTTAGGGTTAGGGGGCGCAAATCCACGGGTTAGGGGGCGCAAATTACTTGCCTTGCCCCGGGTGCTGACAACCCACGCTACGCCACTGCACAGGGCCACACATCTCTGCATAAAAGCCTCTAATGACGGAGAGTCCAGTGCCAAACACCTCTTAGCATCAGAAAGATCTTCCTAATGTTTAGTCAGAATCTCCTTCTTTGTCATTTGAATCCACTGGTTTGGGGCTTTCCCCCTGGAGCGGCAGAAAACAAGCGTGCTCCACCTTCCATGTGGCAGCCCTTCAGATGTTTGAAGAGGGCCATCATATCTCCTCTCATTCTCCTCTTCTCCAGACTCAACATACTCAGCTCCTTCAACCGTTCCTCATAAGGCCTGGTTTCCAAACCCTTCATCATCTTGCTCACCTTCCTCTGCACACGTTCTAGCTTGTCAACCTCCTTCTTATATTGTTGTGTCCAGAACTGGACAAAGGACTCTGACCAAGGCAGAAGAGAGCAGGACTATGACTTCCCTCGATGTGGAAACTCGCCTTCTGTTGATGCAGCCTCAAATGCCATCAGCTTTCTTTAGCACACTTGACTCATGTTAAGCTTGTGGTCTGCTAAGACCCCTAGATATTTTTCTCACACACACTCACACAAACCTGCCCTGGATTGTGTACTGACCCGTGTGCTCCCAGGTTGCAGCCGGAATGCCAGGAGGAGGACGAAGGCGGGGGGCGGATGCGCTGGTTGTCGTCTTGCATCTGCAAGCGGATGGGCCTGCGCAGCCCCCAGGAGATGTTCAGCAAGCCCTCCATGATGAACTCCCCTTCTTCCTAGAGGGCACATGAGAGAAGGGACTGAGGGATGGTCCAGAAGCTGGCTTGCTCCAAGGATGCTGCAGAAAACTTCCCCAAGCCCCAAGGATACTGGTTCTACCTCCAGAGCTGGACCATGTTAACAAAATATACCCAAACCCTGCGCTATCTGAAAATGAAGAACATGCCATCCATTTACTGAATAGATTAACGTAAAGGAACATGGCTGGCAGCCACCCTCTTCTCATAGGCTCCTATGGATAAACATTATTGGATAATGTACTCTTGAAGGTTGTGACACGGGTGGCACTGTGGGTTAAACCACAGAGCCTAGGACTTGCCGATCAGAAGGTTGGCGGTTCGAATCCCCTCAACGGGATGAGCTCCCATTGCTCGGTCCCTGCTCCTGCCAACTTAGCAGTTCGAAAGCATGTCAAAGTGCAAGTAGATAAATAGGTACCACTCTGGCGGGAAGGTAAACGCCGTTTCCGTGCGCTGCTCTGGTTCGCCCAAAGCGGCTTAGTCATGCTGGCCACATGACCCGGAAGCTGTACGCCGGCTCCCTTGGCCAATAAAGCGAGATGAGCACAGCAACCCCAGAGTCGGTCACGACTGGACCTAATGGTCAGGGGTCCCTTTACCTTTACTCTTGAAGGACAATTGTCCTTATAACACTGCTTTTGGAATAGTACCATTCCCTCCTTTCTCCTCCTATCCTTTCTTTATTCCCCCCCCCTCTTTTCCCTTTCTCTTGGCTTTTCTCTTTTCTCTTGGTTTGCTCTTTTCTCTTTCTCTTGACTGTTGCTGCCATTGCTTTTTGTGTATTATAAAGTGAAAGTAAAAGCAATCACAAAAGAAAGGATGCTGGTTTCAACTATATTTATTTTGGTTCATAAGATTTACATACCAATTGATTGCTTTTCCCGCCAGTGGACCTGGTGCAAAAAGAGCTTTCGAGCTCTCCGCCTTGCTTGCAATAATTCAAAAAGCATGCACCTATGAGCCTTTCTGCATGCATTACACCATTTGCAGGACCCAGCTCCTTTAGGCGCAGAGTTCTGGTGACTTGGGTGCAGAGTTTCATTTTTGGAATCATGCCCAGACACACACCCCTGGTCACAACATTCTCCCCTAACTTGTTTCTGCTTAGAAAGGTCTTCTCACCTCTCGATGCCGGAGCTGCAAGTTCTGGCCTTCGTAGTATAGGTTGTAGGTCTTCAAGTGCAACAACAGTTCATTTCTGGAAGATGTGGAACAAGAGCTGTTAGAAGAGCAAATGGAAGAGTTGTCCAGCTCTCTTTGCCACATGTGGTGGCTTTGTCCAAAAGTTGCTGCTTTTTGCAGTAAAATATTTAAGGAAATTG